>NC_059376.1:14616857-14986338 GCF_019703515.2 Myxocyprinus asiaticus | reverse complement strand
ATCTAATGATGTCAGTGTGATGTTGAAGATTTTAGATGATTTTTAAAGTCTTCTGCAAAGGTGAATTGGAAAAAAGTTAAGCCATATTAGTTGGAAAATGGTTAAAAGCTGAACCAAGGCCTTCTGATGGGCTAAAATGGATCAGAGATGGATTTAAATATCTAGGAGTTTTTTTAGGAGATGAAAATGTTGTGAAAAATAATTTTGAATGTACAATTGGAAAAAGTAAAAGGGCAACTGGATAAGTGGAGGTTTTTACTTCCTAAAATGTCTATAAAGGACGTATCTTGATTATAAATAATCTGGTAGCCTCTGCGCTTTGGCACTGCTTAGCCTGCAGAGATCCTCCAGTTGAAGTATTAATGAAGATCCAGTCAATTTTAATTGACTTTTTCTGGGACAGACTGCATTGGGAACCAAAAAGGGTTTTGTACCTTTCTAAAGATGAAGGGGGACTTGGTTTGATACACTTGCAGAGCAGAACGGTTGCGTTTTATCTGCAATATGTACAAAGATTTTTAAGGTGCTCTGAAGAGTCAAGTTGGATGGGTGCTGCCTGTGCAATTCCTCGAAGTATTGAAGGATTATGACTGGATAAAGCATTATTCTGGTTGGATCCTGAAAGACTAAAACTACGTGACTCTCCAGTCTTTTATCGCAACTTGTTTAAAGTCTGGTCTTTATTTAAAACAAGCAGGGAAAGCAATGTATTTTCCCTGTTTTGGTTACTACGAGAACCATTGGTCATTGGCGCATGATTGGACTTATCTCGTGAGATGTCGTTTGCTATACCGGAAAGGACTTTGTGTAATGCCAAGTTAACAACGATCGGACACTTACATCAAATAGCGGGATCTGCTTTTAAAGATGTGAATGTAATTGCTGAGCGTTTAGGTATCAAATCATACCGAATAGTGACAAAAGCAATTGAAAAATGGAGCTCAGCCCTCACTGGAGAAGAAACAGAACTGTTGGATCAATATTCAAAGGGGTCTATTAATCCCGATTGTAAAGACCCTTTTCCGAATTTGAGTCTATCTCCCAGTTTGGGTGAGTGCAATAGTCTGTTGTTAGATTATAAAGATTTAATAATTGTGGGTCTAAATTTTGCACTTGGTAAAGATATGTATAAGAGTTGTGTAAAAGCGTTTAATAAAAACTCTTTGAATAACAAGTACGATACACCATAGCGAAATGTACTTAATCTTGATGTAAATGAAAAACCTGAATGGAGAGCGTTATATAAGTCACCATTAGTCAAAAAAACTGGGGATTTACAGTGGAGAGTTTTGCATGATGCCATTGCAGTCAATGCTTTTGTTTCATTGATAAATTCTGACATTACTGAAGGTTG
Source organism: Myxocyprinus asiaticus (assembly GCF_019703515.2). Taxonomy (NCBI): domain Eukaryota; kingdom Metazoa; phylum Chordata; class Actinopteri; order Cypriniformes; family Catostomidae; genus Myxocyprinus; species Myxocyprinus asiaticus. The sequence goes on along the minus strand of NC_059376.1, from coordinate 14,984,984 downwards.
TCCTTTTTGTTTACAAAAAGAGACCATTTTTCATGCATTTATGCATTGTGAAAGGTAATGGTTTTAAATATGTGAAAAAACATCGTCAGAAGTCTCAATTGTTGAATTTCCTGTTAGGTCAAGCAAAATTGGCAATATATAACACAAGGAAAGAGAAAATTGAACAAAATGTAGTTTAGAAGCTGTTTTTGTAAATTTAGTAAAATCTAGAATTTTGATTGATTATCATTATTATTGATTAATGCATGACCTTTTATCTTTTGAGGCAATTTGGTGCTTAAATGGGATCATTTGTGAAATTGTTGAAGAAGAGTTGTTTTTCCCCTTTTGGTTAGGATGATTTTATTGTTTTTTTTAAATAAGTATTGTTTGAGTACTTTTGTGTTATTGGTGTGTGATATGTAAATATTGTATTAAAAAGGATTTTTGAAAATATAAAAAAAATCTCTCTCTCTCCTTTTATTAAAACATTGTGGCAGCGGGGTCGTGGTCGAGTGCCCGTCCAGAGAGAGAGAAAGCGGTAAGGGCGCTTACACCTGAGCTAAATTATATTTAACACCTGTCTCTAATTCCAGTGAGCTTGGGGAGAGTGGCATATAAACAGCCACGCCACCGCCAAAAGACAGAGATAGAGGGTCTGACACGAGGGAGCCTACAGTGCTCGTGGAAGCTGTGTTGATGTTTGATAAACTAATGTGTTTACGTTGTGAAGCTAATGAGTTGAGTGCCTACGTGCCTCTGAGACTGAGTTTGTGAAGCGGTAAAGCAGTGAAGTGGCCGATTATAAACCGTACCTGAGTTTGGAAAACCCGCTTTCCTGTGTCCTCCTTCCCTGCTGTTTGTGGAGTCCTTTTACAAACATATTCAACAGCCACCAGCTACAGCACTACACAACACTACTGAAAACAAAAAAGTAAAAACCAAATACATCCCGTAGTACCAACACTGCATGTGCACACTGTCCCACATACACACCCGCACACACACACTGTCCCACAAACTATCATTACTCAAGACAAAATATTGAAGACACAATTAAAAAAAAAAAATCTATCTATCATCCCTCTATCTGCCTCTAACTGTATCTATCATCCCTTTATCTGTCTAACTATATCATCCCTCTATCTGTCTCTAACTCTGTCTATCATCCCTCTATCTGTCTCTAACTGTATCATCCCTCTATCTGTCTTACTGTATCATCCCACTATCTGTCTCTAACTGTATCTATCATCCCTCTGTCTGTCTCTAACTGTATCTATCATCCCTCTGTCTGTCTCTAACTGTATCTATCATCCCTCTGTCTGTCCCTAACTGTATCTATCATCCCTTTATCTGTCTCTAACTATATCATCCCTCTGTCTGTCTCTAACTGTATCTATCATCCCTCTATCTGCCTCTAACTGTATCAATCATCCCTTTATCTGTCTCTAACTATATCTATCATCCCTTTATCTGCCTCTAACTGTATCTATCATCCCTCTATCTGTCTCTAACTGTATCTATCATCCCTCTGTCTGTCTCTAACTGTAACTATCATCCCTCTGTCTGTCCCTAACTGTATCTATCATCCCTTTATCTGCCTCTAACTGTATCTATCATCCCTCTATCTGTCTCTAACTGTATCTATCATCCCTTTATCTGCCTCTAACTGTATCTATCATCCCTTTATCTGCCTCTAACTGTATCTATCATCCCTCTATCTGTCTCTAACTGTATCTATCATCCCTCTATCTGCCTCTAACTGTATCTATCATCCCTCTATCTGCCTCTAACTGTATCTATCATCCCTCTATCTGCCTCTAACTGTATCTATCATCCCTTTATCTGTCTCTAACTGTATCTATCATCCCTTTATCTGTCTAACTGTATCATCCCTTTATCTGTCTCTAACTGTATCTATCATCCCTCTATCTGTCCCTAACTATCTATCATCCCTCTATCTGTCCCTAACTATCTATCATCCCTCTGTCTGTCCCTAACTGTATCTATCATCCCTCTATCTCTCAATCTGTCTTACTGTATCATCCCTCTGTCTGTCTCTAACTGTATCTATCATCCCTCTGTCTGTCTCTAACTGTATCTATCATCCCTCTGTCTGTCTCTAACTGTATCTATCATCCCTCTGTCTGTCTCTAACTGTATCTGTCATCCCTCTATCTGTCTACTGTCATCATCCTTACTGTCACTCTATCATCCCTCTGTCTGTCCCTAACTGTATCTATCATCCCTCTATCTGTCTCTAACTGTATCTATCATCCCTTTATCTGTCTAACTGCATCATCCCTCTATCTGTCTCTAACTGTATCATCCCTCTGTCTGTCCCTAACTGTATCTATCATCCCTCTATCTGTCTCTAACTGTATCTATCATCCCTTTATCTGTCTAACTGTATCATCCCTCTATCTGTCTCTAACTGTATCTATCATCCCTCTGTCTGTCCCTAACTGTATCTATCATCCCTCTGTCTGTCCCTAACTGTATCTATCATCCCTCTATCTGTCTCTAACTGTATCTATCATCCCTTTATCTGTCTCTAACTGTATCATCCCTCTGTCTGTCCCTAACTGTATCTATCATCCCTCTGTCTGTCCCTAACTGTATCTATCATCCCTCTATCTGTCTCTAACTGTATCTATCATCCCTTTATCTGTCTAACTGTATCATCCCTCTGTCTGTCCCTAACTGTATCTATTATCCCTCTATCTGTCTCTAACTGTATCTATCATCCCTTTATCTGTCTCTAACTGTATCATCCCTCTGTCTGTCCCTAACTGTATCTATTATCCCTCTATCTGTCTCTAACTGTATCTATCATCCCTCTATTTGTCTCTAACTGTATCTATCATCCCTCTATCTGTCTCTAACTGTATCTATCATCCCTCTGTCTGTCCCTAACTGTATCTATCATCCCTCTATCTGTCTCTAACTGTATCTATCATCCCTTTATCTGTCTAACTGTATCATCCCACTATCTGTCTCTAACTGTATCATCCCTCTGTCTGTCCCTAACTGTATCTATTATCCCTCTATCTGTCTCTAACTGTATCTATCATCCCTTTATCTGTCTAACTGTATCATCCCTCTATCTGTCTCTAACTGTATCTATCATCCCTCTGTCTGTCCCTAACTGTATCTATCATCCCTCTGTCTGTCTCTAACTGTATCTATCATCCCTCTATCTGTCTCTAACTGTATCTATCATCCCTTTATCTGTTTAACTGTATCATCCCTTTATCTGTCTAACTGTATCATCCCTCTATCTGTCTTACTGTATCATCCCACTATCTGTTTCTAACTGTATCTATCATCCCTCTGTCTGTTTCTAACTGTATCTATCATCCCTCTGTCTGTCCCTAACTGTATCTATCATCCCTCTGTCTGTCCCTAACTGTATCTATCATCCCTCTGTCTGTCCCTAACTGTATCTATCATCCCTCTGTCTGTCTCTAACTGTATCTATCATCCCTCTATCTGTCTCTAACTGTATCTATCATCCCTCTATCTGTCTCTAACTGTATCTATCATCCCTCTGTCTGTTTCTAACTGTATCTATCATCCCTCTGTCTGTTTCTAACTGTATCTATCATCCCTCTGTCTGTCCCTAACTGTATCTATCATCCCTCTGTCTGTCTCTAACTGTATCTATCATCCCTTTATCTGTCTCTAACTGTATCTATCATCCCTCTGTCTGTCTAACTGTATCTATCATCCCTTTATCTGTCTAACTGTATCTATCATCCCTTTATCTGTCTAACTGTATCATCCCACTATCTGTCTCTAACTGTATCATCCCACTGTCTGTCTCTAACTGTATCTATCATCCCACTGTCTGTCCCTAACTGTATCTATTATCCCTCTATCTGTCCCTAACTGTATCATCCCACTGTCTGTCTCTAACTGTATCTATCATCTCTCTATCTGTCCCTTACTGTATATATCATCCCTCTATTTGTCTCTAACTGTATCTATCATCTCTCTATCTGTCTCTAACTGTGTATCATCCCTCTTTATGTCCCTTACTGTATCTGTCATCCCTCTATCTGTCCTTAACTGTATATCATCCCTCTATATGCAACTGTATCATCCCTCTATCTGTCTCTAACTGTGTATCATCCCTCTATATGCAACTGTATATCATCCCGCTATCTAACTGTATCAATCATCCCTTTATCTGTCTCTAACTGTATCTATCGTCCCTCTGTCTGTCTCTAACTGTATCTGTCATCCCTCTATCTGTCTCTAACTGTATATCATCCCTCTATCTAACTGTATCAATCATCCCTTTATCTGTCTCTAACTGTATATCATCCCTCTATCTAACTGTATCAATCATCCCACTATCTGTCTCTAACTGTATATCATCCCTCTATCTAACTGTATCAATCATCCCTCTATCTGTCTCTAACTGTATATCATCCCTCTATCTAACTGTATCAATCATCCCTCTATCTGTCTCTAACTGTATATCATCCCTCTATCTAACTGTATCAATCATCCCACTATCTGTCTCTAACTGTATCATCCCACTGTCTGTCTCTAACTGTATCTGTCATCCCTCTATCTGTCTCTAACTGTATCTATCATCTCTCTATCTGTCCCTTACTGTATATATCATCCCTCTATTTGTCTCTAACTGTATCTATCATCTCTCTATCTGTCTCTAACTGTGTATCATCCCTCTTTATGTCCCTTACTGTATCTGTCATCCCTCTATCTGTCCTTAACTGTATATCATCCCTCTATATGCAACTGTATCATCCCTCTATCTGTCTCTAACTGTGTATCATCCCTCTATATGCAACTGTATATCATCCCGCTATCTAACTGTATCAATCATCCCTTTATCTGTCTCTAACTGTATCTATCGTCCCTCTGTCTGTCTCTAACTGTATCTGTCATCCCTCTATCTGTCTCTAACTGTATATCATCCCTCTATCTAACTGTATCAGTCATCCCTTTATCTGTCTCTAACTGTATCTGTCATCCCTCTATCTGTCTAACTGTATCTATCATCCCTTTATCTGTCTCTAACTGTATTTATCATCCCTCTATCTGCCTCTAACTGTATCTATCATCCCTCTATCTGTCTAACTGTATCAATCATCCCTTTATCTGTCTCTAACTATATCATCCCTCTGTCTGTCTCTAACTGTATCTATCATCCCTCTATCTGTCTAACTTTATCTATCATCCCTCTATCTGCCTCTAACTGTATATCATCCCTCTATCTGTCCCTAACTGTATATCATCCCGCTATCTGTCCCTAACTGTATATCATCCCTCTATCTGTCTCTAACTGTATATCATCCCGCTATCTGTCTCTAACTGTATATCATCCCTCTATCTGTCTCTAACTGTGTATCATCCCTCTATATGCAACTGTATCATCCCTCTAACTGTATCAATCATCCCTTTATCTGTCTCTAACTGTATCTGTCATCCCTCCATCTGTCTCTAACTGTGTATCATCCCTCTATATGCAACTGTATCATCCCTCTAACTGTATCAATCATCCCTTTATCTGTCTCTAACTGTATCTGTCATCCCTCTATCTGTCTCTAACTGTACACCATCCCTCTGTCTAACTGTATCTATCGTCCCTCTATCTGTCTCTAACTGTATACCATCCCTCTGTCTAACTGTATCTATCGTCCCTCTATCTGTCTCTAACTGTATACCATCCCTCTATCTAACTGTATCTATCGTCCCTCTATCTGTCTCTAACTGTACACCATCCCTCTATCTAACTGTATCTATCGTCCCTCTATCTGTCTCTAACTGTACACCATCCCTCTATCTAACTGTATCCATCGTCCCTCTATTTATTTATTTATTTTATTTATTTTTGTTGGGTTCTTTATGTAATATTTTGTCCCCTTTGTTCATTTCAATATTTCTAGCCACTCCTTCAGGGTCGGACTGGGAAGAGAAATCGGCCTGGGATTTTACACAGAAACTGGCCCAAAAGTTGTTGCGCAGCAGGTCGCTGTCTGTTTTGTGGCTCGTTCTGCATAACGCGGCGGCCCATTTCAGCTTATTGCGGCCCATTTGGCCCCGTTTCGCGGCCGGCCCATCAGGAAAAGTCCCGGTTCTCCCGATGGCCAGTCCGCCCCTGCACTCCTTGGACCCTCTGATTGACCTGGATTTGGACCTGAAGCATTTTCCATTTTCTTGTTCAGAAGTTTAGCAGACTCACTTAGGGCCTTGTTGTTTAGCCATGTTGGCCTGTTCGTGAAGTGTTGAAATATCGTCAATGTCTTTGTGGCTTTTGAAATTGTTTTATGATGACTGTTGGTCAACTTATGTTGTTAAAAAAGCTCATGCAGTTTGTATATTTCTGTATTGTTTGAAGGGCCATGTTGGCCAATATGTGAAGTTTTAAAAAAGAAAAATTTAATGTACAAAATTAACATTGCATTGTTTTTAGGACCATGTTCTCATGTAGTGTCCGTTAATGTATATGTGAATGGGAAAGTTATATTTTAAATAAATTGACCAGTTTTTCAAGATGTCAAGATATTGCAAATTATTTTTTTAATGTTTTGTGAAATAATAGCTGAATTAAGTTATATGCATTATACAATATAGATGGCAAACCTTATGCAGTTAATAAGTAGTATAATAAAAAATTCAGCTGCCAGTAATTATCATTCAGCAATCAGTAAAATATACTGGATATACAGTATTTTACATATTTCCCCCAAATATAGCAAATGCACACAATCAAGTAATTTACTGTAAAAAAAATTACAGCATTATATTGGTAAATGTATCTGGTTAATTACTGTATTAAAAAATACAGTATTTTCCTGTTATCTACTTACAGTAAATAACTAATTGAGTTACAGTAAGGTAACTAAAAATTACAAAAAAAACCCTGCTGCTAGTATTTTACTGTAAATTTTACAGTTTATTTCTTAGTGTAGTTCCAGTCAGTTTTAATTGCCATGCAATATTAATGTGCTGTTTGTAACCCTAGCAACATAACATTACAGGGCAATATAATGGAATTCAGCTTGTTTTGCACAGAGGGTGAGAGATTGCAATCAGGACCTATTAAATGTGTCTTTCGCTGTCTAGCAAGGTGATTTAACTGTAATGTGTTGTTTAATGTTATGTTGCTGTGCTGAAGTGCCACCTAAAGCTACTAGAGGTGCTCACAAATCTCTGACTCAAATGCTGAAGGACAAGCACTGTTTGTTTGAGGTGAAGCGCTACCATGCAAGGACAAATTGCAATTTCATTAACTCTGTCAATTGTGCAGCTTTTATGGATACCATGCCGATGTCTCGTAGGTCCAAATCTGCAGGTTACAGAGTGATTTGAATGGGTTTCCCTTTATTATACAGTAAGTGCTACTTTTACTGTCACTGCCACGTTTGTCCAAATTAATGTGGAAATGACAGTAAATAAAAATTAAATAATTTTATCTGGAGTGCCAACCCCTCTACATTCTGTGGATATTATTATTTCTGGATTGTGCATTTAAATTCACAGTTTTGACCAAGTGTGTGGTCGCACTACTTTTTCTCTGCATCTGATTTAGAACAGGCGGAGCTGCAGATCTAACAGCTTTTTAAAAAATAAAAATTAGCTGTTATTTTTTATTCTTCCAGTCAAAATTTGCGCTGCAAAAATATATTACAGCTGTATATACTAATACACTTTGGCAAGTGACCATGGTATAAGCAGGATAATCCACGGCTAGGTGTGCGTTAAACGATTTTAAATGCTTCGTGTTGGGTGGTTCTTCGCCTCCATGTCATGCATTTAAAATCGTCTAGGGCTGGGAAATACATTGAATACCTACGATATAAGCGCGATGATTTCGCTAACAATATAAAATTCAACAATATCATGAATATCACGAAGAATTTAATGAGCCTTTTATTTGGCCGTTATGTTTCATAGTGTGCATCAGTAGAGTAATTTCACTATCATTCAGAGCTGTATAATTAATCAAAATAAAATCAAAATGGCGATATGATCATATGTGATTATTTAACTGCTAAGGCTGTGATTAAAGACAGATAAACATGGTCTGTGTGCGTTTCAGAATGAACCGGCGACGCACTGATCTGTGTGCATGCGCGGGGGCGGTGGGGCTCATGGGCACGTGTTTTTAGCACAGTTCACCTACATTGTGAAGTACTGCAGGTTCAAACATTCGTGCAATTCCAAACATTAGTAACTGGTATAAAGTTATTATACAAATCTATAAACGCGGAACAGTAAAGGAAAGTTTGACAGCGGTTCACAAGATGCAAAACTCAGAACTGTCAAACAAACATTGCATTTGCAGTGTCAAAATAAAAACCCCAGTTTAGGGTGAAGTAAATAGGACAGAAATATATTCCTTTATCTTTAACAAATCTTATCCTGAAAATAATAATAATTCAGTATTATATTATAATAATGAACTTGACTGGGTTCCACAGTAATAATTTAGTATGATGCAGTATTCATCTGGTTTCCAAAAAATAGGCTAAGTGAAGAAGTTTTTGCACACCTTGTTCATTCACAAAGAATTTTTTTTATTATTGTAAAAATATTTGAAGGTAAATAAGATTTGTATTAAGATGTATGATTGTTTGTTAAGCACAAGTATAAACATGCAAAGTAATGAAAATTATTACATTTTACTCTCCATTATGTTAATTTAGTAAAAAACTGTGGGAAACATGCCTTCATTTTTAAATAGATTTTCATTTAATACCTTTAAAATATTATTCTACTTGGCTACAATGGCTGTTTAGATGAAATGATGGTTCCTCTGATTTAAAAAAAAAAAAAAAAAAACACTTTTATGCCATTTCAGAGCATAAACATAATTATAGAGATATATATAGAGTATCGTCAATTTGCTGAAAAATATCAAGATATAATTTCTGAAGCCATATCACCCAGCCTTATATCAGCTTTTAGTTTTATTGCTGAAAGCGGATCTTATCAGCCAAAAATGTTCATATTGGTGCGTCATAATTATCTGTAAAATATTTAATATACTTTGTAGTACGTTGACAGCGTCAATTAAACTGAAATGGCAATAATGTCACATTAGGTAAAATACAGTTTTTTATTTCTTTAAATTTATGAGCAATTTTCTTTCTCTGAAATTTTCCACGGGCTCCCTAGCACCCACTCGTGGCACCCCGGGACCAAGTTTGAAAACCCCTGACCTATAGTATACCCTGGGTATTGAGCCCAGGGGAGAGGGAGCCTGTCAGCCCATTATGGTGTTCATTGTATTGCCTGGCCTGTTTGGTTCTGAAAATTCCCTGATCGCACACGTACATCTCCCAGACGTCTATTAGATGTGTGTGTTTAGATCTGTAAGATGTCTATTTTACATTGTTTGCTCATCTGCGATACGTCTATTAGACGTATTGTATCTGTTTCCTCTCAGATGTCTATTAGACATTCAGTAGATGTCTTTGAGATGTTTATGATGTGGAATGTTCATAAATCTGATCTTTTTAAGATAAGCAGATGTTTATTAGATTATGATGCTTTACAGATCAAAAGACCTGAAACAGACATCTAGGAGACGTATGTGTGCTATCTGGGTTATGGACATGATGTGATTTAGCTCTGTTCCACATTATCTTTCTCACCAACCCTTGGTTTTCTATCAAGATGGCGTCATGTGTTTCCAGCTGCTCTCCAGTGGTGAGGTTCTGTCAGAAGATGAACAGGCTAAAGACGTTGGAGGAGGATGTAATGGCAACATCACTGAAATGTTGTCTCTCCACAGTGGACTTTTCTCTGCTGGGTGTAGGTGGAATGGTGGGTTCAGGCCTGTATGTTCTCACAGGAACTGTTGCAAAGGACACTGCAGGACCTGCTGTAGTCATGTCCTTCATCTGCTGAGTTTGGCGCTTGTGTACCAGAGACAGGTTCCGCCTACATGTTTACTTATGTCTCTGTTGGGGAAATTTGGGCATTCCTCATTGGTTGGAATGTCATTTTGGAGTATATGATTGATGAAGTGGCAGTAGCTCGTGCGTGGAGTGGCTATCTGGACTCTATTTTCAATCACAGAATCCAGAACTTCACAGAGAGTCATGTGATGCGTTGGGACGTGCCCTTCATTGCTCACTACCCAGACCTCTAAGCTGCTGGCATTCTACTTGTGGCTTCTTTTTTCATTTCATTTGATGTTCGCGTCTCATCATGGCACAACCACATCTTCTCAGCATGGTGTTCGTTGCCTTTATCTTGGTGTTTGGCTTCATACTGGTGGACCCAGCTAATTGGAGTGCTCGAGAGGGAGGCTTCATACCCTTTGGATTCTCTGGTGTAATGGCGGGAACTGCAACATGCTTCTATGCCTTTGTTGGCTTTGACGTGATAGCAGCTTCCAGCGAGGAGGCCAGCAATCCTCAAAAGGCCATTCCTGCAGCAATAGCCATCTCATTGGAACTGGCAGCCTCTGCATATATACTGGTGTCCACGGTTCTTATGTTGATGGTTCCATGGTACTCGCTCGACCCAAACTCAGCACTGTCAGACGTGTCCTTCAGACGAGCATACAGCTGGGCTGGGTTCATCGTGGCTGTGGGCTCCATCTGTGGTGAGTAAGAGTTAGTTTACTTTATATATTAGAGTGGGATTCAAACATCTATTTGTGTACACTTATGAAAATGCCTCTATTTTGTATTTTTCTATTACTATTTTTTTTCCTCATTAAAATTTATTTTCAGCATAACTATTTAAGTGAAAAGTTTGAAAAGTTAACATGAATTTCAGAAGCTCTTAGTATTTGGTATGTCCCCCTTCTGTTTAATTACAGTATACACTCGAGCTTGCTTGGACTCCACAAGTTTGTGTAAAACCTGATGATTCATGTTATCCAGCATGATTTCAGAATGTTCCAAAGAGCATCTTGTGTGCTGCAATTGAAGCAAAGAAATCTGACCTTTTGTACTATAGTGTTAACACGGTCAATGTCAAAAATCTGCTTTCAAATCACTAAATTCTTTGTTTAGTGACCTAGAAATAATGCAGAATCTTTCTCATTCATTTTTGTATAATATTGCTGTGTTGAAACTTTTTCAAAATCCTAAAAAAAAAAAAACTTTGTTTATATCCAGGTTTAAGTAAGATTTTTTTGTAACACTTCACAATAAGGTTCCATTTGTTAACATTAGTTAATGCATTAGTTATCATGAACTAACAATTAATAATATTTCTAACAGCATTTATCTATCTTTGTTCATGTTAATTGGTAAAAACACAATTGTTTATTAATAGTTCATAACAGTTCATATTGCATTAACTAATGCTAACATATATACAACTTTTAATAAAAAATATATATTAGTAAATGTTGAAATTAACATTAACCAAGATTAACAAATGTTGTTAAGTATTGCCCATTGTTATTCATGTGAACAAGTTTAGTAAAATAATGTTAATAAATTGAACCTTATAGAGCTTTTTAAGTTGTAGTTCACATACCCGGAAGTTCCTCCTTTATTTGTTATGGTGATATAGATGGTAAAAGTTGTGTTGTTGTTAAATTTACTGAAGACAGACAATGAATTTTGAACTATTTCCTATCTAAGCCTATTGCTGTGTCCCTTTTTTTCCATCAAGCATGAACACAGTGTTGCTCAGCAACCTCTTCTCTCTCCTGCGGATCGTGTATGCCATGGCAGAGGATGGCCTCTTCTTTTCGGTCTTCTCCCGAGTCAGCCCTGTAACCAAAGTCCCTGTCATTGCCATTCTTGTGTTTGGCAGTCTAATGGCTCTCCTTGCTCTCATCTTTGGTCTGGAAGCACTGGTCCAGTTCCTCTCCATCAGCACTCTGCTTGCTTACACTTTTGTAGCGGCTAGCGTAATAGTGCTCCGCTTCCAACCAGATAAAAGAAGCGGTAGCTCAGGAGGAAATGGCATCAAGACAGATGTTTCATCCACACCTTCACTGAATCAGTCAGGGCAGCAGGTGGGCCCATCACCTGCAGCGAGTGAGGCACAGACCTTTGCTCAGGAAGGTGGAGAGCTGAAGGAGTATGAGTCCTTCTGTGATAAATTACAGCTGGTAGAGAGGCAGAAGGCAGTAAAGGAGAGACGGGCCCCTGGCATGCTGAAGGCCCGCTGGGAGCTGTATCTGGGCCACATTCTGGGAGACTGTGAGCCTGGGGAGGTGGTGACGTTCTCTGTGATTTTGCTAATGGTGAATGGATTGTCTCTTAGTGCTGTGTTGGTGTTTGATAAAAACCGGCTGCAGCTGCCGGTGTGGAGCTTCACCGTGCTGATGGTCATCTTTAGTCTGTTCTTTCTGCTCAGTCTGGGACTCATCTAGGTCCATGAACAGCAGCCCAATCAAAAGGTGAGTTAAAACTGCCATCACGCAACAATGATAGGTTAGTTTACCCAGAATTAAAATTCTGTCAATATTTACTCAACCTCATATCGCTCCAAAGCTGTATGACTTTTATTCTTGAAGTAAACATATGCAAAAAAATAAATAAAAAAAAATAAATTGAAAATAAAATTGCTTTCTGACATTTGTTTCATCATTCAGGTTCCTCTGGTGCCATTTATTCCTGGTTTCAGCATCCTGCTGAATGTATTTCTCATGCTGAAGTTAATCCACTCACTTGGATCCACTTCACTATATGGATTGCAGCAGGTACCTGTCCATCACTTTTCACCTCTCAAAATTATTTTATTATGTGAGAAGAAAGAGACAGTGGGGTGATATGAGAGACATGAAACTAGCATGGCAATGTAGGAAATCGGTTGCCTGGGACAATGGTTAAACAAAATATTTGACCACAGAATGCTGCAGTTGAGTATTCCAGAGATCCATATTCAAATTTAGAGTATGCATTGCAGCATAGCAGCAGAGGAGAGATGCACAGGTTAAGAACTGATCAATGCAATTATATCAGGACTGACAGAACTACCCAATCAGTTTCAATCATCAAGAAAATTACTGACGTCAATGAACATAAAACTCTTAAATATAGGGATGTCCCGATTCTGATTACCGGTATTGGAATTGGGTCCGATATTGCACTCACTAACTTGTAGTGTACACTATCTCGTATTTGTAAAAATGCTCTGACACCAAACACTGATATTTGTGGTTTAATAATCACAGTGGGTCACGTAGCGACCTGCTTTTCCAGGGGTGAGAAACTACCGTCAAAAACACACAGAAACTAAAAGGGTTTTTGCCATTTAATAAAAATAAAAGCTCCATTTAAATGAGAAAAGAAAAATAAATTAACATTTAGTCATTTAGCATTTAACTTTTATAGTTATGTAATATTATAGTACCAATACTAATAAAAAATAATAATAATAATAATTGTATTATATTCAAGCAATATCTCACATCTGTGATGCTCTGTTGTGCAGCACTTTATTTGACAAAATGAACTCCAATGTTGTATTTTGGATTGTGCTGTGATGATCTGTCTAAAAGTACTTTGTATGATAAAAATATGTTAAAAATGAATTGCTCTATTTTCATTCATTTAAAGCAGGCTCTTCAATTACTTTCTTGCGGGGGCCAGATTATCCAAATGAAAACTTGTCTAGGGCCAAACATTTTTCTGTATTTATCTTAGCAAGCAGTTTTATTGTAATGCTGCGTTCCATTCAAGTCGGAAAACCGGAATTTCCAACTTCCTTCTAGGAAAAGTGCAGTGGAATGCCCTTTGAAGACGGAATGCCAACTTTGAAACTCGTGCGGAAATATTCAACTATGATTTCGCCAAGATGCAGGTGTGTGACGTCACACATATGCCAGCATGCAGGGAGATGTACAAAGTTAATTATAAACACTCACTTTTATTAAATAATATCGATCAATGATTCTAAATTAATTCATTTAGTTATATTAAAGCTTGTTTAATAGACATTTGCAGATACCAGTGTTCAAAACATGGTAAATTATACTCTCTTTTGATAATCGTACACTTGTAGCACAAATGCTAGCATTGCAGCATTGTTTATCAATTGGGTTTCTAGGAGACATCTCTGGTGACAATCGAACACCTGCTAAGCTTATGGGAGTGCTGCAGATTTGTCTCCTTACATGTCATTTTCCAAGTGTCTGGCAATGAAATGCCCTTTTGATATCAAGTAGGAATATCCCACATCCGACTTTAAATGGAACGCAGAATAAGTAGTTTGTTAACATGAAAAACAAAACTGAATATCAATAATACTGTGGGGGTTTTTTTACATTAAAATCACAATATTCAGTTAAAAAAATTTCAAATATGCTCGCCTGTGCTGGTTCAGGTTTTGGAATGCATGAACGATGACAATGGCCAGAAAAACATAAATAAGTGTGCTCCAATCCGAATCTGTCGAAAGCTGAATGCTGTTGTATGCGATGCTGAGAGTTATAAAACTCACCGCTAAATGCTTATGTGCATGTTGCTGATTTTTGTTATATTTACCACAGAATTTTGCATAGAGAGTGTTCTGATGATCGGACTCTGAAGATTATTGACGAGCGGGATTTGGCCCTCAGGCCACCAATTGATTAGTCCTGGTTTAAAGTTTAAAGTAATTCATTTATTAGATGGTAAAAGTTTATTAAACTGTCAATTATAGGAGTCACGTGACGCTATGTGAGGGTTGATTGCTTGAAGGCGATAATATCATATACTGACTGCAAATATGCGCATATCTTGTTTAAACAGATGTAATAAACCAACCTCACACAACTTCAGCATCCTGTGGAGCACTCATTTATCTTCCTCTAAAGTGCGTATTTTGAGTTTCTCCTCAACAGTTTCCTGTCACTTGTCTAATGATAAAGGCAAATATAAATAAAACTTCTATTGTATACAGTCTGCAATCATGCAGATATCTCGTTTAAACAGATGTAATTCACGAACCTCACAAAAATCCAGCATTTTCTTCCCGTCGAGCGCTCATCTAATATCTTCCTCTGAAGTGTGTATTCTATCAGCCAGAATGAAAACTTCAGGATCAAATGTTCCTCTGATTCACAAATCATGATGGTCAGTGGTCACAATCCAAGCAGACAATCCAGGCAATTTAAACTGTCAGGAGATTGCTGCTGCTCGCGCTGGATACGCACGAGCGTGTGAGTGCAACCAAAGTCTTTCTAGCAAGTCAGTCCACTGTCGGCCATGTTTGGAACACTCACGGGAGACTATTTCCAGTCGTGAAAGTGCAGCTCCTATCTACTTGAATGGAGAAAGACCAAAATCTCCAAAACGGTTGGTCAAGATTATGATCAAAGAACATATTTCAAATCAGCAGTAAAATCTGACAACACTGGTATCATAAATGGTGCTTCTTTACCTCAGATTACACTAAAAGACTCAATTTTCCCAGGTTTTATAGCTAATGCACATGCGCGTTCTCAAGTAGATTGAAAGGCAATGTCTGTATCTAAAAGGTGATTGGCTCTTTTACCTGAAAGGCGGAACTTCCTTTCTACATCCATCCATTGACCATTGGCTGCAGTTGGGCGTTCTAATTTTCCCCACTAATTTTAATAGAAGTGGCCCGTCTCTGCTATATAGTCTCTGGTGCAACTCCAAAGTAAAACCACTATGAGTAAATGTCTTATTCACTATGCACTGTATGTACAATTGGTTACAAATGCCTTGTTGATGAGAGAGGTCAACAGAAAATGTCCAGACTGGTTCGAACTGACAGAGTCAAGGGTAACTCAGATAACTGCTCTGTACAATTGTGGTGTGAAGAATAGCATCACAGAATGCCATTCTAAGATGCGGGTTGGCGCTGTTTTGGCGGCACGAGGCGGACCTACACAATATTAGGCAGGTGGTTTTAATGTTCTGGTTGATCTGTGTATATCGGCAGGTTTGTCTACACTTGTGAGGGCCAATTGACCTTATCAGTAAAAACAAAAAGCTCTTAAATGGGTCAGATGCTGTTGATCTTCAAATCTAATCATGTGCACATGTTTGTGTGATGGTTAGGTTAAGGTTTAGGGGTAGAGTTTGGACATAGAAAATATAATTAGCCGGATATGAAATCAATGGAAGTCTATGGGAGATCACTAATATAATCAAACAAATCTGTATGTGTGTATGTGTTTTCTGCATTGTGGATGTTTTATAGTCCTACCCTTTAATTTATGCATTGTGTTCTGCATTGTGTCTGATTTATTAATTTTGATTTGACAAATAAAAAAATTCTCTGTATTTAGTATTTCCCATTAGTTTCCTATGGCAGGTCAATTTTGATCCGAACACCACAAGTGTCCCTTTTTTCACAACCACTTAGACTTATTGAATCAAGTCCAGAATTTTTTTTTTGTTTTGTTTTGTTTATTTATAGCAAGTGGTGAAAAAGTCACCAATTCTTGTACCACTCAGATAAAGAATAAACATTTTATTAATGAAACTAAAATGAAAATGGGTCAACAATGACCCGTGGAGTGCATGAAAAATTTGAATAAGGTAAATAAAAATTAAGGGGGGAAATGTTGCTTTCATTTTCATTTTTCCAATGATTAACTTTCTCTATGGTCTTGAGTATCAGATAGGCCCATTCATCTGAAAGTAAACAAGCTGACTTCTCTCTCAGAATGCTGACAATGAATTCTCCATATGGTTTAGATTTAGAGGCTTGGCATTTAGCAAGCAAAACCACAACCATACACAAGTTCTTCCTGATCTTGAACCTCTTCCAAAAACATCCAATTACAAGAGAGACATTTTGTTACATAATCAGTCTCCAAGAAGATTGAAATCTAAATTATATGTAATTTAAAAAAAAAACTGGATTGGATTTTTTGGGATTCTTTTTTCCAATAATCAATCACAAATAAAATAATTTATGATCAAATAAGCTTTGATTTATCGATTAACTCAAATTATTGATGAACTAAATCCACATCTGCAGAACTTAGGGAGTTTCATATCACATCACATCTTCAAAGTAAACTGGTGGGGGTATGTACTGTAAGTGCCGGTTTTGAATCAAACTAGTGTTCTACTTATAACCCAGTCATTCATAATGTCTAACCCTATGAACTTCAGCTTTAATGGTCTGCAAAATCTTAAGAACATCATTATTAACAATGTTACTATGAAACTTTTACTAACACAAAGACATTTGGAGTCTATTGACAGGTAGAGTTATTATTGTTGCGTGGCATTAGTAAAAGTGCTGGCAAACCAGAGTCTTCCTTAAAATAAAACAGCTTTGAGAACAAACTAACAAACTTTCGATAGTTCAATATCAGTCCATAGTTCAATATCAACCTGTCCTCTGGGTTCAGTTTCAATGAGTTGCCGTATATTATGTGACACTTGTACCAGTAACGCTGTATGTCTACCAATTTGGAGAAGTTTGCTCTGCCAATGATCCACCAAGCCAATGAGAGGATGGAAATATTTTTATATCATCAGTTTCTGGGCATAAACCTGTGATACAGTTTCTGCTGGAATAGCGTGCCAGTTATTAGGTTTGAGAATTTGATCATATACTTGTGAAATTAAATATTTACGTGTGCGTGCATGCGTGCACGTGTGTGTGTGTGTGTGTGTGTGTGTCCCAAGTAAAGTTCTGACAGAAATGAATAATAGAACTGTGAAATCTGTGAGGAAGTGGTTTGGCCTGAATTCAATTTCCACACGAGATATACATTTTCAAAGACAACAGTTAGGAGGACTCTGGGTCCATAATATAAAATGGACTTACTGTATGTGGCCACTAGACTGTCACACCTACTAAGAATGTTGAATTGTGATGACCAAGGGGTGAGAGAGATGGCAAGAGCATCCCTTGTTTTGAATATGCAGCAAAGGAAGGTGCAGTTGGCCAATGAAGCTGAAAATAACTTCAAATGGAAAGCTTGACACTTAGTCAACAGGATTTGGAGTTTGGTCGGACATGCTCTATGTAATAAGGCAGGAGTCACACTTAGGTGGCCACGCAGTGATAATGGAACCTGTGGTTTCCATGAACATGATTAGTGATGCAGATGTTTCTGTGTGCCACAATTAATATTGATGGAACAGCATGTGAAATGAATGTTAAAAACTGTATGAGAGTTAACTTAGATCAGTGGCAAAGACAACAACAACAAAATTGGTGTGGCCTTAAACTTCATGGGAAACTGGCCTGTCTTATATCTGCAGACCATACAGTGTCTCATTACATTCTGACATTCACAGTTAAATCTAGGCTTCAGGTGCTGCCCACTATGCTCAATCTCTCTTTGTGGTATCCTAGTAAACACAGTCCAAGTTGTATTATGCATAGTGATGAATGTGTTGTTGAAACCATGTCTCACATGTCCTTAACGCCTCGTGCGCGAAACTCACGCTTCCGCAATAGACATCCGGGTATTTGAACGTGATGAAATCATACAAATTTATACAAACAAACTCGTAAGAAATCATACGAAATAGCCAACTCGTAAAATATGTACAAATTTTCATGAGACTGGGTTGTCATATAAAACCTTGTAAACAACTAGGCATGATCAGACTTTTAAGGAGGTGGATGCACATTTCACTCTTCACTGGAAGAGGCCTTCCTTACTAAATTACTGAAGTACATCAGCTGTACATCAATTAGGGTATAAGCGTCAGTTTGCCTTGCAGTCCGGAGGAGGCGCTGTTACCTTATCTATATCCATAAATGACGAGAATAGTATATGAAATGTGTATATACAGTGACGCACAGAAATCTGCCTAATAAACCTTATATCTAGGGGGGTCTGGGAGCATGATCCCCTTTGAGATTTTTTTTTTGTTTTGTTTTTTTTTGCAAGAAACAACACCAAAGCGTTCAATTCTGGTGACTTTGTTATAAGCATTTATTTATTTTCTTGAGTATGAGTAGCATTCATGTAACTATTGGCTAAAGCATTGTTCCATTAACCATTTAGACAGACGCGTTTTCACGCTAAAAAAGCAAAACGCACCACAATGAATAGAGCAGAACACAGGTGTCTCCAGACGCGTTTTTTATCAGTTGAAGAAGTTATTTTTAACTTGACACAGAATCTAAAAATGTAGTGCTCCCGTGAGAGATGCTAAAAACAGTGAAACATGACGTAGTTGTCAAAAGACATCCATCTAGCCAATGTTTCTGTGGAAAACGATTGAAAAACAGTAGCCCGAGCAGACGCACAACACATTCAGTTTGAACAGCCCCTTGTTCACATGACACAGCACTAGCTGAAGTTTCTCAAAGTTACCTCTTAAAAAGACAGCCTTTTGTTTCAGTTGATTGTAGGTAAATTTCCATGTATCCAGCGTTATTTGTTCTCTGTATTTGTAAATATCCCGATACTGTTTTACTGTGAAAGAAACCGCTCCAAATGATTCAGTGAGAGAGCAGTCCGAACGAATTGTACTGAATCACGAATCGATTCAGACCGTTTTGCAAGCCTGTTTGGAAAATTCACTGAAAAGAACCGACTTGTTCGCAAATTGGGCATTGCTAGTTCTTTAAATCAGCCAACAGAATTATGGGACACATTTCATGATTGGTGAAATATTCTGAGAGTAAATATTTCTCAGGTCAGTCAGAGCGCTCATAGTATGCACAGTGCGTACGGCCGTACAGCTGCAGGTGCCACAGTGTACATACATAAATGTGAAATGAGTATGAAAACTGTTTTTGGTACTTATGGTAATGCTTGCAAATCGGTGCTGTAGTGGAGCTATGTCTTATGAGTCAGTGTCAGGACATGTGAATCGTCTTTTATTGACACTTACTGTAATTTATTTTAATGGTGATGTCAAATAAAGAATTAAACGTGTGTGTGTGTGTGTGTGTGTGCATGTGTGTACGCACATTCTGTGGTTCTCAGTGGTTCTGACTTCTCTTTAGAATTCACACAGCACACAAACAGGACTGTCAAATGTCAGATGTTCCCCTTCTGTCACTCACTCGACATTGTGTCGATGTAGTGACACTAGGGGTCGCTCTTGAGAGCCCCGATCACCTCAGATCTTTGAGAAAAGGCCAATGAGAATTGGCGAGTGGAATTTGCATGCCTCTCCCCAGACATACGGGTATAAAATGAGCTGGAATGCAGGATTCATTATTTTTTCTTCGGAGCCGAGCGGTTGTACTATCAGCGAGATGAATACTACTGCTGTTCCATTCACCTCTTAAGAAGCGTATGCTGTTGGATATACGGCGCATTTCCAGCAGCTTTCTCTCCTTCTGCACGACGAGTGCAGATTTCGCCCCTGGGCGCTTCGACAGCGCTAAAAGAGTGAATATTCTTGCTAAAGAGTATATTTTCTCTATTAGAGCACACACATTGACATTGAACGTCTTTTTAAAGACGCGTCTTTTTAAAGATGCCTTTCCGTCTTTGTGTGACTCCTGGATGCGGTCGTTATCTCTCCGCCTCCGACGGCCACGGGCGATGCCTCACGTGTCTGGGCACCGATCACACTGAGGCAGCGTTTGTGGATGGTTCATGTTCTCATTGTGAGGATATGACCATGGCAACGTTGTGGTCGCGGCTTTCCTTCTTCCGAGGGAAAGCCACTCTAGCCACCCCCCGCGCTGTGCCTTCTACCCATGGGTGTGAGGCCGGCCCGACTGGCGCTGGAGGCGATTTGGGGAGTTCAGTGGGTGCAGTCTCGCCGGGTAATTCCCCGTGAACCTCCTGTTCCCCAGCATGCTCGTTTGCTCCAGTCCGATTCCGAAATGAGACCAGCCCGTCTCATGGCCGGCTTGACGTCTCTTTCGGGGCCCGCGAGCAGGATGAGTCTTTGATTGCTGCATCGGAGATCTCATTGGCGATGTCGGATGCCGAGAACTCGACTGGTCTGTGGAGAGAAAACATAGAGAGAACTCGCCCAGTCTGAGGCCGATGCAGAGCTGACCGCCATGCTTGCCCGGGCCGCCGCAAGTATCGGGTTGGACTGGAACCCTCCAGCCTCCCCTGAGTGTTCGCGGCTTCATGATTGGTTCCTGGGTTCAGGGCGCCGCTCATGGCCACGCCCCCCCGTCCCCTCTCACTACCCTCAATGGCGGGGTGGTCCATGGGTACATGGAGGTCCCTCAGGTGGATTAGGTGGTTGCGATGCACCTGTGCCTGCAAAACGCCGCCACCTGGCGGGATTGTCCGGCGCTCCCCTCCAGAGCCTGTAGGACTACGTCATCTCTGATGGCCAAAGCCTACAGTGCCTCTGGACAGGCCACCTCCGCCCTGCATGCCATGGCCCTCCTGCAGGTATACCAGGTCAAGGCACTAAAAGAACTGCACGTGGGTAGTCCTCATCCCAGTGTGCTGCAGGAGCTGCGTTCGGCGACCGACCTCGCCCTCCAGGTGTTGGAGGTCACTGCGTGAGCACTCGGGCAGGCGATGTCCACCTTGGTGGTCCAGGAGTGCCACCTGTGGCTGAATCTGGTCGAGATGAGGGACGCAGACAAAGCACGCTTTCTCAATGCGCCCATCTCCCATATTTTACTTTTCGGCGACACCGTTGAGGACTTCGCCCAGCAGTTCTCGGCAGTGAAGAAGCAGACGGAGGCCATCCAGCACATCTTGCCCCGGCGTGGCTCAAGATCCCGCACCCCGTCTGCTCGCCGAGGGCGTCCCCCTGCGGTGGCGAAAGCCCAGACAGCTCCGCCTCAGGCCGAGCCTAGCTCTCGTCCCCAGCGTAGAGCCCCCCGCAGGAAGCTGACGCCTCCCGTCATTCTGGCCGGCACGAGGACCTGTAAGGTTCACAAGTGCCCCTGAGATGGATGACCCAGGGAGCGAGATGTCCGCTACGGAGCTGGTATCCAGACCACTCCATCCCCCGCTGGAGGGCCAGGAGGTAAATCCTTTGTTTCCTTTTCTTGTTTGTTCGCCGCACCCCGAATGGGCTGCGGTACCCAAATTGTCAAAAAAAGAGTGCTTTCCTCACTCCTTGGGTCACATAATCAGTGTTCACGGCCGCCAGACACCGAGCATTCACAGCCAGGGCCCCGCGAACGCGGCCCCCCACCTTCTCGCGCCCGGCCGCGCCACACCTACGGCCAGCCTGTTATGACGAGTCTCGAGGACGGCCCAAGAGGCCAGGGCAGTGATCAAGAGTTGCTGTGCGCGCACAGGGATTTGGTGCTCAGGCACCTCAGCTGTCTAGGGCTTCGGGTCAACTGGGAAAAGAGCAAGCTCTCCACGGTTCAGAGCATCTCTTTTCTCAGCATGGAGTTAGACTCGGTCTCGATAGCGTGCCTCACAAGCGAGCACGCACAGTCGGTGCTGAACTGCCTGAAGTCATTCAGGCGGAGGACAGTGGTTCCACTGAAACACTCCTGGGGCATATGGCTTCCTCAGCGGCAGTCACGCCGCTCGGGTTGATGCATATGAGACCGCTTCAGCACTGGCTTCAGACTCGAATCCCGAGATGGGCATGGTGCCATGGCACACATCGCATAGCTATCACGCCGTTCTGCTGCCACTTATTCAGCCCTTGGACAGACCTTGCGTTTCAAGGAGTTCCCCTACGGCAAGTGTCCAGACATGTCGTGGTCACCACAGATGCCTCCAAACTGGGCTGGGGCGCCGTGTGCAACGGGCACGCAGTCGCCGGTTCCTGGTCAGGACCGCGACTGGGTTGGCACATCAACTGCCTAGAGTTGCTGGCTGTACTACTCGCCCTGCGGAGGCTATTGCCGTTGATCCAGGGCAAGCATGTGTTGGTCCGGTCCGACAACACAGCGACAGTAGCATATATAAATTGCCAAGGTGGCGTATGCTCTCGTCGCATGTCGCAAATCGCCCGCCATCTTCTCCTCTGAAGTCAGCAGCGGTTGACACAGTCTCAACGCCACAGCGGACGTGCTGTCGCGGCAGGCAATGCTCAGCGGAGAGTGGAGACTCCACCCCCAGGTGGTCCAGCTGATTTGGAGTCGATCTGGCAAAGCACAGGTAGACCTGTTCGCTTCCCGGGAATCCTCCCACTGCCCGCTCTGGTATTCCCTGATGGGAGCCCCCCTCGGGACAGACGTGCTGGCACACAGCTGGCCCCATGGGCTGTGCAAATATGCATTTCCCCCAGTGAGCCTTCTTGCACAGACCTTGTGCAAGGTCAGGGAGGACAAGGAACAAGTCACCCTCGTGGCCCCATACTGGCCCACTCAGACTTGGTTGTCGGACCTCACGCTCCTCGCGACAGGAAGGACCTTCTTTCTCAGGGACGAGGCACCCTCTGGCATCCGCGCCCAGACCTCTGGAATCTCCGTGTCTGGCCCCTGGACGGGACGCGGAAGGTCTAAGCGGTCTACCACCAGCAGTTGTAGACACAATCACTCAAGCCAGAGCTCCTTCTACCAGGCAGCTTTATGCCCTAAAGTGGTGCTTATTCATGAATTAGTGTTCTTCCTGAGCTGAAGACCCCCAGAGACGTGCAGTCGGGTCAGTGCTCTCATTTCTGCAGGAGAGGCTAGAGGGGCGGCTGTCCCCCTCCACCTTGAAGGTTTATGTAGCCGCTATAGCGGCTCACCACTATGCAGTCGACAATAAGTCCCTGGGACAGCACGACCTGATCATCAGGTTCCTCAAATGTGCCCGGAGGCTTCATCCTCCCAGGCCATGCCTCTTCCCCTAATGGAATCTCACCGTGGTCCTCCTGGGCCTTCGGAGAGCCCCATTTGAGCTAATAGAATCAGTCGAGATGAAAGCCCTCTCCTTAAAGATGGCCCTTCTGATTGCGCTCACCTCTATCAAGAGGGCTATGTGCCCAAGGTTCCCACGACCCCCTTCAGGGATCAGGTGGTGAACCTGCAAGCACTGCCCCGGGAGGAGGCAGACCCAGCCCTGCCATTGCTGTGTCCGGTGCGTGCTTTGCGCACCTACTTGGATCGCACGCAGAGCTTTAGATGCTCTGAGCAGCTCTTTTGTCTGCTTTGGTGGACAGTGGAAAGGGAACGCTGTCTCCAATCAGAGGCTTGCCCACTGGATCGTGGACGCCATTGCATTGGCCTACCAGACCCAGATCGTGCCCACCCCCTTGCGGGTTCGAGCACACTCTACAAGGAGTGTGGCATCCTCGTGGGCACTGGCCAATGGCACCTCTCTAGCAGACATCTGCAGAGCAGTGGGCTGGGCAACACCCAATACTTTAGTGAGATTTTACAATCTCCGGGTTGAGCCGGTTTCATCCCGTGTTCTTTCAGGTACGAACAGGTAGAGTTCAGTAATACGGAACAGCTGGCCGAGTGTATCGCTTGCGTATAGTGCCTTTCCCCTCCCCTGAGGTGAAAACATGCGCTTTTACCCCCAGTCTAGTTCATGAAGTCGTGGACCCTGGATGTCCTTCCTCCCTATCCCTATGGTTCGCAAACTCGGCGGAGGAGTTCGCAGCCAGCTACACTATGGGATCTAATATGCCCTGTACTGGGTTAGGTGCTCCACAGGTGCCGAATACTCCCGTAACGCCTGTGATGTATATTCCGCGGTACGGACTCCCTGTGGGTGGACCCGTGTCTCCCTTTGGTAGAGCTCTTTCTGCCCCCGGTTGCTGTGTTTGTAGAGTCCCCCCCCCCTTTCGTGATGGGACTTACCACCGCGCCTCTTCCATGTGCGGCTGCTGAGCCCATGTGTCATATTGCCACATGTTGACCTACCCTTTTGGGCAGGATGTGGTCTCTGTGGGGTCTTTTCCCCTTGAAAGAATAGGAAAGGAAAAGAACACCTTCCCCGATGCGTATGATAGCGTTAGATGGCCCAAGCTGAATTTAATACTCTGTGGAGAGAAAACATAGAGAGAAAAGGCCGCGTCTGGCACGGCCTGCTCCCATGCTAGTTACGTCGCTTCCCCCCCTCAGGGATGTGGGGAACTACATGACGTCTTTTGGGGCATTGGGGGAGGTTACGTGCAGTCTGATGCATCTGCTATAATGCACGCAGCAGCTTGTTTGCACCTGCATCGGCAGTTCACGTAACACGGTTCAGCTGTTGTGGCGTTTTTCCATAGGGACTCCTAGTGTCACTACATTGACACAACATCAAGTGAGTGACAGAAGGGGAATGTCTCGGTTACTGTCGTAACCTCCGTTCCCTGATGGAGGGAATGAGACGTTGTGTCCCTCTTGCCACAACACTGTACTAGCTGCTGCAATGGCCGGGACCATGTCTTGGCTCCTCAACACAAAACCTGAATGAATCCTGCATTCCAGCTCCCTTTATACCCGTATGTTCGGGGGAGTGGCATGCAAATTCATTGGCCTTTTCTCAAAGATCTGAGGTGATTGGGGCTCTCAAGAGCGACCCCTAGTGTCACTGCATCGACACAACTAGTGAAATAAAATGTCTCGGTTACTGTGTAACCTCCGTTCCCTGATGGAGGGAACAAGACGTTTTATTTCACTGATCTCTTGAGATAAAAACGCTTTTTTTCAGAGAATTTACTTTTATTCACGTCATAACTTACTACTTACTGTCATTTGTGTCATCTCCGTCAGACACACTAAAAACCATGCTATTTTAGTTTAATCCATCCAACAAGAGTGTAAAGTCTTTAATTATTTAATAATAGTGTTCTGTAAAGGAGGTAAGTGATAAAATACTAAATAAAATTCTATCCATTTTTGTCTGTTTTTACACTGTTCTTGAAAATTCTAACGGAGTTGACAAAATTGAATATTTTTCCATCTTAACCATGTGTTGTACACTGGAGCCAATTTATTTTATTTTTTTTTTGTCAGTTGAAGCTGCCTCTATAACCTAAACTAAAATGCCAAAATGTATCCTACAATTCCAATAGAAATTATCATAATGGGAATGTCGAATGAGTTGATGCAAAGTGAGGACACAACTTTGATCAAGGGCATAGATTTGGCTTGAACATTGGGGGGGTTGCAGCGTGAAGCAGTTTCCATTGATCATGGTATCAATATTGGGGGGGTGGGGGGAGGGGGTGATTCTTGCTTGTTTTGATTATTGGGGGGTTACCTCCCCACTGGAATCTACGCCCTCGATTTTGATAGACAGTTTTTAATGGAAAATATAATTTTTAAGTTTAATTTATGTATTGTTTGATATCTAACAGACCCCCAGCTTTCATTTGATATTTATATTTATGAATTTGTAGCATTTTTCAAACACTTTGTTTGGCAGTTTAGCATTGTGACCTCTTGCTGAGGACAAGTTAAGTTACTTGTGTATAGAGAAATAATAATGAAATTGCTTAAAAATATAAGTAATAAATACCCTGAGTATACACATTTCCTTTAGATTTAACTTTTCCAGTTTTTTTTTGTTATTATGAATTTCTTGATTTTTAACATAAAGATGACTTTTCTATGTAAGACATGTTTTGTCCCTTATCTCAAGAATCAGTGAACTACATTAACTATCAAATGTCATCTCAAGATGGTTCCATGAACAGGAAACATGACAATGGCTGTGTCTCATTTGGAAGGATGCGTCCTCCGGAGGTCGCATTTGTCGGTCGCATGCGTCATCGAGGCTGTCTCGTTTCAGAAAAGCGAGTAGGACACTTCGAATGCAGCCTTCGAATGCGACCTTCTTTCACGGAATTCGGAGGATACATGAGGTGTATCCTTTGTGGGCACTCACAACCCACACTTCTTTGCTTCAACGGAAATGTCTAAAGAAATGGCGCCAATTTGCCCGTAAATATTATGTTCAAACGCAAGTAATGTTAATTCCCAAGTTGAAGTACCTCAGTAGATGGGTGCAGAGTATATAATATGTATAATTATGTTAATATATAATTAAAATAAAGTATTAGACTAAAAGTACACCTGTAAAATCTATTTTCTTTTCTCTTTACATCATTATAACTCTCCTAAAATGTACCTCATATATTCCCTTCTAAAGGGACTTTGTTCCCTTCTCACTCAAAGCGCTCGCGCGTGTTAAAGAGTGGCGTGCTGTCATAGCAACCATGTTACATTCCGTTTCCGTTTGTCCTACGAAGGCGTCTCATTTAAACGAGGATTGTTTAAAGGAGGACACTCTGTATACTGCAGCCTTCAAAGGACACATCCTACCTAGCATGCAGCCTTCCAAACGAGACACAGCCAATGAGTGTCGTCCAGTAGCCTCCATGGTCATCAGATCTCAATCCAATTTAGCACCGGTAAGAACAGCAGAATTGCAGCATGTAGCCAACATCTCAGCAGACAATGACAATGGAACCTTATGTAACCTAATAGAGTGAGGAATATTTAATTTCAATCTTAAAAACAGTGAAAAAAGATTGAAGACCTTTGGTTTTAGATTTATACACAAATATATAAAGACAATCATATATGTAAAATTGATGTTCACTTTTAAATGTGTAACATCACACTTTTTATTATTATTTAACTGGCAGATGCTATTTGTACCCTGGTGCAAATAATGGTATATGCTATTTACACCCCAGTGCAAATAGTGGCAGATATTATTTGCACCCCAACCCCAGTGCAAATAATGGTAGATACTAATTGCACCCTGGTGAAAATAGTGTCAGATACTATTTGCACCCATATTTAAATACTAACATACAGTATGGCATCACTGCAGTGTGTTTGTGTTAATTTAGAGTCCCACAGACAAACTATATTAACCTTTACCTCTAAACCTAACCCTAATCTTACCTTAGAAATTGTTTTTTTACAGTAACCATGGTTTCACGCACGATCAACAGACCCCGCCTCCGGATCAAACCCTTCTCTGCACTCCCCGACATTCACCATGACCAAATCACTACGATGAATTCAACATTTATATTCATTTTTATCTAGTACTTTAAGTAGTATTAAAGGAAATATTAAGATTGGAAACAGGAAATCGGATGGGAAAAAGAGTGGGACAAAATGCGGATTGCACCTAGGACAACAGTACACATTCACACACCGTCTTTACACCCCACGCCACTGCAGCAACATCTGTTGGTTAGTTATTTTGTATATTTCTGTGGTTCCACCAGACTATCAGGGTGTAAAAAGCTGCCCTGTGTGGCAGATGCTACTTACAATGGGGTGCAAATACACACTCCGTATTTAATTTCACCCCCCTGCTGACCATAATGCTAATAATATAGTAGTAGAAATATATAGGCTGGTACAGGGGTCTTCATCAATTTTCAAACCAAGGACCCCTTGGTGGGTCGAGAGACAGAGCCGGGACCCCGTTACATATTGCATTAAATTCAGAGTTGCGTTTTATGCCTAATGGTAGGCTACCATATTATTGTATGTACGTACTTTATGATGTTTATATTGCAAAGCTTTTGAAATAATAATTAAATAATGTACAACAGGGGTCTGCAACTTTTCTAACATGAAGTGACATTTTTCATTTTCCTTGTTAATCACTGTTCTATACCACCTCCTTAATAAAAAGAAAAATACAGATAGATAGACAGACAAACAGACTGTCCATGTAGAATTTTTTTTTTTTAAGGTTATTAATATGGAGTCTTTATGTGAGAGATCAATTTTATACATATTTTTTCAATTAAATTTCATTAGGTACACATAATATAGTAAACATAATTTCAGTTTCAGTTCATATGACAATAAAATCTAAGTAAATAGCAACATGTTTTTGTTTGTTTTTAAGTAGAACACAAAGTTAAAAACGTATTTCCATTGTGATCATTGATAATAAAATTTTCCTCCATCTCTCTGGTGCTTAAATTTTCCTGCTGTGCCTCTACATAAATGTACTCAACTGTGTAAAAGTACGTAACTACGTAAATGTGTTGGTTATGTAAAATGACCAGTCAGTGCATCAGTCTGGTTCTGGAACTAAAAAGCCCTTTCATTTTTTCCATAGGCACATTCATTTTTAACAATATAACTGATAAACCTTGAAAGACCATGAGCTCTGTCGATTGTTAATCGATGGTATATGCTTCTGTTAAAGCCATCAGTTTGTTATTTACAACGTATTTTTTAGAAATCGTGTTAATATAAATCCTGGTGAAGAACTACACTACCCATGATCCAGCAGAGAAAACATCCACCAATTAGAGAATTGCCTAATTAGAGAATTAGAGAAATGCCAGTCAGACTTTCTATGTGCAAGTCATTGAACACATTTACATGCACACCAGTACACTGATTACTCCCAAAAATTAGCTTATTTAACATATCCGACAAAGCAAGAAATCTCAATGACATTTTAAATAATCACGTTGTTCTCTGCTTTTGATGTCAAACTGTGAAGAGGCATGTGCACAACACATGGGCACATTGGGTAAGCCGGTAAGAACGCCATTTAAGGTGTTTATAAGCAAAGCAAAATCTACACGTGTCGATCAGTTTATTCTTACGCCGTTTATGACTTTACATGTTTTTAAACATAACCGCACACATTGTTGGCTTATTAAGCATAATCAGTGTAAGAACATGCATGTAAACTCTATGAACGCATTTACATTCACGTTCTTATCCTTCTTTATCTGTGGTCCGATGAAGACACCGGCTTTGACCTTTGCCTCAGACAGCTTAGGGAAGAAGTCTTGAAGGTACTTGAAGGCTGCCGACTCCTTATCTAGAGCTCTGACAAATTGTTTCATAAGGCCCAATTTGATGTGCAGTGGTGGCATCAGCACCTTCCGGGGGTCCACCAGTGGCTCCCACTTGACGTTGTTCCTCCCCACAGAGAACTCGGTCCACTGTGGCCAGTCTCGCCTGTGGTAGTGCGCCTTGGTGTCCCTGCTGTCCCAAAGGCAAAGATAGCAGGGAAACTTGGTAAAACCACCTTGGAGACCCATCAGGAATGCCACCATTTTGAAGTCTCCTATGACCTACCAGCCATACTCATCATACTTCAAGGCGTCCAGCAAGGTCTTGATGCTGTTGTAATCCTCTTTGAGGTGCACCGAGTGAGTCAGGGGAAGAGACGGGTACTTGTTACCATTATGGAGAAGCATGACTTTGAATATTACTTTAGCATAAATACATGTTAATTTGGATTCATATGTTGTTTTTTTCTGACTTTATGTGAACAAAAAGATACAAATTCACCCGTTTTCTCAATGGAAATATTTCAAAATGTCACTGTCCTGGTCACGAAAGCAAAGTTTGTGGGGAATAATTTTCTATACTTTTGAGGCATAAGCAATTAGGAAATAACACGTACTACACAGGAACCAAAAAATAAATATATATATATATATATATATATATATATACATATTAGTTTTTTTTTTTTTTTACACAGGGCTATAGATTGATATTGAACTCCTGTGAAAAGTTTGCTAATTTGTCCTCAAAGAAATTTCATTTTCTTTCATTTTCTTTTTAATTTACTTTTAATAGCTTCACATAATATCTCTACCAAGTCAACAAGCTTCAAATGTCTTTGTGCCAGTAAAATGGGCATAGTGACATTGCTGATAGTGGTGTTCACATACTTTGCAGACAAGATTCAAGCTGAAGTGCATAGAGTTGGATATTATGAGTAAACAACCACCAATTTAACTTGAAAGATTGTTATTCAGGTTTTTATTTGTTTTAAAACTGGATTATGTCATTAAAATTATGATGTGATATGAAACTCCCTCTGGAGAAGTGCAGAGACTGTGGATTTAGTGTTTAATAAAGTTATGATGTAGTGCAGTATCTTATTATCCAAGTAAAGTTACCTTTATTTATGAATAAACTTTACATTATTACCTTGTCTCAACAAAAACATGTGTTTGTTTTTTAAAATTGCTTATTATTTAGATTCCTTTAAATTATATTTAAGCGTCAATCTCCTTAGAGACTAATTATGTAACAAAACGTCTCTCTTGTAATTGGACGGTTTTGAAAAATGGTTCATATTAAACCAGTTTATGGTTGTGATTTTGCTTGTCAAATGACAAATCTCTGAATCTGAACGATTATGAAGAGTTCATTGTCAGCATTCAGTGGGAAAAGTCAGTTTGTTTGCTGTTTGATGAGTGGATCTACCTGATCCTCAGGAACACAGAGAATATGAAGTAAAGAAAGTTCATTAAAAAAATAAAAATATTCACTTCTGTAAAAAGCCTTTTATTTATTAAAAGGTATAAAAACCTTCACATATTTTAAAATGTAATTGTTCAATCAGATTTTATTTTTTTCCAAAACCCTAAATGTTAAAAAGGTAATCTGAGACTAAATATTATTATTTTTTATTATATTATGAGTTTCATGAATCACAGTAATTTTCAGTTGATTAGTGGACCCTAGGCCCTTTTAGCATTCTTATGTACAGGAAAGTATCACTATACTTTCACAATTCACAATACTAATGGGGTATATACTATAAATGTATACAATTCATTCAGTATATACTATAAATGTATACAATACATCCATGTGCTTATATATATAATTTATATATATAATTTTAACTTATATATATAATTTTATTTATTTTTTTAGCCGTGTTGATAGTGCTATTGCTTACTTTACATGTCATGGGGGCATATAAGGAAAAAAATAGACTGTTTGATTATGAGTTTCAGAGAATGCAAAACTAAAACACCCCGCCCCCCCCCCCCCCCCCCCAAAAAAAAACTAAATTTTTGTAACACACACACACACACACACAAATGTTACTAACATAAGTGGACAGCAGGGGAAAAAATGGTTATTAAAAAAACAAACATGATATTATCCATTTAAAAGTGATTTAAAATCTATTTTACATAAGTGATTGCCCTTATAAATATATGTATAAATAATTATTCAAAATCTAAAACCAAAGGTATCTTCATTTCTGCACTGCTTTTAATGATGAAAGAAAATATCCTTCACTCCATTAGACCACCAGCTTTCTATTACATAAATATTACAGAAACACAAGCCAGTTTGGAGAATTCCCCTGTGCAGTTGAGTGACTTGACAATATCCAGTGAGAGTAAGGTGATTTTACTATGTCATCAGTTACTAGGAGGATTGAAGTTGGTCATTAAAAAAAAAATCAATTCAATACTGAATTGAATGTTAAGTGTTAGATTTAAAGTGTCATAAAAAATAGACAATATTTGAACCCAAATTAGGCTATGGTATAAATGTATTTCAACAAACTATTACAAAATGTATATATAATTTGCATTTATATTTCATACTCTGATGTCATTTATAAATAAAAATGGTCTTTTAAAAGGTCTTTCTTGGACAAAGTTTGTCCTGCTTTTGACCTGCAGTGACACCCTCACATCCGTGGTTTATCTGGCTAGCTGGATGAGTTACTGGAATAAACTATGATTCTTGGCATAAACAAAGATTAAAGCAAATTTAAGAGAGTAACATATAAAAAAATAAAAATAAAAACATTTGTAGCCACATTCAAAGAATGGGACCCTGCTCATAATGATGAATTCATTATTTACTTCATCTTGAATTTTATGAGGGCTGTTTAGGCTGTTACAAGAAAGGTTTACTAGTACAAAACATTTTAAGCTTCATGGCTTGCTGAAGTTGCCTCGGGTCCTGTTCAATGCCCTGCTTTAATCAATCTAATGTAATGTAATGTATTACAGAACTTCTAATCATGATCATTCTACTATGCATGCTAGTTCAGTTTTTCAAACAGATTTAATTAGAATATTTGCATTGAGTTGTCTGAGACAAATGCATTCTTGTGTTCACTGGAAAGAGAACTTCCAAGGGCCCCAAGCAGTGAACATGTATGTACTTGTATGGAGCAACCGCGGCTCATGTACATGGGCAAGTTGGGTGGTGCCCCACCAAAATATGAAACCACATGAGAACATAGATCCATTCTAGAAACCGCAAATAATGTAATGTATCAACACGTAAATATGTTCAAAATGCAGACACATGTATTTAAAAGCAGGCCTCATAAAAAAATTTTTACAGCCGAAACCTCCTTTACACTTTATATGATAGCAACAAGCATGTGAGGCAGGGAATCTGCAGCCCACCATAACTGAACAGCGCCATTACTTTTTCCATCGGATATCTATACCTAAATATACCTAGATACCTAAATATGGAACTGCAACAAGTCCTAAAGGACACCCATGTGGGCAGAAATTTGTCTGCCCCGCTTGATGCTAAGTGTAATTCCAAGCCCAAGGTAACTATACTAGAAATGTGGCAGATTGCGAACATGGCGAGCAACACAAGTAAACATGTATAACAGCGTGTTCTTTCTTTTGCAAACTTAAGACAAATACTGATTTAGCTAGATAGGAAAGAAAGAAAGAAAGCATCTTAAAGCAGATTTAAGGGCTTGTGTGTAAGTTTTTTACAGCTGAAATTTGAAATCAAGAACATTCCAAAACAGACTCATAGCTCATTTAAATATTCTGTCTTAAATGTAGTCTAGGGGATTGTGGCTTAAATGATGCCTTCGCAGGGCTTTTCAATGGAAGAATAATAATGGTAGCCAAGCTCATTTCAAAATGAATTTCCAATCAAATGACCACTATTTTTGAGCCCTGAACCTTTCAGCCCTTCGAAGCTCTCACAATGGAGGGTAAAGACTTTGAAGGAAATAAGACATAGGGATGATCAATTCTGAATGGAAAAGATATAGCAGCGTGAGCCAGAACTGCCTGAACTCTTTGCCGAGTTTCACCAAACCCATGCATAGATGCTGTAGGAGCCTGTTTTTTAATTCTTTAATATTTGAAGTGTTTGATGAGGTTAAAATATTTCATAATGTATTATTGGCCCTTTAAATATATGCCCGTTTACACATTTTGTTACGTGCTTGTTTTTTTATATGCATAATTTGTAGTATTTGAAAGTATTTACATTGAGTTTAAATGTTTTACATTTTCACATATGTAAAAGAAACGCTAAAACAGTACTGTCTCTTTAAGAACAGTGGTTGTTCAGCGAATGTGTTTTGGTCGAGTGTGTTTTGATTTCTTTGTTTGAATGAATCTGACTGTAAATTACAGAACAGGTATGAAAAGACACTAAAAGCTTTCAAAGATTATTCAGTCTAAAAGATAATTGGCCATAATCCACCCCTGCACAGGAGGTAGTGATACAGAGAAAACTGCTGGCCAAACCTCCAGCCATTACAAACAACTTCCCTCCATCACATGACTGTTCTTTACTTGTGGAGGCTTAAAGGAATCATTCACCCAAAAATGAAAACTCACCCTCAAGTTGACCAAGCCTGTATAACTTACTTTCTTCAGAGATGTTTTGCAGAATGACAGCCTCAGGCACTATTTACTTTCATTGTATGGACAAAAAAGACATGAAGATATTTCTCGTAAGTGAATAAAATAAGTAGCTGATGCTTATTGGTTTTAGCAATGCATTCTTCTGGGAATTTCTCAGGAGTGAACATTTCAGTGCACTCAAAAACTTTTGACAATGGCTCAACCCTAAACATGACTCCCTGGACAGTGTACTTACTAATGAAATAGGGAGCTGATTGAGACACCCGCAGACTAATGGACAAAGCAAGGGACAGGTGTTAATCAGGACAGGAACGTGAGACCTAGGACAAACGTAATCTACATGATATTTCTAGTCACAGAAACAAAACCTGAGCATAGACTACTATTCAAATCCAGATATGTGATACTGTTATGGCATAGGAAAAAGCATGTTTAGTGAAAGACTAAGCTTTTCATGTCGCAAATCAACACAGACTGGAAAAGTTTATGTGAGTGGAGTGGTTCCCTAATCAAAGCGTTCTGTTATCACTCAGCTCTGGGTTTTTCCTGTTCGACGCTCATTGTTGAGATTAAATCCTGGAGCAAAACTCTGGTTTGGAATGCATTAAACACAGACAAGCAGATTGATACAAACAGTAAATATCCCTGCTATTGGAACGCCACTTGGCCAATCTAATTAGATGACCAGAACTAACTGCTGAAAGAATCTAAAATAGAGGACTGGGATATTTTTCCACTATAAAGAATTGAGTCACCAAATCCATCAATCACCACACTTCAACTTTGTAAAGCCTAAAAATATTTATTTGAAGCTTAAATTTACATAAGAAATAACAAATGTTGTTGTGGATGTTTTGAAGCATCAATCATTATGCAAGCGTAATTGCTAGGATAATAAGGAAGAAGAATTAAATCAGACAATAAATGCAAAATTAAAGAGTCCTGTTGGGGTCATTACAGTTACATTAAAATAAATCTGACAGACCCATATCATTATCTATAAAAATAGGATTTTTTATATTAAACATAATGCCTATGTGTTTGCAGGCATTTACTTTTAATCTGTCTTCAGAATAAATATATTCATGTTTTTCAGATGATACCATGCTAAGCATTATCAATCTCTTTTAATTCTGAACAAATTAATCAGGAAATCCTGGAAATAAAGTACAAACAATAATCTTCATATGTATCTCACACATCATTTACATCAATAGAAGTTTCTTTAGAACATCATCACTACCAAATACAAAAAGATGCTAAAGTTAAACACACGTATGAGAACTGATGCTGTATTTTCTATTCCCATTATGTTTTCATTGTAAAAACAGTTAAAAGCACAGTATAAAGAGATTGTGTATGAAAGTTGTCATAAAGACAGATGCTTCTCCATCAGTGTTCCAAGTTTAATTCTCATTTAAACAGTTTCAGGACCTGCGATTTGCGTATTTAATAATCATGTGGCTGAGTTTGAGAATTCAGTAATTCATTATTTATGATTGTTAAACAGGATTCTTAAAAACAAAGAGCACATGTAATATGTGTTACAGATAGATGAGAAACATTTTACTGTTCCAGTTTTCAAATGTTTCATTAAACCTAGCATCATTAATGTGGTACCAGGATCCTCCCTGTTAAAATAAAATATGTGTCAATCACAAATACAGGAAACAAATAAATGTTTGACATACACGGATCAATATCACTCTGATTATTCTTGTATGAACTGACCTTTTGATTTCTTCTTGTAGTAAATGAGTCCAGCAGCTGCTATGACGATTCCCAGCACCAGTCCAGAGGCCCCGATAACAATCTTATTTCTCTCAGACTCGGGGAGAGAAGGATCTGTTTGTGTGCAAACATCATTCTGTTATTACAGTATCAACTGTGTAAAATATTGAGCATGTCTGAGTGCAACAACAGGACCATTTACATATTTTCTATTATTTTCTACTTGTTCTTTTGCTTGTATGTCAAAATATGAAATGCAAAAAAAAGAAATGTCTGATGTGGCAGTGAGGTACGTTTATTTCTCTTACCCCAGTCAACAATCATGGGTTTATTGAAGCTGGCGTGATCCACCATACAGGAAATCTTCTCTCCAGATTTAGGGGTGTATTCCAGGTGCGAGTGGATCTGATAGTACCAGTCCCCATTAGCCAACTCCTCAGTGGAGGTCACATCAGAGGTCACAGGTTTACCGTCTTTCAGCCAGGACACTGTGATTCTTTGTGGGTAGAAGCGGAACGCGCTGCACATCAACATGGCTTGATGTCCGCCATGAGGCTGCTTTACTGAAGTGATCTTAACAGTCGGTTTCACTGAAACAAGAGATGTATTAATTACATCCCCTACAATACTTTTTGTGATTATATGAAAGGTATTATACAGTGTTTCAAAAAAATTTTGTATGGGGAAAAGAGATGTCTGTTATTTTTAAGAGCAAACATAAATACATTTATCTGGAAGAATCCCAAGAAAATGTATTATTTTTACTGAAAATTCATACAGTTCAGTATGAGGTTTATGTTGTACTGGCTGATATGACAGTGGTCTTGGACTTAGAATGAAACCTACAGTGGGTATTCATCCAGAATAAGCTTTCTGCCACCACAATCAATGCGTGAATGAGTCATTAGCAGCTCTAAAATGCTAATGGGCGCAATAACCATAGAATTTCAACAGGCCAGAGCTGAAAGACTCAAAGCTCTTTCTCACAACGGCATGACCATTCAGATTGAGGCGGTAATGCTTTTTTGCCAACCACCATAAAACAGAAGAAGAATAAATAAGAAGAACCAGTAAGGGTTCAGAGAAAAATGGGCAGCTGGCAGCAGTCAATGGCAGCCGGAGGTACCTGCCAAAATAATCGGAAATGGGAGTAGGCTGTCATTGGCAGTAGTCAATCACTCGCATGCCCGAATGGAAGAAGTTTCTTCCTCCTTCATAATAAAAGCTCCAGTGTTACATTTGCTGAAAGCGCTATCAAAAAGGTAAAACTGATCATGTTTTAAAATAAAACCAAGCTTCTGGAATGTCGTCTTTTGTTTACTTTAGTTATTTCCTTTTATAAAATCACTGGGGATTGTCATGTGACTGGCGTAACAGCTTTATTTGAGGACTATAGTTTAACCCATTATTTTGGTAATAACTTAAAATTGACCAAGGAAGTAAAATTAAGCATAAATATACAGTGAACTAAACCTAAATAAAAAATAAAAGCATTGTTTTTAATTATCATAATTTTTTTCTTGACATTTGCCTTTCATCACCATTGCATGTTTTTCTCGGGCCATTACATATTGGGCAGAAGTGCTTACAAAATAGGAATAGCCAAAAATACCTGCTGTCTAAATGAAGGATGATAGCATTTTGTTGTCCATAGACATTTATGTAACCTTAGAATATTTTACTGCTGAATGAAAACAATGTGTAGTGCATTGTAATTTCAAATTCTATCCAGAATACAAGACCTGTAATAAAAACGACAATGGTAACAATGTTTAGTTGAAACTTTATAAAAACGATTAAAGAAATATGTTATAATTATTTTATAAAACGAACTCAAACGCTAACACTGAAAAATAGTGTGTTTGATGTTGCCATTTGTTACTCTGGAAGTTTAGCAATTGGCTGCTGTCAATGTTTGGACGCTAATGATTGGCGCTGCCAGCAGCGGGTTTCTGCTACTTTTTCGACAGACACTGGCAGGCACTTCCTGCTGTCAGCTGCCCTTTTTTTGCTGAACACAGTAATGCAGTAATGAAGACCATGATAAACACTTTCCTGGAACAATTAGCATTATGTTAGGACATATTTGTTTTCATTTATTACATTTCATTAGAGAGAATTATAATTTGTGAGTATTTTTATACATATGACATTGAGCGAGCATCATTAGGCAGCATATTCAAACAATTGTAACTTCCGAAAACTGTCAAGACATTGAGCCTGTGCTTTAATTTAATGTGCCGATAGGCTAGCCAATATTTTCTGTTTTTAAACAGGAATATCAAATGTGAAATAATTAATTTATATGTATATCACTGTATCATATGTTATATTCTCTTAGCAGTAAAAATGTAAGCAAAAGTGAACCCAATTATTCTTCACAGAATAGAATAGATTTCATCAAATGAAATATTGTAAAATATTTTAATAAGAATCGCCATTACATGTCTAAGGCTGGGAATATTGTGACTAGTGGTCGACCAATATAGGTTTTTTAATGGCCCATGCCGATATCCAGTGAGCAGTGTGGCAGATAGGCTGATACAATGCTGATATAACACAATTTAATATAGTAAATAACAAAGATAAAATTGCTAAAAAACAAAAACAAAACAACAACTCTTATTTAGCACTATATTTACTCTATGTCAAGCAAAACTAAAAAAAAAAATTAAAAAAAGAATAAAAAAAAATTATATTGTATTTTAAATGGTAGATACCAGTTTCTTCTGATTTCTGTTTAGTCATCAAATTTTAGTAATTTATTTGCACATGAAGAAATTGTTCAGAATCAGAATCAAAATTAACTTTATTACAAAGTTCTCACGTACACAAGAAATATTTTTTTGGTGATAGGAGAAACAAGTGAACACAGAAATTGTTAATATATTAGGAAGAAGGAAATAACAGTACACACAGTAGTCCAGCAACCATGGATGGCATGTCCACATTAGCAATCGCATTTACTCAAAAAATACAGAATCAAACCAATTACATACAGTGCATATTGAATAAAATATTTACTTATAGCAAACATGAAGTGCTTTTACCTTGAAGCTGAACCAGGGACTATTTAGGAAGATATGGACCACTTCTATTAAAATGAATGGGAGAAATTAGAACGCCCAACTACAGTCAACGGATGTAGACAGGAAGTCCTGCCTTACAGGTAAAAGAGCAAATCACCTTTTAGATACAGACATCACCTGTCAATCATCTCGAGAACGCGCATGCACATTAGCTATACAAGCCAAGAAAATTGTGTTTTTTAGCGTAAACAAGCACCATTTATGATACCAGTGTTGTCAGATTTTACTGCTGATTTGAAATACGTTATTTGATCGTAATCTTGACCAACCGTTTTGGAGATTGCGGTCTTTCCCCATTCAAGTAGATAGAAGCAGCGCTGGCATGACTGGAAATAGCCTCCCGAGAGTGTACCAAACATGGCCGACAGTGAACTGACTTGCTAGAAAGACTTTGGTTGCACTCACGTGCCCGTGCGGATCCAGCGAGCAGCAGCAATCTCCTGACGCAGGGTTCACACATCCTCCGTGAGCGTGGCGTGACGTGAGCAAGGCATGAGCGGATAGTTTCAGCGCTGAGCCTATTTTTGCCGCACGACAAGTCGACTAATGGCTTAAATTAACGCCTACTAGTCGACTGGGAAAATCTTTGGTCAGGGGCAGCCTTAGTGTAAACAGAGCAGCGCCATTCACTGACGTGCTGGAGCTGCGCGTGCATTTTATATATTTACTTATTAAACACAGCCTTTTGTGATTCACAGAGCTATTGCACGTCTTCAGGTGGCTTTGAATAAAATGCACGAGTCATATGAACTACTTTAATTGTGTTTTTATGGTTTTTTTATGTCATTTTTTGAGCTTGACAGTAACGAGCATGACTAACACACAGCATCGGATTTGGATCGGGCTCATCAGACTGATAACCGTTCTGTCTAAAAGCTTCAGTATCAGAGCTGATACCGATCCAGGTATCGGATCGGTGCATCCCTTATATAGTACACTACAATTTATATGTCTGCATTCAAGTAAACTGAATAAAATAACTTAAAGGAAAGAATTAATTAACTTACAGACCTTTTGCCATTCTGTGTATATAGGTGTACATTATAGTAACAACATTAACCAATCACAACCAAGTGTGCTGATAAAGATGAAGTGCACGTGACTGCCCGCTGTTGTCCTTGAAGCAGCAATAACCTTAGCTTATTATGACCTTATTAAAGAAAAACTTTGGTGTAGGACACCATAGATAACTTTATTTTCTGCACAGAGGCGCTGCTGTTTCTCACGGAAGAGACGCGGCCAATGTGAACATCCAACGCGACCGCCCACAATGCAAGTACGTGCTGCATTCTCTGCTTTGCTGCAAGGGGCGTTAGAGCGGATCTTCTTCTTTCAATCAACAACTGTCATTGCGGACTCGGCTCCATGACTCAGGAAGCAATTTGAGTTGAATCTTTTTGAAAAATATAGATGACTTTTTGTCCCCAGTCAATTAAAAAGAACTTGTTTTTTCTCCGTGTCTCTCCCCACTTCTCAACTATCGACTCATCTACCGCATCCAGTTTTGTAGTCATGCCTAAAAAATCTATCGCCCTCTTGTGGTCTGAGGTTTGTAACCGCCAGAGCAATGCAAGAGCACACGTAATGTATGTACAACGGGACCACGTGTTGGCCTTGTGTTGGCCAAGCATTTGCGTTTGCGTACTTGCGTGAAGTATGTTTCGGCCTTAAACGGTGTCATCTGTTAATATGGGCGCCGAAACAAAAATGCACCCCTCACGCCTCCCTGAACCCGGCATGACAGTTTAAACAGCCTGGATCGCCTGCTTGGATTGTGACCACTGACCGTCATGATTTATGAATCAGAGGAACTTTTGATCCTGAAGTTTTGATTCTAGCTGATAGAATACGCGCTTCAGATATTGAAGATATTAAATGAGCGCTCGACGGGAAGAAAACACTGGATTTTCGTGAGGTTTTGAATGACATCTGTTTAAACGATATCTCCATATTTGCAAACAGTATATAAAAGAAGTTTTATTGATATTTGCCTTTTATCATTTGAAAAGAAAGTTAAAGGTGACAGGAAACTGCTGAGGAGAGACTGTTAGAATATGTGCTTTAGATGTGAATAAATGAGCTCTCCACATGAGCTGGATCTGCTCAAGTTGTGTGAGGTTGGATTATTACATCTGTTTAAATGAGATATGCGCATATTTGCAGACAGTATATGATATTAGTTTTATTGATTTTTGCCATTAGACAAGACAGTTAAAGTTACAGGGAACTGTTAAGGAGAGAGAGGGAGAATGAAACGGGAGCACTTTAACATTATGAGCTCAAACGCGTCTGCTGTGGCTCTGATATGCAGACCGTTTAAATGAGACTGTGTTGCAACCGGTCTATTATTGTAGTAACACTATGCAGGTAACAACAAAACGAACTGTAACTGGTCATTTACATGTCTCAGTCGCTTCACATGCAAGCAGCTGATTTTTGACACCCTCAAGAAAAAATCGGCCAAACAGGAAAACTTATCGGCCAATGCCGATAATTAAAAAAGTCAGAATATTGGACGATTTATCAGCCTCAGCGATATATCGGTCGACCACTAATTGTGACCACATTATTTGTATAATATTTTTCTCAATATGCTTTGAGTTTTATGCTATATGTAATAATAACCAGAAACACTATTCAGCACAAAAGACAAAAAAAAAAAAAAAAACCTGTGCTTTGTTATTTGTTATCTGTCTTGTATATTATTATTATTTTTGTTTTTATTATTTTTATCTCCCAATTTGGAATGCCCAATTCCCAGTGTGCTTTTAAGTCCTCATGGTTGTGTAGTGATTCACCTCAGTCTGGGTGGCGGAGTTGCCTCTGCGATCGTCAACCTGCGCATCTTATCACGTGGCTTGTTGAGCACATTGCCACAGAGACATGGCATGTGTGGAGGTGTCACACCATCACATGCCATCCACCGCGGCAACCACGCTCAACTCACCACGTGATAAGATGCGCAAGTTGACGATCGCAGAGGCAACTCCGCCACCCAGACTGAGGTGAATCACTACACAACCATGAGGACTTAAAAGCACACTGGGAATTGGGCATTCCAAATTGGGAGATAAAAATAATTTTAAAAAAATAATAATAATAATATACAAGACAGATAATATACACGAGGAGGTTGCCCCATGTGACTCTACCCTCCCTAGCAACTGGGCCAATTTGGTTGCTTAGCAGACCTGGCTGGAATCACTCAGCACGCCCTGGGATTCGAACTAGCGAACTCCAGGTGTGGTAGCCAGTGTCTTTACCACTGAGCTACCCAGGCCCCCTGTCTTGTATATTATTAATAGTTAATATTTGCTATTCGATGTTACCCAAAACCTCTATGTTATTTTTTGGAGTGACTATTTGCATCTAGATCTAAATAATACCTGCAAAAGGTGCATTATGTGTTTTTCTGCAGTAGCTAATGGCATAACGCAGGTGCTACTGTACCTTTTCGATCCGGGTTTGCATTTGTTGCATTATTTTTCCCATTCTGTTTCCTGTCTCTACTCTTAATATTTTATTTAATACTACTTATACATAAAATGAATATAAAGGTAGTTTTACTATAGTAATATTGTAGTAACCATGTGTTTTGGGCAGAAAACAGATTTGATGCAATTAACAATGCATGGTGTTACTACAGTAATATGGTTTTAATATAGCTATTAACCATGTTTAATTTTGTGGTTACAATAATTTTACTACCAATTACCATGATGACGTCAGGAAAGAAAGATCCGTGATTCATCCCCATTTCATGTCATCGAAAACACACATTATTTTTATTTAACGTCCGCAATGTATTTTAAAAGTTGAAATAAAATGTCTGAAGGGAGTGAGCTGTTGTTCTCGCGGTGATCGGAGGCTGGGAGTGTGGCGGGCGTTTTCTCTGGCTCTGCATCTGAGCATCTTGGTCAAACTTGTATGTTAACTTAGACATGACGTGATCAGTAGAGTGTCAGGTGGGTTCGAATCCAGCTTTTCCCAAACCACTTTTCTGCCCATGTCATGTCAGCAGCGAAGACAGATTCTTCCTTTGATAAACATTAACATAAAATATGGCTTAAAAAATTAAATAAAAACCTTTAAATGCTGAAAATATGTCTTGGCATTTGTTTTGAATGTTTTAATTGACTTTTAAGACATCTATATTAAATATTAATATTTATGTGAATAAATGTGTATATCTGCAATAAAGGCATTTAATGTACATTTTACTTCAAGTTAAGATGAGGTAACGGTTCTCTGATGGCACAATCAAATGCTCAAGGTGGGTGTTTAAGGTGGGCTATCTACTTTTACTTTTTCCCATCTCCCATGCGAACACAGACAAGCGAACACAGACAAAAGTGATGTGACGCTTCAAAAGATTAAAGGAGATTTGGATGTTTCGATTTTCACCCGGATCTTTGGAAAAATACAAGTGAAAGACCCTCACGCTATTGTTCTGTATTAATGTAATTAAGTTGAATCATAATCTTTATCATGTAATCATAAACGCTGCCGCCCTATGCGACTGTAATGCATATGGTTTTAACTTTTAAAACACAATCATGGTGACAAATGTAAGAGTAATTGTATAAATTACATGCAGTACAATACCAATTGACCAACAATAATCTAACAGGACATAGAGTCAGTACCAGCCACAGCGCAAAATGTAATGAAATGCAAATTAAAACCACGCAATGCTGAAACAATGTTTGCATTTGTTTTGAATGTTGAACTTCAACAATATCAAATTTAACTATTTCTATGTGGTCAAATGTGTATTTATGCAATAAAGGCACACCATTTGTCTGCTGGTTGCATTTTACATTTTCACAAGTACAAACAAACATGGGTTTTGATCCTGCAACCTCTAGCTCAACAGCTGAAAACACTACCACTGAGCTATCAGTTCAAATGTGTAAATTCAAAGCTTTTCTCTACTCCACAGCTTCCTCTGTAACATTAGAATTAAAAACTAGAAAGAACTTCAAAACAAGCACATGTATATTTCATTATGATTATGAGCGAGATTTCAACTGAAAAACTATATTTTAGTCTATCA
The DNA here is from genome assembly GCF_019703515.2 of Myxocyprinus asiaticus. Lineage (NCBI taxonomy): Eukaryota > Metazoa > Chordata > Actinopteri > Cypriniformes > Catostomidae > Myxocyprinus > Myxocyprinus asiaticus. The sequence continues at coordinate 14,941,065 of NC_059376.1, read as the reverse complement.
TTGATGTGTATTCTTTATAGCTATTAAATAAGATCATGAATGCTCAGCGTTTTGCATTTCCATCATTTCCATCACCTTAATGTGTATTTTTATCTAATGCGAAACTCTACAAAATCCAACTCCTTCTAGCGCATAAAATTGTAAGCGGATTTTAAGAATTTATTCGCATATCAAGCATTTCCATTCAAGATTTCTTATGCGCAATTTCAAAATGTGCATAAAAATAGTTACAAAGTTAGTACTACGATAGTGAGTACAAAAAAATTGTTGTACAAACGAATCGAACAAATGGCCTAGGAGTTGAAAAAAGGTTTTAAAAAAATTCTAAATGGTGGAAAAAGTTTATAATAATCAAAGAAAAAATCATTTTAATTGTAGCCCTTATGCTTTCTGAGATATTAGCAAAAACTTAAAAATGCTAATAATACCTGAGTTCGCAAGTTCAAATCCCAGGGTGTGCTGAGTGACTCCAGCCAGGTCTCCTAAGCAACCAAATTGGCCCGGTTGCTAGGGAGGGTAGAGTCACATGGGGTAACCTCCTCGTGGTCACTATATTGTGGTTTGCTCTCGGTGGGGCACGTGGTGAGTTGTGCGTGAATGCCGCGGTGGATGGCGTGAAGCCCCCACATGCGCTATGTCTCCACGGTAACGCGATCAACAAGCCATGTGATAAGATGCGTGGGTTGACGGTCTCAGACGTGGAGGCAACTGAGATTTGTCCTCCACCACCCGGATTGAGGCAAGTCGCTACGCCACCACGAGGACTTAGAGTGCATTGGGAATTGGGCATTCCAAATTGGGGAGAAAAAGTGGACAAAATCCCCCCCCCCCAAATACTTATTATAGTGCCACCTCGGATGGGTGTGTTTGTGTGCACCTGAGTAGCTGTGGGACCATCCTGCCAAGTTTCAGATCTCTAGAACTTACGGTTTTTGCTGCCCATACACTTTTATGGCAGAAAAAGAATAATAAGAAGAAGAAAATCAGTACAAATACAACAGAGCTCCAGCACCTTCAGTGCTTGGGCCCCTAAATATAGCAGAAGAGGAAATTATCAGGGTACAAGCACATATGGAAAGATGACAAAATATTACAATTTGACAGAAAAGATCCTGTGAATGCCGTCGACACAGTTGTTTTGGTGTTGGTTAGGTAAACCTAACCCTAATCCTAATTGCCTTACAGCAGCATGAAAAGTGTTGATGTTATATAGCCCCCTAGCATCACAAATTAATGAAATTTTTCGTATGACCTCAGAATGGTCTACTGTCCATTTGTTTTAAGTTTTGTTAAGTTTGGATACTGCGCTCACAAGATATAGGCCAATTAGAAGTAACAGGCCATACCCAAAAAACATATTGGTTTATATCTTTAGAACGATTTGACATAACAAAACTCTTTTAATATCTTTTTGTCAAGAGGGTCTGTAGATGATGTATAGCAAGTTTCATGCCAATTGGGCAAATGGCCTAGGATGAGTTAGGAAAAAGTACGTTTTTCAAATAAATAGAAATGGTAGAAAACATTTCTAGTGGAAATGGAAATTCATGTGAGCTTATTATTGGGAGCACTGATGGTTTCAGAGAAGCTACAAAATTTTATTCTAGCCTATGTGGTTCACAAGTTATTAGCAATAAAGCGAATTAGATAATTATAGCACCACCTTGTGGCCGATTCTCACAAAATTGTATATACCGCTTCACCTAGACACCCTACTTGTGTATAACAAGCTTCATGAGCATCTGCCATTCCCAATGCAAGTTATTAGGTGCTGAAATTTGATTGGCTGCTGGCGGCCATATTTGGCGATTTGTCACAAATTGAAAGATGCCTACAAATTACAAACAGGCTCTTTCTTAAACTTCTAGAATAAAAAAATATCCATGATTAATTATTTTAATCAGACATGTCTAGTTACGGGCGAGGGGGTCTTCAAATATTGTCTTGGACAGTGGGGGGGCCTTGAAGTCAAAAAGGTTGAGAGCCACTGCACTAATCGATGGTGACAAGTGTCCATTTGCGCCTCCTGGCGGTGATTTTGTGAACAAGTTTCAGGTGCGGAATTTAAAGTTTTCACGAGGGGTGGAATAATAGTGTTCAAAACAGTGTTACTATGAATGCAAACTTTAATACAGTGAAAAAGTCACTCTATTAGCATAACATAAATATAAATAAATAAATAAATAAAAATTTCCAACATTCTTTTGAATGTCGATGTACTAAAATAAAATATTTGATGCCATGAGTGTACCTTCATTAACTATTACTGTTATTTTGAATGGCCATGGAAAATGAAGCAATGTGATAATTTTACCTGATCGCAAAAAGTAGTTCGTTAATTTACCTGATGAACTTTCACCTTTTGCTGACCCTTTATGCTTCTCAGAGTTAATGTGTGCTTCTAAATCACTTGCACCTTTATTAGCAACTGACACATAAGTGTCAGCTTTACATGTCATACATTCTGCTTCCCTCGGATCTCGACCTGGACGAAAGCATGGGAATTGTTTTGCCAAATCTTCTGTAAATTTGCACTTTCGTTTGGGCATTGTTTCCACTCAGCTGTCATTTGCTGCTACTGTCAAGCAACTGTTTGATGCTGAACTCAACAGCGCTTTGTGCGTTCGCGGAGAGATTGACAGGCAGAAATTTGGCCAATAGTTGCTGCAAGCATCTTATAATTGACCGATTGGTGTGCGAGAAGGTGGGACTTACAAAGAGGTGTTAAAGCAATGCAAATATGCACGCACACACAATGAGGTATTAGACCAGATGCACATCATAATGCAACTAAAGCCGAATCCCGGACATTTTCACAAATTTAGAAATCACGGACGGACACATTTTTAAGGTCCGAAAAAGAGGACATGTCCGGGAAAAAGAGGACGTATGGTCACCCTATTAATAAGAGAGCACGACACTGTAATAACAATGGAATAACTCACAATCAAACATGTTTAATTACATTATTGTTAGAGACACTGACATTAATTTGGAAAGTTACAACATAATTTCTATTTAGTGTTTCATACATTTTACAGAATCTGATGATTGATAGTTTCTCCTCAAACTTCACACTTCACCATAGTGGTAATGGACAAAACTTCAATATTACACAAACTCTTCTGAATCTCTAAATAATATTAAACATCAAACACTAACTATTCTCGCACAAAAACACTTAAAATAACACTTTAATTTCTATATTTATTCTCCCCCTGTAGCCTCACTTACATCATGCTGTGACTGCAGATCTGTTTCGTGTTTCATTTTAAACATGTTTTTATCATAAACTTTCACTTCTTTCGTGTAAAATGTTCGTGATATAAATACTGAGTACACATTTAAATGTTATTCTGCAGTAATTATGAGGTTATGATATATTTCTGTCACAGTTTCAGTTGAGAGTGTTGAGTTACTCACCAGTTTTATCAACGGACACATGAGTCATCGATTTGAGCATTATATTTGCAGTATCTGTCCACCTCAGCTCTCTCTTGCTGCAGGATGTCGGGATTATTATTCCAGTTCTCTGCAGTTCTCACTCCACGATCAGTATACCCCACAAACTTCCCCACAGTGCTGTTGAACTGTACGTCAATTATTTTATTGAAGAAATAGGCATCAATGTACACCATGTCACTGTAATCACGGGTGCTGTAGATGCATCTGTCCAACGAACCTCCGAAATACGCATCCGCTGAAATATAATGAACAAAATGACGGATGTGTCAGATGCGTTTATATCAACAATACAATGTTTGTGATGGATTATTCATACTACTACAAATAATAATCATTATACTAATAGTGAATGTGTCATATCTAAGTATTGTACTCACCTCCTCCAGTAAAAACAGAGAGCATCAATATAAGAAGAAAACACAAGAGATTTGACTTTAACATCTTCTCTCACTCTGAACTCTCAACTGAAGTAGACGCTGATAACACTTACTTAATGAGATGAACGTTCAACATAACTGACCAATCAGACACTGCAAACACAAGCGTCATCTGTTACTAGGCAGAATACTGCTTTCATTTGAAACTAAATCGCTGTCAAATCCAAATGAGCAATTTAAATGGTTGTCCTGTTTTAATTATGACTATATGGTGATTTTTTTTTTTTTTTTTTTTTGCATTATTAAATGTGTCTGTTTTTTCCATTTCAATTTAATTAACTCAAATTTTTTAAAAGTGTTTAACGTTTCAATTTCAGTTGCTTTTAAAAACAGGATTACATGCAGCAGCCTTTCAGCTTGAACTAATTTGTCATCTTCAGTTTTTGAGAGTACAAGCTAAAATGTGGTTATTTTCATTCAACCATTTACAGTGGTTTCATTTAATTTTTTTTAAATGTAGATTACTCCTATAATAATTTATTCACATGATCAAATTTTGTTTTAAATATGACACAAAGTCTCTTTGCATATGGAGTCTCATTGATGTTTTATGTTTTTGTGATTTATGCTGTTTACAACATAAAAGACAAGAACAAACAAAATAAAATTTCTATAAAATATAGCAATATCTTTAAAATGTTATATTTGTCCCTGTTACTTTCTAATACTGATGGTTTTAAGGCTGTGACTGCATGATCATGTTGTCAGTGCTAATTTCTTGATATGAAGGGATCATTACATGCCTGCAAATGACCTTTTCTCCATTTCTGTTGCTTTAACAGCAGTTTTTAATTATTATTTGAAAAGGAACTCAGATGTTACATCACCACAAAAAAAAAAAAAAAAAAAAAAAAAAAAAAAAAATTATTTGGTCATTCTAAAAACTTTGTTCCTTTCAACTGTCTCTTTTTTCAGTCCATTAATCTTGTGTGCTTCAACATCTACCTCTTTCTCTGTGAGTCATTCACTCAATTAAGTGCCATCTGATGAGGCTTTTGATACAATTTTGAAATGAAAATGAGAAAATACACACAATGCAATACAAACAAATGTGTCCATAAAACTACAACAGGGATTTGAATATTTATTTGGAATGAATGTCACAAAATGTAAGACAGGAAAAATGAAATAAATTAAAATTGATTTAAGTAATGACTGCATAATTTAAAGACTTAAGATTTTCCTCTGCTACCTTATTTTCAAACATTTATTACACAACTTTGTGTCCCACATTATTTTGTGGGAGAATATAGTGTGTATACTGTATGTGTAATGGCATTTCAAAGCAACAGCATTTAGCAATGAATAAGGCAAGAAAAAAAATCAGATTATTAAAAATGTAAAGTCTCATCTCGAAAGATTACTCAAGATTAACTGCTATTGGGATGTATAAGTGAAACAGTGGATGTAAGCATGTATGGAACTACGTATCAAGCAAATATAATGGTTAACTGCAACATTCCTAGTACAGTCAAATTAATATTAATACAGGTAATATTAATACAAATACAGGTACTTTCAGATTTATGCTTTTATTTGTCTATGTATCTTCAGCATCTAAAATGTTTGTCATCGGGGAAAAAATACAAACAAAATGAAGTGCAGGATACAGCATTGTTGCCAAGTTAAACAGTCTTTGTTTACAGAATGATTTACAGTGTAATCACAATGTCTTTTTAAAGCGTTCATTTGGGGGTTTTCAGTTGCAGTTGTTTCCTTTAATGAGGAAGAAAGTCCCAACAGCGACTCCCAGCAGCCCAAGAGTCAGACCCACTCCACAGAAAACCGCTGGACCAACACTGGGAAGAGCAACGTCAACTTCTGGGAAACAAATAAACACAGAATACTTTAGATGCATGAATGTGATAACAGCTGACCAGATGCATTTTAACAGGAATTTGTACAATTTTATTGTAATTTATTCTTAATTCCTGGTGTCTTTGGAGTGACTTATGTGTATGTAACACTGCTCTGATTTGTTTCAAGAGATTATTACTGTTGTTTGAACACATCAAGATAAACAAAACAATATTCACAGGAATCTATAGTCCATTTAATCTACAGTATATGAAACTGCACACTCACCCCATGTTTTGGTCTGAGGTTGATCCTTGAGGGACATGTGATTCACAGTGCAGCTGTAAATGTCTCCTTCCATAGGTGTGATGGTCAAAGTGGAGAAGATGTTGAATGTAATATCCTTATTTGGGCGATACTGACTCAGACTGGCCTCTGTTACAATCTCATTGTTCTTAGTCCATGAGATATTGAGGTAGGGAGGGTAGAATCCAGTCACATGACAGATGAGGTTGTTCTCCACACGCAGCACAACATCATTTTCAGCATAGATGGAAGTCTGGGGGGGGTCTATGAAAACAGAGAGATGCTGCAGTGCTATTCTGTATCAGTACAACTAAACTTCTCCATTACATGTTGTTTCATACATACAGAAAAAAAAAAAAATGTCAAGGCCACATTCCTTTGAATAATCATATTTTGATGACAATTGTAGCTACAATGTAACAGCTATCACACAGAGTAAAATTAAATAGAAATAAATCTTTAAATAATCAAACAGGGTTCAGTTCAATTCATGCCTTACCCATTTGCTCTGGTGGATTTTTGTAAGCTTTAATGTCATTGGCTAAGTTTTGTTTCATAATTTGTTGGTCAGCAACAGATCCATCATAACATGTAGGACAGCTGATGGGATCTGCAAAGTCTGGTAATGTATATACTTCTTGTTGTCTTGCGAAGTCTGAATGGTACATCTCTTCTCCATCAAATCCATACATATCCTCTTGCTGAGGAGTGTTTGAGACTACAGTTATAGCAATATCCTCATGTACAACTGAAACAAAAGAAATACCAATATACAGTTCATCATTGAGAAAGAACAACAGAATAAAAGATTTACTGCATATCAGTGATATTACAATGTTTTACATTTTACTATAATTTCAAACCATATAAACGTTCTTTATGTAACAATTTATTTAACATATTATGAAATGTTCAGTGGGTCTACTTATAACCAACTTATGTTGATTGTTATTATTTACTGAATGATTACCCAATATTTGTATTGTGATATAAATGTCAAACCCTCTAGACAGTCAGGAATGAAAACTGTGTCATGATTAATTACAAATATTTACAGTCACTTATACATTTCATTTAAAGATCAAACAAAATTCATTTTTTAACATTTCTTGCATAGTGTTTATAAGGTCATTCACTGGTAAAACAGTAAATCTTCACTTACCATTGACCTCAGAAGAAACAAGCACAGTAAATGTGAGAATGAGGACATACAGCTCCATCTTTCTCAATGCTCTGTGAAACAAACTAAAGTGAGTGAAGTGAACAGTGACACAAGTCTATAACTTTACTTGTGATCTGTTGAACAGCCTCATAATCATCTCAACCAATCAGAATTTACCCCTCACTCTGACACTTCTGTATCTTAGTAACTTTTGTCCCGTTTCACACTTAGATTGGCAAGCAGTTCTTCCACAACTGCAGAAAAACATTTTCTTAAACTTATTTCAGAAACATGTAACATATTTCTAAAACTGCGAAATCAAGACTACAATCTCAACAATTAGAACAAAAATTAAACTCTATTCAAAAATCTTATCATACTCAATATTGCCTTTTAATTGCTCATACACTGACATAATGAACACCTTTTACACTGCCTTTATTTCAAATAAAATGCCATAACATGAAATTGATACTTTAACTAAATACATTTATGTTACACACAACTTTTTATGTCAAATAAATGCTGCTCTTCAGTGTTTTATCTGTTCCTTAAATAATCCTCTACATGCAGCAATATCAGCTGTACAGACTTCATGCACTAGAGCAGTCAGTCATTTTCAGATGAAGTTTCATTAAATACTTTCTGCAGCACTTCTCAAAGGTGTGATTAGCTGGAGATTGAGCTCTTTTTGTTGTCCATCTGTGCTGTGCGCTCTCTCTGTCCTGTTAGATCCAGACTGATGAATTTCTAAAATCGTTATTTTTATTTTATATTTTTGTGTGCCAATTTTAAAAAGCAAATTTGACTTGCTAAGTGTACATTGTGTTGCGATCTCCACTCTTAATTCAAGCACACTTAATAAAGCATGAGTAGTTCAGTCAACTGATGATTTATATTCCAAGTATTCTGAAGTCAAACAATATCTTTATGTGTGAAACAGACCCAAATCTCTGATGGGTTAATGAGAGTTCATAAGAGACACTCATTCATACCGTATTGAGCGTAAACTTCACATCGTGTGTGTTCACATGAAAATTTGTCAACATTTGTTAGTTCAGCACTATTCTTAACAGCAACACGTGTACACACAAGCACACAAAGTTTAAGTGTGGGGGTTTTGTAATGACGTGAGGACGAGTAATAATCATTTTTATTTTAGGTGAAATATTCATTTAAGCAGCAGAACCATTTTCAGCTGTGGTAATAATAAGAAAGGTTTCTCAAGTACCATATTAGCACATTAAAATAATTCCTGAATGAAAATGTAACAGTGTTTTCTAAAGTAGACTGTAGTAATGACTGCTGAAAACTGGCTTTGAACTTTAAAATATATAAACAATATATAAAGCAGTTATTTCAAACAAATAATAACATACAATATTAATGTAATTTCCGTTATTTTTGATCAATTAAATGCTATCTTGGTGAAGAGAAGCATCAATTACTTTCAAAAACAGAAAGCATGTTTCAGTACTGATGTCTATAATTTAGTGTTTTTGGAGTCATCTAGTGGCAGTGTTATTATAGCTAACAAAAACTAAACTGAAAACTAATCTGAAATTAAACTAAAGTACTTGTTCATAACTCCAAAACGAACTAAAATAAAATAAAAATGATCAAGAATTCATTTTAGTTTTAGTTTTTGATATAATATGGGCAAAGTGGGACACTTTTGGAAATTGTACTTTTCCTGACACGTTGAATTATGATCCAAACGCCACAAAAACTAACATTATACCTTTAAGGAACACTTAGGATGTCCTCTACCTTAGTCAAAAGCAGAAATGAAAAAATATTCAACACTGGGAAGACCCCCTTTTGAAGACCATCTTTTGACCAAATCCCAGATTATTTGAAGCAGTACTTGGTAAAGTGGGACAGAGGAAAAAATATACTCTAGAAAATATATATAAAAATATTTTTTTATATTTTCTTATATACACTTTCACATCATAACATTAAGTTAACGTTTACTTTTTTATAACCTTATCAAATTTTATCTAAAATTTCTGTCATTTTCTTTACCATTGCTTTTCCCACCAGTGGTCATGAAATGAGCTCTGACACACATCCTAAAATAAAATCATCACTTTAAAACCTCACAAAGATAAGGGGATAGTTCACCCAAAAATAAAATTCTCTCATCATTTATCCACCCTCATGCCATCCCAGATGTGTATGACGTTCTTTCTTCTGCAGAACATGAACAAAGACTTTTAGAAGAACATTTCAGCTCTGTACATCCATACAGTGTAGGTCAACAGGGTCCAAAATGTTGAAGCTCCAAAAAGCACATAAAGGCAGCATAAGTGGTTTAATCCATGTCTTCTCAAGTGATCTAATCTTTTTTGGGTGAGAACAGACCAAAATGTATCTCCTTTTTCACTATACATCTTGCAGTCTACAGGACCAATCATGATCAGGACCATCTCTTTAATTGTTTAACCCCAAAGTTAGTTTAGGAATGATTTATAATCATTTAAGGAAATGCATATGATACATATGAATAGACATCCACACAATGTAAATACAATCGAGTAGGTCATTTACCTTCATGCCATGTAAACAAATAAATATTACGCATTTCTAATTTTTTTAAATCAGTTTAGCACCACACCCTTTTATTATTTGTGTGATTGTGTCATAATTGTGTTTGTTTAAAGAATATCAGAATATATTAGAATATTGAAGGTGTTGGTGTAGTATACACTACCAGTCATTACACATTTGAACTTATTTCAAAATTTAATTTGAAAATAATATAATAAAGAAAATAATAATAATACAGAAATTGTAAAGAATAAAGTTTTAATAAAACACATGGGTGTCTAAATATGGATTTATTAATAGGCCAGTATGGTAAATAATTAATAGAAGTAATTTGTTCTTTCAGATGAATACATTTTACTGAGATAATGATTTCTCTGTCATTATTTATGTTTGTCATTATTCAACTGAATTGTGAAAATACATAATTACATGGAATATTTGGTTTAGTGTTTTACATTAGATGACAACTGGGACAAGTTACCTTCTTCTTGCCCTAGGTAGGGGATCATCTTATAGACGAGGGAAACAAACACTTTCTACAAACAAATTTTACTAAAATTATTCTGATAATGTAATTTGTGATGAAAACATTTGCATTAAATTATAAGAATTTAAAATATATAAATTTTCACTAGTGAATCCCACTGTACCTATATTTGCCAGAAAACATTTAGTAAAAAAAAAAAAAAAAAAAAAAAAAAAACCACACACACAAAAGAAAAATAAATACTGAATCAACAAAAATTGAGGACACACAAATATATACAGGTGCATCTCAATAAATTAGAATGTCGTGGAAAAGTTCATTTATTTCAGTAATTCAACTCAAATTTTGAAACTCGTGTATTAAATAAATTCAATGCACACAGACTGAAGTAGTTTAAGTCTTTGGTTCTTTTAATTGTGATGATTTTGGCTCACATTTAACAAAAACCCACCAATTCACTATCTCAAAAAATTAGAATACATCATAAGACCAATAAAAAAAACATTTTTAGTGAATTGTTGGCCTTCTGGAAAGTATGTTCATTTACTGTATATGTACTCAATACTTGGTAGGGGCTCCTTTTGCTTTAATTACTGCCTCAATTCGGCGTGGCATGGAGGTGATCAGTTTGTGGCACTGCTGAGGTGGTATGGAAGCCCAGGTTTCTTTGACAGTGGCCTTCAGCTCATCTGCATTTTTTGGTCTCTTGTTTCTCATTTTCCTCTTGACAATACCCCATAGATTCTCTATGGGGTTCAGGTCTGGTGAGTTTGCTGGCCAGTCAAGCACACCAACACCATTGGTGTCATTTAACCAACTTTTGGTGCTTTTGGCAGTGTGGGCAGGTGCCAAATCCTGCTGGAAAATGAAATCAGCATCTTTAAAAAGCTGGTCAGCAGAAGGAAGCATGAAGTGCTCCAAAATTTCTCGGTAAATGGGTGCAGTGACTTTGGTTTTCAAAAAACACAATGGACCAACACCAGCAGATGACATTGCACCCCAAATCATCACAGACTGTGGAAACTTAACACTGGACTTCAAGCAACTTGGGCTATGAGCTTCTCCACCCTTCCTCCAGACTCTAGGACCTTGGTTTCCAAATGAAATACAAAACTTGCTCTCATCTGAAAAGAGGACTTTGGAACACTGGGTAACAGTCCAGTTCTTCTTCTCCTTAGCCCAGGTAAGACGCCTCTGACATTGTCTGTGGTTCAGGAGTGGCTTAACAAGAGGAATACGACAACTGTAGCCAAATTCCTTGACACGTCTGTGTGTGGTGGCTCTTGATGCCTTGACCCCAGCCTCAGTCCATTCCTTGTGAAGTTCACCCAAATTCTTGAATCGATTTTGCTTGACAATCCTCATAAGGCTGCGGTTCTCTCGGTTGGTTGTGCATCTTTTTCTTCCACACTTTTTCCTTCCACTCAACTTTCTGTTAACATGCTTGGATACAGCACTCTGTGAACAGCCAGCTTCTTTGGCAATGAATGTTTGTGGCTTACCCTCCTTGTGAAGGGTGTCAATGATTGTCTTCTGGACAACTGTCAGATCAGCAGTCTTCCCCATGATTGTGTAGCCTCTGAGAGACCATTTTGAAGGCTCAGGAAATCTTTGCAGGTGTTTTGAATTGATTAGCTGATTGGCATGTCACCATATTCTAATTTTTTGAGAAAGTGAATTGGTGGGTTTTTGTTAAATGTGAGCCAAAATCATCACAATTAAAAGAACCAAAGACTTAAACTACTTCAGTCTGTGTGCACTGAATTTATTTAATACACGAGTTTCACAATTTGAGTTGAATTACTGAAATAAATGAACTTTTCCACGACATTCTAATTTATTGAGATGCACCTGTACACATAACAGTGAAACATTTTAAAGTGTGTTAGTCGAGTGGTCTTTTGATCTCGACTTGTATGATATTTTTATCTATGTTGATGTTGCTTTGGATATGACTGATTCCGGATTCAAAACCTCTTCCAACCATGACTAAACTAACTCAAACTACAAATCACTGAGAAACGAAAACTAAACTATACTAAAACTAACAGACAAACTGTGAAAACTAATGAAAACTCAACTAAATTGTAATGACAAATTGAATATAAAACAGAAATAAGACTAAATTAAAAATCCAAAACTATAATAACACTGCCTAGTGGTGCAACTGTATAACCGCTTCTTATTTCTAATATTATGTGTCTTCGTTTCCTCTTCTTGCATCTTAACTCCTTCCTCTTAGAATGCAACTGGCCAGGCAGCAGGGAAAATGCCCACTGGTGTGCTTTATCCACCCCTCAGAAGAGTCAAAATCAATGTCATCACAAGACTGTTCCATTGCTTGAAGTTTTTCCTGTTGGTATGGATTCTGGTTATGTACTTTCCACCAATATGCTGAAAAGAGTTGCTCAATGGGGTTCAAGAATAGGGAATATGGTGTGAGAAAAAGATGTGAAAATCAGGGATTGGCAGAGAACATCACACCACAGCAGTGCACTCATACCAATCCCAATGAAAATGTCTTGTGCATCAGTCTTAAATATTCTCTACAAAAGAGCCATGTGTACTGTACATAAATGTATATACAGTATACTGTTATAGAAGTGATAGACCACAACTAAAACATTTTGTAGCATCATGTCATCACATATAGCCTGCACCATACACTGCTTAAATAACATACATGTTAAACATAAACTGGTAAACTATAAAATTACTTTGTTCTTATTCTATTGTGTTGAAAGACGCAGTCAATGGTTGCAACGCAAATTATATCATGCATTTCCTCACTTGGCTCCATAATATACTCCAGTACAATTCAGTATGTTTTTTTATATCATCAAATAAAACTCTTTGTTATCCTTTTAAACTTTATTATATTTTATTATAATAAATCTATCAGTCTGTGACTGGCCAAAATGTAGACAAGTTTGCACACACAAACTGATGTGCGCATATTATTATCACTGACTTAACTGATTTTTTGTCCTGTATGTTCCCACTTTTTACAGATTATGAATGACTGAATCCACATAAGGCATACTTTGTTCTGAATATTCCTTTTTGTTAAATGTAAATATTCCCAAAGATGACATCAGTTTCAAGTAAATGCAGAAAAATAGCAGAAATGATCAGAAAAAAAATGGACATTTCTGATATTACATGTAGGTGTCATCTGAAAGTTAAATCAATTTGGATAAAAGACTTGCCTTTTGTCAGTGTGATGCTAGTTCATTTTAACATATAACCAGCATTCAAAGGTCACCTGCATCATACAGATGAGAATGAAGTTAAATACATACAGAACACACCCATAAAATACATTTTCAAATCACGCACCTTTTCCACTTTGTCTTGAGTTTTATTCATACCTGCTCGTACTTGATAGACTGGTTCCACAATGCAAATTTCAGCCGGTATAAAAACAAATCTAGTGTGAGGCTTCTAAGACTTTAAGGTCAGGTCAGTCATAACTAAGATTACTATTAAAACAGGTCTCATTTGGATGGTCTTTGCAAAAAGATACAGCAGCCAATACTAAATCATTGACACAAATAAGAATTTAAAACATTGCAATTGCGGCATAATTATGACTATAGGCCTACATAATGACTATACAACATCACATCTGCAATAAGGAGTTCAAAAGGCACTATTATCCCTCTCAGCTACTGGCCCCTGACATCAGGCCCTTTCCCACAACAGGAACTAAAGCTCGTTTTAGGCACTTTTATCTGGAACGAGTACTTTTTGTCATTTACACACGAGTTCCTCTTAGCTGTTTAGAGGGACTTTAAACAGACTTTTTAGCTCCTACTTCGGGGCAGTTACTTCTACCCTCAGAAGAGGGACTGTGGAAGGTCCTGCAGCCTGTGATTGGCATCTGTACTGTGTGATTACACAGAAAATTAAGTGATTTCTGGATTACAGAGATTTGTTCCTGGGATAACGGACATAAATAATACGATGTTTATCAAGGGTGGGTAAAATCTATTACAAACTGAACCGTCACGTGTTGTGTGTCTGTTATTGTGTGGTTAACTTGCATCAAGACGTCTTTTTAAAGTCAGTGAGTGAGTAGTTCAGTACAGTATTTTATGCTGAGTCATAAAAGCCTTTATTGTAAAAGATTGTGTTGGATAAATGAGTTTATACTGCATTTTTATACTGCATGTTTTCCGCTAAGTTCAGCGTATGCTGCGTGGTAGGCTGAGTACCTCATCTCTCCTCTCACTGCTGCTGCAGCATGGCTCATTCACCCAGTGTAAAAACTGTAACTGTAAGACACAGACTGCATCCAAAAGCTGGAAAATGCTGCCTTTATGGCTGTTTAATGAGGAAGGATGAAAACAAGGCGCTTTTCAAACTGTTCTGAGACCAGCTTCCTTAAAAGTCCCTTTCATACAAAATTGCTGTCGGTTAAATCATTAACTGATTAGGATGCAGCCACAGTTTGTGTAAGACAATCCTAACAAAAGATGTGTATGACTTTCTTTCTTCTGCTGCACACAAATGAGAAGAATATCTCAGCTCTGTAAGTCCATACAATGTAAGTGAATGGTGGCCAGAACTTTGAAGGTCCAAAAGCACATAAAGACAGCATAAAGGTTATCCATTCAACTCCAGTGGTTTAATCTGTCTTCTGAAGTGATATAATAAGTGTGGATGAGAAACAGATCAATATTTAAATCCTTTTTTTATACAAAAAAATCTCTTTGACCAGCCCAGCCAGTAGGTGGCGATATGCACAAAGAATGCGAATCGCAAAAAAGGGAAAGTGAAAGTGGAGATTGATAATAAAAAAGGATTTCACGTATGATATTTCTGACTGTTTCAGATTAATTACAAAAATGGTCACTGTTTAACCCACTTTTTAAAGTAGCTCAAACAGCAAAAACACAAGCCTTGACATCTGACTAGGCCCACTGACATCTTCAGTTCCTTTTGTAAAACAGGATCTGTTTCCAGGGCCTGGAAGGATCTGAAACAGTGTCACACTGCTGTTCATAGACTATCCATATTATGGTTTCATGAGAGAGCAGACTTACATGTCAAAGCAATCTACTGATCACTATAAATTAATGCCTTGTGTACGCAAGTATGACTTTAGAACTTACATGCAAGTGATCTGTTGTTGTTGTTGTTGTTTTTAAATAGGAATTTTGCATGTCATATCAAGCATTTTTTTATTTTATTTTATTTTTTTCATAATCAGACATGTCTGAGAAATCCCCTGAAATCTTCTCATGAAAAAAAAACAAAAAAACAAAAAACAAACAATCAATCAAACTGGGTCAATTTCAGTTTCTGTGTAATATAATCTGTTGCTAAGGAAGTCAGTTTTTAGAGCAGAGCCTGAACCATTAAAATACTGCACACTGCTGCCACCTATTGTGTGCAGGAGCTTCACTACAGTAAACTTCTTCCCTTGTTTCAAAACAACTCAAAAGCACCACCCAGTGGGATTTGTTTCAAACTGAATAATATTGATTACCACAAAAATGTATTTCGTGTCGTCAGTCCTTTTCTTTAAAAAAGCATCAAGGTTATAGTGAGGCACTTACAATAGAAGTGAATGGGGCCAATTTTTGGAGGGTTTAAAGGCAGAAACATGACTCTTATAATTTTATAAAGACACTTACATTGATTCTTCATCATTTTTACAGTCGTTTTAGGATTTTAGGGTTTGTTGACATCGTCATGGCAAGTTGTGAAATTGCCAAGAACTTTACACAGAAAATGTTAGTAAGTGATTTTATCACACTAGAATCATGTTTACATGCATATTGTTTGTGTGTTGTGTCTATATTTTTGAAACTGAGTACTTTAATGTTTACAGATTGCCCCCATTCACTTCCATTGTAAATGCCTCACTGGAACCCAGATACTTTTTTAAAGAATAAGAGGGATTAATCAATATATATATATATATATATTCTTTTTTGGGGGGGTAATCAATATTATATCAATATTTTAATATCAATATTTTTCTCTTTAAATATAAATGTAAAGTCTAATGTTTTTCTGTGCTAAGCACCCTCAAACAAAATTTGGAGCACCCTCAGTTGAATATGGAATACAGAATATTGGAAAATCACATGAGTGTTATGCCTAAGAGCATTGCAATAAAAAACATGCACAATGAGTCAATGTATTATAAGACCTACAATAAGTACAAATAGTCTTATGTCTACTTTGCTATTGCAAAATCGTAAGTGCTCAAACTGTCGCACATGGCCACAGGGGTATAAACATTACTCAGAAATTATACTTAAGTGAAAGTGTGGATACTGACTGAAAATTTTACTCAATTAAAAGTTCAAGTATCTAGCCAAAAACATACTTAAGTGAAAGTAAAAAAGTATTCACATTAAATTGTAAGTATTAAAAAACTAAAAAGTAACTTTTGTCCTAGCTAGAATGAAATCAAGAGAGGAGATTGTGTGAGAGAGGACGTTGTTAAATTTGATTGGTTTGTTATGTCGCCTTTTTACTCTGACGACTGTCATATTTCTCTCCCAGTGGCATTCACAACCTGGTCAAAGAATCATGTTACAATAACTACATTTTTGCAAAATTATTTTTATGTGGCCTGCTGTACATAACACGGCAATTTCCTGGTGGAATGAACACAACAGCCGCTAAAACAACAAAGACTTTAATCCCTTTCACTCAAATCACGAGTAAAACAGCAGATTACCAGTTCATAAACACTTTTCGCTCTGTTCCTCACACAATGTTATCTTATGACATCTAAACACTTTTACTAGCCACCATTGTCCTGAGCAACCACTGGGCGATGCCATGATTATTCTAATTGCCTGTTTTCTATTTCTGGTCTCGAGACGCAATGTTAAACTAACTGAAACCAGCGATTTAGACAGAGAACAACAACCATTTAAGTTATTTTGAGTAAAAATTAACTTGTGTAGTTGTTTGTTGTCATAACTCAAAGTAGTTAATGAGATTAACATAACTAAACTCAGACCATCACTTCATGACATCTACACACTCGACTCTGTGAAGTATCAGCACTATACAGCCACATGTTTTTTGCCCTTTTTACAAATATATTATCTTAAACATTACCGCTAAGAATATATGCCGATGCAAGTGAAAACACTGGAGACCGGAAATTGAAAACAGTCGGATCGTGGAACATATCCGCGTCCAGCAAAATAGGTGGATAGAATATGACTCATTTTAATGTTTGCATTACATAATCAACTACATTTACAAGCTTGTTTAAGTGTGATCAAATTGAGCAGTAGCTCAACTGATAGAGTGCTGCATATGTGATACAAAGGGCCAGGGTACAAGTCCTGAAGAGAATGCGAGTCGACATGTGAGCCGAAAGTGTCATAGAAGCACCACAAAAGAACGCAATTGTGTTTTTCATCTCACATTTGCTTTTTCTGACACTATCGGTTAGATTTAAGGCTTAGGGTAGGGAGGTCAGTTTTGTTGATTTAAAACTCAATAGAGCATTAACCTTATTGATATACTTTATACGAAATCGAAGAATGAACTGGTGTGACATCATTTAGAACAAAATCTGTTGTTTGTCAGATGCAGTGAAAAGGCGTCTTCAGTCCAGTAAAATGAAATAAATGTATCTGCAAAAATGTAGTGAGTACTTTTCAAGTTTAAATAAAATTGTAAGGAGTTAATAGTAATGGAGGAAATGTAATTAAGCAAAAGTATTTAGTTTAAATTGCACTTGAGTAAAGTACAAATCCCCAAAAATAATACTTTAGTATAATACTTACACTGACAGCTAAATGTTTGGAATAATATACAGATTTTTCTCTTATGGAAAGAAAATGGTACTTTTATTCACCAAAGTGGCATTCAACTGATCACAATGTATAGTCAGGACATTAATAACGTGAACAATTACTATTACAATGTAAACTACTTCAGAGTTCTCATCAAAAATCCTCCCCGTGCAGCAATGACAGCTTTGCAGATTCTTGGCATTCTAGCTGTCAGTTTGTCCAGTTACTCAGGTGACATTTCACCCCACACTTCCTGTAGCACTCATCTTGTCGGGCACTTCTCACGCACCTTACAGTCTAGCTGATCCCACAAAAGCTCAATGGGGTTAAGATCCATAACACTCTTTTCCAATTATCTGTTGTCCAATGTCTGTGTTTCTTTGCCCACTCTAACCTTTTCTTTTTGTTTTTCTGTTTCAAAAGTGGCATTTTCTTTGCAATTCTTCCCATAAGGCCTGCACCCGAGTCTTCTCTTTACTGTTGTACATGAATCTGGTAATGAGCGGGTAGAATTCAATGAAGCTATCAGCTGAGGACATGTGAGGTGTCTATTTCTCAAACTAGAGACTCTGATGTACTTATCCTCTTGTTTAGTTGTACATCTGGCCTTCCACATCTCTTTCTGTCCTTGTTAGAGCCAGTTGTTCTTTGTCTTTGAAAACTGTAGTGTACACCTTTGTATGAAATCTTCAGTTTTTTGGCAGTTTCAAGCATTGTATAACCTTCTTTCCTCAAAACAATGATTGACTGACGAGTTTCTAGAGAAAGCTGTTTCTTTTTTGCCATTTTTGACCAAATATTGACCTCAAGACATGCCAGTCTATTGCATACTGTGGCAACTCAAAAACAAACACAAAGACAATGTTAAGCTTCATTTAATGAACCAAATAGCTTTCAACTGTGTTTGATATAATGGCAAGTGATTTTCTAGTACCAAATTAGCAATTTAGCATGATTACTCAAGGATAAGGTGTTGGAGTGATGGCTGCTGGAAATGGGGCCTGTCTAGAGATGCTGCGTTTTTTTACATCAGTAATGACCTGACTATACTTTGTGATCAGTTGAATGCCACTTTGGTGAATTAAAGTACCAATTTCCTTCAGAAACAGTTAAATCTGTACATTATTCCAAACGTTTGGCTGCCAGTGTAAGTATTTGTACTCTATTACTTTTCAACCCTGCATGAACATGTTTTCAGGGTGGAGGTAATGTTCCCTCTGCGCTGCGCGATGCTCAATATCCGTGAAACACAATTTTATGTACTGCACGCAACAACAACAACAACAAAAAAGACAGCGGCAGAATAAAACGCCAGAAATTATTATTTTTGCCATAAAAGTCTGTGACTATCTAGATGCTTGTATTCTAGAGGATGAGTTTTAAGAGTGATGAACATGTTTCTAGATTCAGAGAATCACCACAATGTTATGAGCTCCTCCAATAGTCTGTTCAGAGAAGTGGTCGACAGATACGGGGTGTCAATAGTCTATTTATAAACCAATTCAATTAATATGTTCATAAAATCATTAATCAAAAATAAATGTGTGTTTTTATTATTATTACAAAGTAGGAATTTAGAAACCACATACTGTATTCTTTGGTGTGGTGGAGTTTTAGAAATTGCTATCATTTATAGTAATAATATATTTAATTATTGTATCAAAATATGTTATATCAGTATGGGTTTAATTAAAAGGTGATTGATCATTTATTTTGCTCTCCCACATGCCCATGCAATGCCCACAGACCATTTACTGCAATTACATATTGCATCAACAATGGCAAGAAAATCCATTCAGACGGGCTTGGCTGGCGTGCTTTAGGCAACTCTTGTGAAACAGGTGTGCAGGTTTTTATCAGTTCATCAGGTAACACAGTTTTGTTTAAAAGCTACCAGCACCTTAAAAGTTATGAGCACCTCTGAAGTACTTATCTAAAACTTTTTATTAGATTTACAAAGTTTATGGCATTGAATCTTATTAAAGAGACATTAATAAGGTATTAAAGAGTAGCTAGCCTACTGTTTGAAGAGGATTAAGTGATTACCAATGTGTTGCATTCTCCAAAAACAAAATGTAACTTTATAAAATGTGTAATAACAAGAAAACATTCTTTATCTCATTAGACTAACTTTTCATTTGGTTAAGAACTATTTTAGGTTTGGATATATTTCATATGCAGAATGATTTGATCTTTTTAAATGATCATTCACCCTCTCTTCAGTCCACTGATTTTGCCTTTAATTTCTTTTCCTTAATTGTCTTTTTCTTTTACTATCTTTCTTCCCTGACATTCTGAAAAACATTATTATTATGGGTCAGCATACCTACAGCTAACAAGCTTATCTTAAAAGAAAATGTATATTACATCTGGTGTTAAATGGCTAGTTCCCCCAAAATGAAAATTCTGAAAATGCTATTTTTGATTTTTTTTTAAATTGAGAAACCTTTACTCACTCTTATGTTGTTCCAAGCCTGTATGACTTTCTATCTTTCAAGAAGCACAAAAGGAGATGTTAGACAGAAACTGACAGCCTCAGTCACCATTCATTTTCAGTTCATCCGTTTCCATACAATGAAAGTGAATGGTGACTGAGGCTGTCACAACATTTTTATTTTTGGGAGAACCGCCACTTTAATGTCAGATGTACGCATTTTATTAGTATTTCAGGTTGTATTTGACAGTCTTACTCTAAAACAATGTTAACCTTAAAAAAATATACTTCATGAGGTAACATTTAAATAAAATCTATTTAACGTGTTTGATTCAACCATAATTCCTTTGATTACACCAACAAACATTATTTTAAGGTTTAGGTCAAGTAAAAATAGTTAGTTAACAATTGCAGGTTAACATTTTTTACAGTGTAGTAAATCATAAAAATCGTTTTGAATACCTGCTTCAGGTATTGAGCATGATAGAGTTTTAACAACATTTGTTATGTTGATATAGATGGTAGAAGTTGTGTTGTTGTTGAATTTCCTAAAGAAACACAATTAAGTTTGAACTGTTTCCTATCTAAGCTTATTGTTGTTTACCATTTTTCCCATCAAGCCATGAACAGTGTTGCTCAGCAACCTCTTCGCTCTCCGCGGATCGTTTATGCCCTTACTGCTCACCGAGGCGGAATCTCTCTGAACAGCCGATGTACGAGCGCTCATGACGGGCTCCTTTGAGCCTGGAGGACTTAATAAAGTCTTTTTCGGCACGATCACGTCTGAAACATGATTGACAGCAGGGACACACGACAGAGTGTCAGAATATTTAATCATAACTTATGTTATAAATCTATACAGTTGTCTGTAGTTCTTCTATGTATTGTCATCTTACAGTTAATTTATTGTCATAGCCTACATCTTACTGTGTGCTATTATCTTCACTTTCTTATCTCGTTTGCCGTTTTTCTAGACTGTATTGTAAATCTCGTCTGATTTGACTGCAACTTAAAGTAAACAGAAGAAATTTTTTTTGGGGGGGGATTTCCCGCTAAATGTTTCACCTATGACCTCATGGAAATGATGTGCCCTGTTCTTAAGACTCTCCTTCAAAATAAAAGCCACCAGACACAAGAAAACTCCTTTCCAACCAGTTATATTACACCTAACCCTTGTGCGACCTTCGACGAAATACATTTTGCCAAAGGTGTGTATTTTTGGGGGAATTTTGATATTTCAACCTCAGTTCCTATAATACATCTATAATACACTGTGTACACAAAATAGTTACAGTCAGGACCTTCAGGACAAAAATGTCCCCATTAAAACTGCAATATTTGATCCCAGTGCCATTCAATCATAAAATCATGAATTCTATGATATTATGCTTTCATTCCGGAGCCCTGGCTTCAAAATGTACATTTTTAATATTTTCCATCAGATGGCGCCATTTTCTCATGTTTAGCTCATGGAGCAAATACATGCTTTTTTCCTATTTTCCGATTGCTTTATTTTAGAGCACTGCAGGCCTATTAAATAAATGATGCAGCTAAAATTGTGTGGGTGTGTTGGTATGGATGTCAGAGTGTGTTTTGTGTGTATTGAGAAATTTGTGTGTGTGTGTGTGTGTGTAAAAAACAACAGTGGTATTATATAAACAAACTTGCATTTAAAGGGTTGAAATCCTGAAAATAAATGAATATTTGGTGGTTATGATCAGTACTGATGTTGGTGAAAGTGGAAAATAATATTTTTATGGCAGTTTTTTTACACTGATACTTTTGTCTATGTTCCTGAGTGCAAGTTTTTTTTAGTTTTTTTTTTAAATCTGACACTTCACAAAAAATAATAATGCATCAAAATCAGTGTTGTTGATAATCATTGACATATCCCAGACTGTGATAATCAAAACAAAAAAATCCCTTCAGCATTTAGTATATGGAAAATAATTTTTTGTTTATTCATAAAAAACAAAACAATACTGGCATTATATAAACTACCTGGCATTTAAAGGGTTAAAATCCTGAAAATGAATGAAAATTTGGTAGTTATGGTCAGGACTGATGTTGGTTAAAATTAACTCATTGAAAGTGGAAAATAAAATTAATATATAATGTCATTATGGCAGTTTTTTTTTTCACACATTTTTGTCCTCTAAGGACCTCTGACTAACTTTTTTAGATTGACGCAAAAGTGTTAAAAAAAAATAAATAGCTTTACATTAGCAATAACATTTTTTAGTATGTAAAAAAAGACAGTACGACTATTGACAGTATTTCTAACTCAAATTTATTAAGAGATTTTCCAAAGAGATACGTATGTATTATATATCCCACTAAATGTGTTGTTTCAAAGTTGAACTTCAAATTTGCTAATTGTATTTAACACAATTACTTGTCAGTGAAAAGGGCAACTAAAAACAGTTGAGGCGCAGTTTTGATAGATTGCTGGGACACTACCACTAATATTAAATGTTTTGTAACACTAAATCACTCACACATTGATTGTTTAAACATCTTGACAGGGTAATACAAGAAATCAATTAATTTGTAATACAGTCTTGCTACAGAGCACAGCAGAAGTTCTGTGAAGTGTACAAATGAAGCAGGATTATAAACATGGTAATGATCTGAGCACTGAAGGAAACACTGTAAAGAGTGAACTACTTCTTTCTTCCTCCTCTCTCCTTCAGAGCAAGATGGATGACGGATCCATTGTTCATGTTGTAATAGGCCAGGGAGTTGGAATCTTTGATGAAAATACCCTGGAGGTATCAAACAAAAAAACAAATGATATCTCACAATTTTTAAACCAAGTATTTTTATACTGATTTACCATCTTTAAGTATTTTTTGAAGCATTCAGTTAAAACACCCTGATACATTGTTATCGCACTACAGACCATTTAAAGTACAGGGTTACCACTCTTTTCAAGGCACAATTTTCCTGGACATTTTATGTGGCCAACAAGTGTAATATTTAAGCACAAACACATGCATCCACTTAAATCGAGCTTTTAATTTGGAGTTTCTGTTTGTTTTCACGGTAGTTTCTCACCTCCAGATAAGCAGTTTGCTTCAAGGCCCAGTGTGATTATTAAATCACCATAAAGTTGTGATTTATTTAAATAAATACATAGTCTGTATGTGCTGCACACTTCAGAGTGCTCTGTCTCGGTCATCTCACACACACACAAGTGTGCACGTGATGATCATAATGAGGTGTATTCAGTGTATGAACGGTCGGCTCTACACATTCATTTTGAAGCATGCATCACTTGCAGATTATTTATTTATTTAATTAAATCAGAGATTTTTTTTAGTTTATCACACTAGGACATATCAGAATTTTAATTTGATTAATTGTACATTCATTTTCATCCAAATGTCATATTCCATGACATTCTGCATTTTATTGCTAATGCCATTTTTATAACTAGATTTTGTGTTTTCCACACTACATGTAGTAACCGCGGTATAAGCTGACTCCGATTGTTGAATTATTGAAAATTAATTCACATCCCAAGATATTAAGGCCAAATCACCACGCTTCCAAACCAGTGTGAATTCATAAAAAACAAAAATAAAAAAAACAGTGGTCCAACTGTCATCGTTGTCTAAAACTCACAGGGATAAAAACTCATGAGGTGCGAAATAGGTGAGACAATCACTGATCCACAGACATGTTTTCTGTGGTTATTTGTTTTTAAAGAATAAGCTAAAAGCACCAACTTAATCTACTTTAATGATTCAAGTATAGCAAATTATCTGCACAATTGTGCAGAATTAGCTGCAAAAATAAAGGGTAATTTGTTGTGGCTTGCTTCTGTTTCACAAATTTGTTCAGTTTCATTAATTGACTAGTTTAGTGACCCCTTCTGGAGATGCCACTAGGTGGCGACAAATGAGCATCTTATGTGCAATGAGTGAGTCATTGAACCATTCTGAGATGTTTAGGACCATAATTTACCAAAAGACTTTACAGTATTTAAGCATTATCAGAACAAAGATCTATAATTTCCGTTCAGTTCGTGAACTGCCGAGCATGACTTTTCATCCAAAAAGATAACAATAATAGTATAATAATAATAATAACATCCCTACCTTCTCTTTATTAAAATTAGCATGTCAAATCTACCGCCTTCAGTCGAATGTTTAAGCACTGAGAACAAAGAAGATCTTCTGTATCAGTTTCCTACAGTATTTTAACTGCGGAGCATGACTTTTATCAGAAAAGACAACAATAATAGTCTAATAATAATAGAGTTTGAATAATGTCCTTTCGCCATTGTAAAACGCATTTCACATGAGCCGAGTCGAGGCGTCAACGCTCCATTCAACTC
This sequence comes from Myxocyprinus asiaticus, assembly GCF_019703515.2. Taxonomy (NCBI): domain Eukaryota; kingdom Metazoa; phylum Chordata; class Actinopteri; order Cypriniformes; family Catostomidae; genus Myxocyprinus; species Myxocyprinus asiaticus. The sequence continues at coordinate 14,916,304 of NC_059376.1, read as the reverse complement.
CAGCATCAAGCGGTATTTTGCACTCCACATGACATGCGTTGCAGAAAGCGTCATGGTGGAGCAAATTTACAAGCTTGCCACAAAAGTGGGAGGTGTGCACAATAAACATATTTGGATGAGAAAAAAAATGGCAAATTCTTTGATTGCAGGAAATAAAAAGAGGACTCGTTTATGTTTAGGTCTTAGCGTTTTTTTGGAGGGTAAATGTAATTACTGTAGTTCAGTAACTGGGGTCTCTGTATACTTGGAAATGATAAGGTAATAATTCAAATAAAATACATGTGAAAAACACTTTGGTGTGAAGTCGGAGCCGAGGCTGAGCTGACGTGACTCTTCATAGACTTTAATGTATTCAGCAGCACTGACGCAAGTCATGTGAAAGCCTCAATGTGTATAGACATCACTTACTTTTATGCATTAATAGCTCTTCCGCCCTTTTCTCTCCGTGAACAAGGTAGACTCACATGCCGATGCTGAAGTAAACGAACAACAATCCCCTCTCATTCATTCAATCAGTCCATCCGTCCGTACATGTACCAGGTCATTCAGTTTGTTTATGAATGAGAAGTTTCACAAGCGCCACTTCTCACTGTGCACGCGCCAAGCACGCGATTAGCTGTAGCTCTAACCAGTGAAGCTTTCTGCCTTGGTTGGACCACGCTTGCCAAGCACACGACTGGGCGCTGCCGTAATCAATCCTGAGGGTGTATGCACCCTTAACCTTTGACACTGTTTCACAATGCACAGCTGCCAGCAGTGAAAAAACTATACAAATGTGTCTCCTATTTCGAGTTCCGATCGTTACCATGTTTTTGTACATGTAACGAAAACCTTGCTAGCAACACAGTCAAGCCGTTTTATTATACTAAAATATTTTCCAGGACAAATAATTATTTTCCAGGACATTTAGGTATTTTTCAAATTTTCCATGACTGGAAAACTGCATTGCAAAATTTCTGGTTTTCCAGGACGCGTGGGAACCCTGAAGAAATTTTACCTCATACTGTAGCTTCTGTTTTCCAGCTGGCATCCCAGTGGCTTCGTGGATTTTAACCTTGATTACAGACACCTGAGAGAAATAATGCCATTTGATTAAGATGGAACTAGCTCCAAACAGATGCATTTTTGTTTATTTATATACTACATACACAGATAATGTATGCATAGACACAGTTTTTACCTGGTCTGTGAGAGGAAGGTTGAAGTTCAGCACTTGGCCACTCAACTTCCATTCTGTCTTGTCCTGCATGTTGGGCACCTGCACCTTAACTGCAACAGGTCCCTAGAAGAGCGCAAAGGCCAGATAAACAGTATTAATAAATGGTTTTAAGACTAAGTATAAAGGTTGACCCTGCTGTAATATCTACTGGCGTAAAATAATTTTTTGGTTGTGCTGAGTGTGTACCTTGTTCCTGCGTAAGAACTCGTCCTCTGGAATCAGGTTGTCCTCTGTCTTCATCTTCTTGCTGGAAGGTTCGTCCTCATGAGGCGGCAGAGGGTGGGCAGGAGGAATGGGGGCGGGAGCAGTGCTGGGAGGTTGAGGAGCAGGGGGAGCTGGTATAAAAGCTTCAAAGTGTAAAAAAGGATTACTAAGTACCATTCATTCTGTTTGTTCAATACTGATACGTTTTGCTTTACTCTGTATAGTTTGATTTAATTGTGCTTTTCCCTCCAATGTTACAATGTTTCATCTTTCAATATTGTAACACAACACACAAAGCTTTAACACAACATAACAGTCCTGTTATTTCAGACACTCACCAGCAGGCACCACCATAGGTGGAGGTCTGGGTGCCAGTATGTGGGGTCCAGAGGGTGGCATGGGCACCACATTTATGCGGGGGGCATGCAGCATGGGTGGCATGGGGGTCAGGACCTGCCCGTGGGCCAGACGCACCACAGGGGCCACAGGAGGACGGGGTATGACGGGCACTGCGGGAAGTAGGGTGGTACGCACTGGGGGCGCCATCTGGAATACAAACAAGAAACCATGATAAGAATGGCAGACTCTTTAGTTAATCGATTTGGCCAATATTTTTTTACTGATTTTCAAACTTTTCTTTATACTAGGGTAATGTACAAGAAACCATGATAAGAATGGGACTCTTCAGTTAACACTATAAATAGACCGATAATCGGTTTGGCTGATATTTTCTGCAGATATTCACACTTCTCTAAACAATCGGGTAGTTTATTATATAAGAAACCATGATAAGAATGGTAGACTCTTTACATAACATTAGAAATAGGCTGATAATCAGTTTGGCCAATATTTTTTTTTAACAGATATTCACACTTTTCTACACAATCAGGTAATATATTAGATAGGATAGGATATAGCAAACCTATCTTTAAAATTCATGAATGCAGAATCAGATAGTGACTCACAGTATGTGTGGGTCTGGGCATGGTGTTGATTGGTGGGCTGGGTTTGGGTAGGCTGGGGGCTGATGAGGGCAAGGGCGGTTGAGGCATCTCGTTGGGTTTGCTGGGTCCGATCTTCTCCTTGGTGTCGTCCTCCTGCACTAGACCTTTAGCTTTGTGGATGGCCTCAATCTGCTCCTGCAGGGTGATGTTAGCTTGAGCTGCCTGTTGGGTACGAGCCATACTGCCTGAGTGACCATCCCATGTGACCTGAAGATGAAGAGAGAAATTAGATGTTAGAGGTATACACTGTGTGTTAGAATATTTTATTAACTACACACAGCCCTTAAACTAAATTACTTCTGAAACATCACACCTTTCGAATTAGATTTTTTATTTCCTAAAGATGTGACTGGTGCTCGTCTGTGCAAAACTCACTGCCACAATGTGTTTAACACTTTTTTTTTTTTTTTTTTTTGCGCTTAGCTATGCTAGTCTTCGGTGTTGCTGCTAGGACATTGTTAGGGAATCCTGGGTGGTTGTTTAGTGGACCAAGCCAAGAGAGCCCGCACCCATGTCTCTATGATTTTCGAGTCCCTAAATATAGCTTGGGTCCCTCATTCAATCAAAGTCTATAGTATTTTGTCATCCACCAGCATAAATCCGTAAAAAGTTGTACAATTTGAAGTATCATTCAAGTCTGTACCACAAACCGTGCGGTATACAGCAAACACAGCTAATAACGCTTTCTTACCTTCTCCTCTGGTTTTTGTATCTCCTCTTCTCCGATCTTCTTGCCGATGGCTGTTTCTTCCACACCGAAGATATCGGTACGTCTTTCGGCCAGCTGTTTCAGGCTGCTTTCGATGTCCAGGCCAGGAGCGTACACCTCCTCCTCGATCTGACGCTCGCGGATGCTGCGATCACGCTGCTCCAGCCAGCGCGGATCCAGCAGACCGATGCGCATGTGCTCCTGCATCTTACTGGCTGGGATCTTCTCTCCCGTGATGGGGGAGATGAGGTACTCATCAGGAGTGGCCACAGGAGGCAGAGGCTTAGAGGCTAAGAGGGTTAGACAACAGGTGGAAAAGTGTTTAAATTATATAATCCAAAACTACTGAAAACATGACATGCTTTATGACTGTTTTCTTTCCCAGTTAATGGTTTTTAAAATTTTAAGACCCAGGGATGGGTTGGGGGACCCAGGCTCTCTGCCAAACCAGGGACCCCCAATATAGAAAAAGCTAGATTTTTTTCAGAAACAATTTGATATAACTTTCATTGAAAACATTCATCAACATTATCACATAGAAAAAATGCTTACCAGATCATTCTCACATAGTTAAAATTTCTAAATGTTTTACATAAGTTAAGAAAATTCTATGCGCTTTATATCTCTTCTTCACTGTAGTCCCTTCACAGACCCCTGGTTGAAAACCCAAAGTTAAACACTAAAGTGGAAACTTACCCTTGGGATCGTAGTCTTTACGGATGATAACCTGGTCTGGGGTGGGGGGCAGGGGAGGAGGCAGGGGGTTATCAGGAGGTAGCGGAGCCTTCATGCCATCCTCCTCTTCATCAGAGCCCTATTGAGAGAGGACGAGCAGATTGTAGTTAGTGATGCAGAGTTAACCCATTTCTTAACCCTTGTGTGTCAATAAAAAAAAAAAAAGTTACTCAGAGGTCCTTGGAGGACAAAATGTCTGCATCAAAAAACTGCCATAATATTACTTTCCCCTTTCAATAAGTAAATTTTTTTTAACCAACATCAGTCCTGATCATAACTACCAAATATTCATTCATTTTCAGGATTTTAACATTTTAAATGCCAGTTTGTTTACATAATGCCACTATTGGTTTTTACACACACACACACACAAACACATTTCTCAATACACACATCCAAAACACACTCTGACATCCATACCAACACACCCACACAATTTTAGCTGCATCATTTATTCAATTGGCCTGCAGTGCTCTATAATACAGCAAACAGAAAATAGGGAAAAAAGCATGTATTTACTCCATAGGCTAAACATGAGGAAAATGGCGCCATCTTATGGAAAATATTAAAAATGTACATTTTGGGGGGGGTTACGTGACGCCATGCAAGCAGCAGACGTGTGAGCGACGAGCTCTGCGCACTTTGCTAAATTTTTTATTATTTTCATGTTATAATCTGGTGAAATTTGATACACCCAGTTACACATTTGCTCTTTGAGGCAAAACATGGCAAAGAAGTCAAAATCTTCTGGAGACATTAAAAGACACACGTGTTCAGGATGAAAGCCCTGACAGGCCTACAGACTGGGGACTCGATTTGGATGGCACGGCGGGAGATGTGATCCAGCGTCAGTTGTCCAACATGTCGGTGATGTTGACGAAGGAGGATCTCGCTGTAATACGTCGATTGATTACGGCGATGGAAATAAAATTCTCTGAGTTAGTAACAAGAGTGACTGATGTTGAGAGACAAATCGATTGTCTGGAATCTGCGGAGAGGGAATTAACCACTAATCCGCCCGCGACCAAAATTGATTTGGAACATCTCCTTGAAAAGCTTGAAGATCTTGAGAATAGAAGCCGCAGGAACAACGTTTGAATTGTTGGAATTCCTGAGCATGAGGAGGGCAGAGATATGGTGAAATTCCTAGACAAGCTTTTCCCGAGTCTGTTCGACATAACAGGCCACAAGCTGGAAATCGAGCGAGCTCACAGAGTCCGAGCTCACAGATTTGCTAAGGGAGATAGGCCCGATCGATTCTGGCCAGATTTCTGAGATCATCCAATAAAGATCTTGTGCTGCGCCAGGCGAGGAGCAAAGGGAAGCTTTCTTGGAAGAACCATAATATTTTCTTGTTCTCTGACTTTGCGAGTTCGACAAGAGAGAAACGCGATCGGTTCAAGGAATGTAAGAAACTCTTACATCAGCGAAAGATGATATAGCTCTTATTTGCTCTGATGTTTCCGACCAAACTGAGAATAGAAATGAAGGACGGCAGCAAAGTATTTACATGTCCCAATCAGGCAATGTCTTTTATTGAATCAATGGGCGAGTAAACCATTGGGTGTTTCTCATGTGAGTGGGTCGACTCGTTGTACTTACTCTGGCTTTTGAGGAAGCTGGGCGTCATTTTGGTTTCTTTTTGCTTTTTGCGTTGACTCCGCCAAGCTGTTTCAGTTTGTTTTGTGAATAACACTTTTCCTTAAATAAACTTTTGCACTGACGAAAGATTACTTTTGCATTGAAGTTCCCAGCCTGTTTGAGAGTGGACACTACGGATGACTGCAAAATATCTACATGCTCACACAAAGTATGTCTTTTATAAAGTTGACGGATTGTGTAAGTCATGGTATATACTTTTATGTGGCCTCCAAGTGAATTGACTCGACCACCCGGGGAACCGGGATGCCGGTTTTGTTTCTTTTTGTATTGGTTCCGTCTAGCGGCTGGAGCTTGTTCTATTGAATAACACGCCTTTGGAACAGCCGTGGATTAATCTGTTCGTTCTTATTCGCTTATTCCTCCTGCTGGCTGGAGTTTGTTTTGTTGAGTATTTTTACGGGACATTGGAATGATTACGTCATCCACTGAACTGTATTTTCTGTTATGTAAATTTGCCTCACAAATTTGTGAGGCAAAATTGAGCAATCCAATGGCAAAGTTGTCATGGGGGCTCGTGGGCGTTCATGGACTTTTTGAGTTTAGAGGGATTGTCGCCGGTTGGCGCTTTCGTGCGCGGGGTTAATGCGCATGTGTTTCTTTTTTCTGTTTGTTTTGTTTGGGGGGAATTTCGGGGTTTGACTGTTTCACTAATGGGGAAAGTGGTCTGTATAATTTTGTTTTTGACACACAATTAATTTTTTCTACCATATCAAAATGTCAAATGTAAATATGAGTGGATTGTCTCTCTCCACATGGAATGTAAATGGGTTGAGGCACCCCATAAAAAGAAGGAAGGTTATTTAACTTCTTAAGCATAAGAAATATGATGTAGTGTTTCTTCAAGAAACACATCTCTCCCCGCAGGAAGCTGAAAAATTTGGGAAGATATGGGGTGGACATGTTTTTTTTAGTGCTAGCTCAAATAAGAGCAAGGGAGTCATTATATTGATTAATAAACATCTATAATTCAAATGTCTCAAACAGACTAAAGATAAATTAGGCAGAATCATTATTGTTTTAGCTGAAATTGAAGGGCAAAGGTTGATTTTGGCTAATATTTACGCACCTAACACTGATGATCAGGGTATTTTTTATAGATCTTGAAGGGATGCTGCAAACCGCTGGAAAACACCCTATAACATTAGGAGGAGACTTTAATCTTTTGATGGATTCAGTCCTTGATCAGAGTGAATCAAAAGTGTGTAAACCCCCTAGAGCAACATTGACGCTTCACAGGATGTATAAAAATATTACGGATATTTGGAGACTTTTGAACCCATCTGGTAGGGACTATAAATTTTTTCATCAGTCCATAAGATTTATTCTAGAATAGATTATTATTATTTTTATATATATATATATATATATATATATATATATATCCAAATCCCTCATTTCATCTGTTGTTGATTGCTCAATTGGAAATATCTTAAGTCTCAGATCACGCCCTGGTGAGTTTAGAGGTGTTGCCATATACAGAGAAAAAGAAATCATATAGTTGGCGCCTTAATGTGTCCCTTTTGCAAAATCCTGATTTCCAACAAATGTTAAAGACTGAAATCAGTGTTTATATGGAGACCAACTGGTCCTCAGTATCCTCTGTGGGCATAGTTTGGGAGGCACTAAAGGCAGTTCTTAGGAATCGGATCATACAGTATGCCTCATTCATCATAAAATCCAAAGCACGAGAACTCGTGGAATTGGAAGAGAATATTAAAAGTGCCGAGGCAGAGCTGAAGCGACATATGTCATCTGATGGCCTCAGAGAATTGACCTGATTGAAATATAGATATAATACTATTTTGTCACGGAAAGTGGAGTTTTGGTTATTCAGGGCAAGACAATCATACTTTGAGTCAGGGGACAAAGCAGGGAAGCTTTGGCTAGGTATATAAAGCAGAGAGTGTCTCTTTCTATCATTACCTCAGTGAAATCTGCTGGTGGTGAAATTTTTACCTCAGCCATTGATATTAATAATGCCTTGAAAGAGTTCTCTCTTGATCTTTATAGTTCCACGTCTTCGTCTACTGATGAAGATATTAGAAACTTTGTGGATCCATTAGATCTTCCTAAACTGACGATTGAGCAAAAAAAACCTCATGATTCTGAGATAACCTTGGAGGAGCTTTACGTGGTAATTAAGTTCCCTACCTACTGGCAAGGCTCCGGGGACAGATGGTTTTGCTTCAGAATTTTTTAGATCCTATGCTACAGAACTGGCTCCACTTTTGTTAGAAGTTTATACTGAATCATTAAAGAATGGAAAACTTCCTCCAACCATGACACAAGCCCGGATCAGTCTGATTCTTAAAAAGGACAAAGATCCAAGCGAGTGTAAAAGTTACCGTCCAATCTCCCTGATCCAACTAGATGTAAAAATATTGTCAAAAATTTTGGCTAACCGATTAAGTAAGGTTATGACATCTCTTATACATATAGATCAGGTGGGGTTTATTCGGGGCTGTAGCTCTTCTGATAACATCAAGCGTCTCATCAATATCATGTGGTCAGTAGCGAATGATCAATCTCCGGTTGCTGCCATCTCACTTGACGCTGAAAAGGCATTTGATATGGTAGAATGGGATTATCTTTTTAAGATTTTGGAAATGTATGGGTTCAGGAGTACATTTATTGGTTGGATTAAGTTACTTTATAGACACCCTGTAGCAGCGGTACAAACAAATGGATTAATTTCAGATTATTGGAACCATTAGCAGCCGTGATAAGGGTGGAGGATGATTTTCCAAGGGTGGTGGCCGGAGATGTGGTGCATAAGCTTCTGCTTTATGCAGATAATATTTTATTATTTGTCTCTGAACCTACTAGATCTATGCCTTGCCTCCACAGAATTATGAATTCCTTTTCCAAGTTCTCAGGATACAAAGTTAATTGGTCTAAATCCGAAGCTTTGGCTCTGACAGTGTACTGTCCAGTAATGGCTTTCCAGCCGGGTGCCTTCCAGTGGCCCAAACAGGGCATTAAGTATTTGGGGATTTTATTCCCAGCAAATTTTTCTGATTTAGTTTGTGTTAATTTTGACCCTTTAATAAAAAGATTTGAACGATGTGGGCAGCATTACATTTATCGATGATTGGGAAGGTTAATGTTATTAAAATTAATTGTATTCCAAAATTTAACTACTTGCTACAATCTCTCCCTGTAGATGTCCCCCTCTCTTATTTCAAGCAATTTGATAGCATAGCGAAGTCCTTCATTTGGAATGTTAAACGTCCCAGATTGCATTTTAATAAGTTACATAGGCCGATTGACAAAGGAGGGCTAGGCCTACCCAAGATTTTGTTTTATTAATATGCGTTCAGTCTCAGACATTTGGCTCATTGGTCACTTCCACCTGAGAGAGCCCCTCCCTGGTTTGTTATTGAACAGGCAGTTCTTGCCCCTATTTCGCCATTACAAAGCATCTCTATCAAACTAATTGAAAGAGTTAAATTACACCCCGTTATTTCGCATTTACACTCGGTATGGACTAAAGTGTCCATATTGTTTAAATTGGACACTTATTTAAATGTTGCATCGAGCATATGTTAGAACCCAAGATTATGTATTGGCAAGTCCCCTTTCTGCTGGCTAGAGTGGATTGTGAGGGAGGTTGCTACACTCGGTGACCTATATGAAAGTAGAGTGTTGAGATCATTTGAAAACTTGGTCCAACATTTTGGGATCCCCAGACCTCAGTTTTATAGGTATTTACAACTGCGCCACCTTTTTTGTACTATTTTTGGGAGTAGCACACACCCCCCTAAGGAGGCAGATGCTTTGGGAGAGGTGATTGCGGCTTTTGGAAAAGGTCATGAGGCATCAGTGTACTACTCCATGTTAATTCAGAGTATGGGGGATGGAGCTTTAACTTCTATTAAGAGATTATGGGAGAAAGACTTGAATTTGGTATTGCAGGATGGAGTATGGACTAAGATTCTGAAAAATTTAAAGTCTGCATCTAGAGATGCAAGGGTTCGTCTTATGCAATTTAAGATTTTACAAAGATTTTATTGGACCCCCTCTAGATTATATAGGTTTGGTCTTAAAGACACACCCACCAGCTGGCGATGCCAATCAGAAGTTTGAGACACAACCCATGTTTTTTGGGGATGCGTTAAGATCCAAGATGGTTAAAGATTCAGAATTATTTGCGTGACATTCTGGGCACTCAAATGTTACTTTGCCCCAGACTTTGCATTTTGGGCGATGGGGAAGTTATAAATTCGGGGGACAAATATATAAAAAATTGGGTTCTGACTGGCGTGATGATTGGCAGACAAATTATTTTAAGGGGATGGAAGTCAGACGGAGCGCCACCATTTTCGGAGTGGTGTGCGGAGATGGGGAGGGTGGCGGCTTATGAAAAGATGATAGATGGAAGGCTGGGGCTGGAGGACTTATTTTTCAGGAAGTGGGGTAAGTATTTGGCAGTTTTGGAGGACTCTAGCGGAAGGGATGAGGAGGGAGATGTTTAGTTTAATTATGCATGTTTATTATATATTTTATTATTTATTTATTTGTATTTATTTTTTATTTTATTGTTTGTGTGTATTATTTTATGTGACCACAAGATCGTTCTTTTGGGTAGGGATGTTAATGAGGGTTAAAAGTTAAATGTTGATTCAGTGTGTATATGTTGTGTTTTTCTCTGTTCTTTGAATCAATAAAATATGTTAATTACAAAAAATAAAAAGAAAATGTACATTTTGAAGTCAGGGCTCCAGAATGAAAGCATAATATCATAGAATTCATGATTTTATGCTTTAATGGCACTGGGATCAAATATTGCAGTTTTAATGGGGACATTTTTGTACTGAAGGTCCTGATTGTAACTATTTTGTGTACACAGTGCATTATAGATGTATTATAGGAACTGAGGTTGAACTATCAAAATGCCCCCAAAAATACACACCTTTGGCAAAATTTATGCCGTTGGCATTAACAGAGCCAAAATGATCGAAAAAAACAAAAATCAAGGGTTAAACGAATTGACTACTTGCACTAGGTGTAAATAGCCCCTGCCACATAGGGCTCCTATTTGCACTCCAATAGTCTGCTGGAAACACAGAAATTAAAGACAAACTGCACCCTCAAGTGTCAATGCAGTGGTGTGGGGTGAAAAGATGGTGTGGATGTGCTTTATTCGTGCGGAGGACCCAGGTTCCAATCCGCCTTTTGTCCCACTTTTTCCCATCCTGTTTTCAGTCTCATCTTACTATTTCCTGTAATTCTACTTATAATAAAAATAATAATACATAAAATTGAATATAAAGGTTGATTGCCTCGCAGTGATTTTGGTCATGGTGAAGGTCAGAATATAAAAAAAAAAAAAAAAATTTGATCTGGGTAAAATTAACCATGTTTTACTACAGTAATATTGTTGTAACCAAGTTTTGGGTGGAAGCCATCATTTTAATTATATTTAACATGTTGTTACTACAGTAATATGCTGTTGATATAGTAACCATGTTTAATTTTGTGGTTTGCTATGATTTTACAACAAAATACCATGCTGATACTATGGTTACTGTAATTAAACCTTGGTTCATTTTTGTAAAGGAAGATTAGGGGAAGGGGTGGGTGTAGGGTGTCTGTGGGACTCTAAATAAAAACAATAAACACTGCGGTGATGTCCTTATGCTGTATGTTAATATTTAATTAGGGGTGCAAATAGTATCTGCCACTTTTTGCAACGGGGTGCAAATTACATTTATCGCAATATGCACTCAGTGCAATCAGCCTCTGCCTTTCTGAAAACTGCTCATCTACACCATTAAATTAACATGTATTGTATCATTTCAAAGCAAGATTGACTACATTCAGCTCCGCCTCATTCTACGAGCATGATCACTACTGGTGTTCTCACCTCATCCATGTCCTGTAGTTGTGTGTCTTGGTCTAGTTGAGCTGTGTGTCTGTCGCCCCTGCCCTCTCTGTCATCCTCTTCATCTTCACTCTCCACTTCCATCTCCACCTCCTCACTCTCTCCAAACTTCTCATAGCGCTCCTGAATCAGAATACGAGCGCCCAGCTCCTCAGGGGTCGTGGGAGGAGGGAAATTACCTATAAAAGAAAACAATTTCTCCATCATCTAACAATTAAAGTCAAGACTGTGAAAGCCATTGGAAACATCAGCTGGATCACAGGACTTAGCTCTGGGTTTACAGATTGTCTTTTACCAAAAGAGAAAAGAATACATATACAGTACATGCCCATGAATCTATTCAAGTAAAGAGTTCGTTACGTTGATTAAAATCACAGTCTGAGAGGTTAGTCTTTCAACCCTCAAATATCAAAATTATTTAAATTTACTTTGTTAATCAAACAGTTCAGGTATTAAAAGCAGTTATGCCCACCTTGCTCATTAGGCTGAAAGTCCACTGTCTCCACTACTACAAAGTCATGCCAGTCAATCTGGGCATATGCCACTCTCTCCTTCTCTCGTTCCTCCTCTTCCTTTTTCCTCTCTCTTTCCTGGAATTTGGCCCACTCTACACGGTACCTCACCTGAAAAGAGAAAGCACAGATGTTATGTGACAGTTTTAAGGTTGGTCTGATCTCTGTAACCTTTCTTTTAGCTTCAGTGCTCAGTTTGAACTCTACAGACAGATTATATTATTATCTAGCATTTTATTAATGCATTTTTGATTTTATAATTAATGCTTTGTATAAATGTCACTTAGGATATCAATATTATATGAAGTAGAGACTTGGTTTTATTATGCAAGGTTCCCCATTTTCTATAGGAGTAGTAGTAGAAGTTTTATTGTTTATATATCATGGATCTAATCAGCATCAAATGCAATTTACATGGCAAGAACAAGGTGAAATCAATCAAGAAATAAATAAACTAAATAAAAATAGGTAAGATAGTTAAAAAGATAAACAGATGAAAAACAAACAAATACTCTTCATACAGAAAAAAAAATAAAATCAAGATTTGTTTTCTATGGTAATTATAGTAATAATACAGTGCATTTAATTATGGATGATATTTTAAACCACTAGTGTGGTTCAAATCACTCTCAAATTCCACTGAAATGATTCCCCATTGTGGTTTTAAAACACCCATGCCTGCATAACATAATACACCATGGTTATCTTAATCTTATTTCTTAACATCCACTTTGTGTGAATTGAAATGTCAATTAATTACCTGGTCTAAGACCTCCCGGGGATTCTCTGCTTCCTTCTTCAGTTTCAGCAGAAGACCTTTCGGTGGGATTAAAACCTACAAAGTAACCATACAATTTAATTAGTACTTAATGCAAGAGTTTAAATCCTCTCTGCTATGTTTGGCACATTTGACTAGTTTGTTGTGTTTACTGTACCATACCTTGGTGTACTGCTCCACTAGTTTGGTGAAATAGTTGAACAAGCTGTGTTGTGGTCGTAGGAAGTCAAACTGGAAGTTTCTCTGTTCCTTTTGCATCAGCTGTGTGAGAAACTGACGTCCATTTCGGGCAACGAACTGTGCAGTCAGCTTCACCACATCCAGATCAAAGGCTGAGATGGAGGGAGGGTCGGCAATGAACTCAAACTCAGGTGGAGGCTCCTTGGGCACCACCGTCTCATGGATCACCTGTGCTTGAACCTAAATAAGCACAACCCCACAAATTTGATCATGGTATGAGTTGTTCATAACAGATCCAGTCCTTTGACACGTCTGGATTGCAAATTACATGTTTTATTTTACTAACTGGCACAAGTATGTCATAATAATATGGAAATTATAGCATGTATTGTATTGAAAGTCAGCAGAATGTTCCTGACCTTATGAGGAAGCTGCTGTGATGCTTGCTGTTGCATGACTTTAGGTATAGCTGCAGAGGGTTCCTGAGCTTTGCCCTCCTTGAATTCATTGACCTTGTGGCGGTAGTAAGCATGGTATGGGTCATTAGGGTTAAGGAAGTTGAATTTAGGGTTGTTGATCTCATTCTGTCGGATCCTGGACTCAAACTCAGGTCCATTCCTTAGAATAACAAAAATATATATATTAATAATTAGTTTTTCAGACAAGGATCTTGGCTTTACATACAACACAACAGACATAAGATAAGAGTGCCAAACCTGGCCACGAAGCTGGCTGTCTTATCAACAATGTTTCGGACTTCAGGAGGCGGGTAGATGATTCCAACAATGGGCTTTGTGGCTGGACTCTCTTCTTTCTGTTCCTCGGGCTGTTGATTAAAACATGACACATTACTCACTTAGCTTTGTGATTCATAACAACTTAAGCGTTCCAAAATGCCTCACATATGACATATAAATCTGTGGACATCAAGTTGCCTGTGTTTCTTATCACATTACATATATGCTATGATGCCACATATCACAAACATAATCACAAACAACAAAACTATACATAACACTGTATTGCGATGATTGACAGAACAAACTGCCCACTCTTTCCAAAAAGAACAAAAAGATATGCATTTATATTAATTATTTAGTACAATACTCTTTTTAAATGTCTAACAAAATGTACATGGAATAGACTATAAATAGGTTCCAAAAAGGAAAACAATAGTGAATGTAACTGAATCATAAAATCAATGCAAATCAAATGAATATATCTAGTTCTATCCCTAGAAGACGTAAATGATCCTGGACTTGGCCTCATACCTTGTTATTTAGCTCCGGCTGCACGATCTGCACAGGCCCAGGTGGCATGACTGCGACACTAAAGGATCTTCTCTGTCCGAATCAAAACACTAGGAACAATAAAGAGCTGTTGTGAGCTTTAAAGTACAACGTTTTAGATATAAGACGGTGAAACTGAATGAAATAAGATTTTAAAAAATTACAGTTTCAACTTCACTGACCTCTCGATGCGCCAACCGCCAACAGAACGCACGCGCAGCACACGAAATCACTTCCGGTAGTGAGGTAACTCGGGATTGTGGGAAATGTAGTTAAACGGAACGAAGCACTCTTATGTAAATAAATGTTCTGTTCTTGTTTTTATAACTAAAGAACAAAATAGTGCTGGTCTGCTGAATAATGACGCATCTTTTAGGTCGTCAGGACTGTATCAACAGTCTGCGGAGAGATCTTATTAATTTACAGGGAGCACTGCTGGATGTTTCTCCAAGACTGGACCCGTTCGCTTCCCAATATGAAAGTTTCCCGATAAACCGGTAGTGTAGTCTCTGGCACACACAGACATGCGCGGTATGCCCACCTATCTATTTTGGGATTTTTCCGTATACCAACCTGAAATAAGTGATGATCATCGTCCCGTCATTCATTTTAAATATACGCATGTTGATGTATGAATAGAGAGGAGACACGAGCATTAGTTAACTCAAGCTTTAGGGCAAGATTACCTCAATAATAGGGAGCGTGAAAGGAATACAGAGAGTGAAAGCCAAAGTAACTTTCGTGCGGGAGGTCGAATATTACCAAATGCCACTAGATTTTACATTTATATTTTTTTAATCACATTCTTTATGGTTATATCAGAAATTCCATCTTTCCTTCATGCCAATAGTGTTTAACACTGCTTAACACTGAATTGCTGCATTAAGAGCCATTAACTGGTGCTGTGCCCGTGATGGAGCATTAGTGGAGCGCTCTTGAAGTGAGAGAAAACAATGATGCTCCGATTTTTAAAAACCCCACTCCTCACTTCAGGCAAAATCATGCCAATCCACTCCTCACTCCAGGCAAAATCATGCCAATCCACTCCTCACTCCAGGCAAAATCATGCTGCTACACTCCTCACTCCAAGCAAAATCATGCCGCTCCACTCCTCGCTACACTCCTCACTCCACTCCTCGCTCCACTCCTAACTCCAGGCAAAATCATGCCACTCCACTCCTCGTTCCACTCCTCACTCCAGGCAAAATCATGCCGCTCCACTACTCACTCCAGGCAAAATCATGTCACTCCACTCCTCACTCCACTCCTCGCTCCACTCCTTACTCCAGGCAAAATCATGCCGCTCCACTCCTCACTCCAGGCAAAATCATGCCGCTCCACTCCTCGCTCCACTCCTCACTCCACTCCTCGCTCAACTCCTATCTCCAGGCAAAATCACGCCGCTCCACTCCTCACTCCACTCCTCACTCCAGGCAAAATCATGCCACTCCACTCCTCACTCCACTCCTCACTCCAGGCAAAATCATGCCGCTCCACTCCTCGCTCCAGGCAAAATCATGCCGCTCCACTCCTCAGTCCACTCCTCACTCCAGGCAAAATCATGCCGCTCCACTCCTCACTCCACTCCTCCCTCCACTCCTATCTCTAGGCAAAATCATGCCACTCCACTCCTCGTTCCACTCCTCAATCCAGGCAAAATCATGCCGCTCCACTCCTCACTCCACTCCTCACTCCAGGTAAAATCATACTATTCCACTCCTCGCTCCACTCCTCAGTCCAGGCAAAATCATGCCGCTCCACTCCTCGCTCCACTCCTCACTCCAGGCAAAATCATGCCACTCCACTCCTCGCTCCACTCCTCACTCCAGGCAAAATCATGCCGCTCCACTCCTCACTCCACTTCTCGCTCCACTCCTCGATCCAGGCAAAATCATGCCACTCCACTCCTCGCTCCACTCCTCACTCCAAGCAAAATCATGCCGCTACACTCCTCGCTCCACTCCTCACTCCAGGCAAAATCATGCCGCTCCACTCCTCACTCCACTCCTCACTCCAAGCAAAATCATGCCACTACACTCCTCGCTCCACTCCTCACTCCAGGCAAAATCATGCTGCTCCACTCCTCACTCCACTCCTCGCTCCACTCCTCAATCCAGGCAAAATCATGCCACTCCACTCCTCGCTCCACTCCTCACTCCAGGCAAAATCATGCCGCTACACTCCTCACTCCAGGCAAAATCATGCCGCTCCACTCCTCGCTCCACTCTTCACTCCACTCCTCGCTCCACTCCTAACTCCAGGCAAAATCATGCCACTCCACTCCTCGTTCCACTCCTCACTCCAGGAAAAATCATGTCGCTCCATTCCTCACTCCACTCCTCGCTCCACTCCTCACTCCAGGCAAAATCATGCCGCTCCACTACTCACTCCACTCCTCACTCCAGGCAAAATCATGTCACTCCACTCCTCACTCCACTCCTAGTTCCACTCCTCACTCCAGTCAACATCATGCCGCTCCACTCCTCGCTGCTCTCCTCACTCCATGCAAAATCATGCCGCTCCCCTCCTCACTCCAGGCAAAATTATGCCGTTCCACTCCTCACTCCAGGCAAAATCATGCCGCTCCACTCCTCACTCCACTCCTCACTCCACTCCTCGCTCCACTCCTATCTCCAGGCAAAATCACGCTGCTCCACTCCTCACTCCACTCCTCACTCCAGGGAAAATCATGCCGTTCCACTCCTCACTCCACTCCTCGTTCCATTCCTCACTCCAGGCAAAATCATGCCGCTCCACTCCTCACTCCACTCCTCATTCCAGGCAAAATCATGCCGCTCCACTCCTCACTCCACTCCTCGCTCCATTCCTATCTCCAGGCAAAATCATGCCACTCCACTCCTCACTCCAGGCAAAATCATGCCGCTCCACTCCTCACTCCACTCCTCGCCCCACTCCTTACTCCAGGCAAAATCATGCCGCTCCACTCCTCACTCCACTCCTCACCCCAGGCAAAATCATGCCGCTCCACTCCTCACTCCACTCCTCCCTCCACTCCTATCTCTAGGCAAAATCATGCCACTCCACTCCTCGTTCCACTCCTCAATCCAGGCAAAATCATGCCGCTCCACTCCTCACTCCACTCCTCACTCCAGGTAAAATCATACCATTCCACTCCTCGCTCCACTCCTCACTCCAGGCAAAATCATGCCGCTCCACTCCTCACTCCACTCCTCGCTCCACTCCTCACTCCAGGCAAAATCATGCCGCTCCACTCCTCACTCCACTCCTCACTCCAGGTAAAATCATACCATTCCACTCCTCGCTCCACTCCTCACTCCAGGCAAAATCATGCCGCTCCACTCCTCACTCCACTCCTCGCTCCACTCCTCACTCCAGGCAAAATCATGCCACTCCACTCCTCGCTCCACTCCTCACTCCAGGCAAAATCATGCCGCTCCACTCCTCACTCCACTCCTCGCTCCAGGCAAAATCATGCCACTACACTCCTCACTCCACTTCTCGCTCCACTCCTCGATCCAGGCAAAATCATGCCACTCCACTCCTCGCTCCACTCCTCACTCCAAGCAAAATCATGCCGCTACACTCCTCGCTCCACTCCTCACTCCAGGCAAAATCATGCCGCTCCACTCCTCACTCCACTCCTCACTCCAAGCAAAATCATGCCACTACACTCCTCGCTCCACTCCTCACTCCAGGCAAAATCATGCCGCTCCACTCCTCACTCCACTCCTCGCTCCACTCCTCAATCCAGGCAAAATCATGCCACTCCACTCCTCGCTCCACTCCTCACTCCAGGCAAAATCATGCCGCTACACTCCTCACTCCAGGCAAAATCATGCCGCTCCACTCCTCGCTCCACTCTTCACTCCACTCCTCGCTCCACTCCTAACTCCAGGCAAAATCATGCCACTCCACTCCTTGTTCCACTCCTCACTCCAGGAAAAATCATGTCGCTCCATTCCTCACTCCACTCCTCGCTCCACTCCTCACTCCAGGCAAAATCATGCCACTCCACTCCTTGTTCCACTCCTCACTCCAGGAAAAATCATGTCACTCCATTCCTCACTCCACTCCTCGCTCCATTCCTATCTCCAGGCAAAATCATGCCGCTCCACTCCTCACTCCAGGCAAAATCATGCCACTCCACTCCTCACTCCACTCCTCGCTCCACTCCTCACTCCAGGCAAAATCACGCCACTCCACTCCTCACTCCACTCCTCACTCCAGGGAAAATCATGCCGTTCCACTCCTCACTCCACTCCTCACTCCAGGCAAAATCATGCCGCTCCACTCCTCACTCCAGGCAAAATCATGCCACTCCACTCCTCACTCCACTTCTCGCTCCACTCCTCACTCCAGGCAAAATCACGCCGCTCCACTCCTCACTCCACTCCTCACTCCAGGGAAAATCATGCCGTTCCACTCCTCACTCCACTCCTCACTCCAGGCAAAATCATGCCGCTCCACTCCTCACTCCAGGCAAAATCATGCCACTCCACTCCTCACTCCACTCCTCGCTCCACTCCTCACTTCAGGCAAAATCACGCCGCTCCACTCCTCACTCCACTCCTCACTCCAGGGAAAATCATGCCGTTCCACTCCTCACTCCACTCCTCACTCCAAGCAAAATCATGCCGCTCCACTCCTCACTCCAGGCAAAATCATGCCACTCCACTCCTCACTCCACTCCTCGCTCCACTCCTCACTCCAGGCAAAATCATGCCGCTCCACTCCTCACTCCACTCCTCACTCCAGGCAAAATCATGCCGCTCCACTCCTCACTCCAGGCAAAATCATGCCACTCCACTCCTCACTCCACTCCTCGCTCCACTCCTCACTCCAGGCAAAATCATGCCGCTCCACTCCTCACTCCACTCCTCACTCCAGGGAAAATCATGCCGTTCCACTCCTCACTCCACTCCTCGTTCCACTCCTCACTCCAGGCAAAATCATGCCACTCCACTCCTCGCTCCACTCCTCACTCCAAGCAAAATCATGCCGCTCCACTCCTCACTCCAGGCAAAATCATGCCGCTCCACTCCTCACTCCACTCCTCACTCCAGGCAAAATCATGCCGCTCCACTCCTCACTCCACTCCTCGCTCCATTCCTATCTCCAGGCAAAATCATGCCACTCCACTCCTCGCTCCACTCCTCACTCCAGGCAAAATCATGCCGCTCCACTCCTCACTCCACTCCTCACTCCAGGCAAAATCATGCCGCTCCACTCCTCACTCCTCTCCTCACTCCAGGCAAAATCATGCCGCTCCACTCCTCACTCCACTCCTCACTCCAGGCAAAATCATGCCGCTCCACTCCTCACTCCAGGCAAAATCATGCCACTCCACTCCTCACTCCACTCCTCACTCCAGGCAAAATCATGCCGCTCCACTCTTCACTCCACTCCTCGCTCCACTCCTCACTCCAGGCAAAATCATGCCACTCCACTCCTCGCTCCACTCCTCAATCCAGGCAAAATCATGCCGCTCCACTCCTCACTCCACTCACATACTCTGATGTCGAGGAGGAATTCAGTCAGCACTCCCACATAGTTTTACTAGAGTTAGTGATTGACAGGTAGAAAACTTCAAAATCAGTAGACTAATCAACTTTTTTTTTTCTTTTTTCTTTTTTTTTTAGTGTTTGCTAACAATATATAGTCTATTATAATGTATTGTAACAAAAATTGTATTGCATCTATTTTGTATTATCTTACAAAGTATATATATTACATACTTTATTAATTAGTATTATTATTTGGCTTTTATTATAAATGTTATTTAGAAGTCTTCAACAAACACTATATAATACTTCAGTAGTTGATGTATATTTTTACTGTTTGACAACATGTTATTTAATTAAAAAATGTATGTATAATAAATGCTACTTTTATTACATATATATATATATATATATATATATATATACAGGTGCATCTCAATAAATTAGAATGTCGTGGAAAAGTTCATTTATTTCAGTAATTCAACTCAAATTGTGAAACTCGTGTATTAAATAAATTCAATGCACACAGACTGAAGTAGTTTAAGTCTTTGGTTCTTTTAATTGTGATGATTTTGGCTCACATTTAACAAAAACCCACCAATTCACTATCTCAAAAAATTAGAATACATCATAAGACCAATAAAAAAAACATTTTTAGTGAATTGTTGGCCTTCTGGAAAGTATGTTCATTTACTGTATATGTACTCAATACTTGGTAGGGGCTCCTTTTGCTTTAATTACTGCCTCAATTCGGCATGACATGGAGGTGATCAGTTTGTGGCACTGCTGAGGTGGTATGGAAGCCCAGGTTTCTTTGACAGTGTCCTTCAGCTCATCTGAATTTTTTGGTCTTATGTTTCTCATTTTCCTCTTGACAATATCCCATAGATTCTCTATGGGGTTCAGGTCTGGTGAGTTTGCTGGCCAGTCAAGCACACCAACACCATGGTCATTTAACCAACTTTTGGTGCTTTTGGCAGTGTGGGCAGGTGCCAAATCCTGCTGGAAAATGAAATCAGCATCTTTAAAAAGCTGGTCAGCAGAAGGAAGCATGAAGTGCTCCAAAATTTCTTGGTAAACGGGTGCAGTGACTTTGGTTTTCAAAAAACACAATGGACCAACACCAGCAGATGACATTGCACCCCAAATCATCACAGACTGTGGAAACTTAACACTGGACTTCAAGCAACTTGGGCTATGAGCTTCTCCACCCTTCCTCCAGACTCTAGGACCTTGGTTTCCAAATGAAATACAAAACTTGCTCTCATCTGAAAAGAGGACTTTGGACCACTGGGCAACAGTCCAGTTTTTCCTTCTCCTTAGCCCAGGTAAGATGCCTCTGATGTTGTCTGTGGTTCAGGAGTGGCTTAACAAGAGGAATACGACAACTGTAGTCAAATTCCTTGACATGTCTGTGTGTGGTTGATGCCTTGACACCAGCCTCAGTCCATTCCTTGTGAAGTTCACCCAAATTCTTGAATCGAATATGCTTGACAATCCTCATAAGGCTGCGGTTCTCTCAGTTGGTTGTGCATCTTTTTCTTCCACACTTTTTCCTTCCACTCAACTTTCTGTTTACATGCTTGGATACAGCACTCTGTGAACAGCCAGCTTCTTTGGCAATGAATGTTTGTGGCTTACCCTCCTTGTGAAGGGTGTCAATGATTGTCTTCTGGACAACTGTCAGATCAGCAGTCTTCCCCATGATTGTGTAGCCTAGTGAACCAAACTGAGAGACCATTTTGAAGGCTCAGGAAACCTTTGCAGGTGTTTTGAGTTGATTAGCTGATTGGCATGTCACCATATTCTAATTTTTTGAGATAGTGAATTGGTGGGTTTTTGTTAAATGTGAGCCAAAATCATCACAATTAAAAGAACCAAAGACTTAAACTACTTCAGTCTGTGTGCATTGAATTTATTTAATACACGAGTTTCACAATTTGAGTTGAATTACTGAAATAAATGAACTTTTCCACGACATTCTAATTTATTGAGATGCACCTGTATATATATATATATATATATATATATATATATATATACACACACACACACACACACACACACACTCACACACACACACACACATTTCATTCAAGTTAGTATCAAACACTATAATACCTAAAAGGTCACTAGCTGGTGTTTATTCAAATATTAATATTAAAATACATGGAACTGATGAATCAAATTTTCATGACATTCCTAACTATTCCAATGTAAACAATAATAACATGTATTAATGTTGTTGATTAAATGAAGAAGTGTTACCTACTGTTTTAATGATAGTTGAATGGACATTATTACTTTCCCCAAATCATTATGTGTATTTGTGTGTTTGTCCAGTTTTATCATTCACGTTGATCTGTTGCTTGAGCAGAGAGCTTTATTATCTGGTCAGAATGGAGCCCCTGTTTCCATCGGTTCTGTGGTCAAATGCTACTGGAACAACCTGCTTCAGCTCAGTAATGAGCAAGTACAAGGGGTTAGAAGGATTTAAAACATCAAAAATGATATCTTTGCTTAAAGTGATAGTTCACCCTAAAATGAATATTATGTCATCATTTACTCACTAACCATCATGTTCTTCCAATCCAAACCCATGACTTTCTTTCTTCTGTAGAACACAAAAGGAGATGTTAAGTGGAATTTTAGACTCAGTCCCCGTTCACTTTTATTGCATCTTATTTTTCCATACACTGAAATGAATGAGGACTGAGGTTGTAAGGGTTTAAATTGTCCAAGAACCGCCCACTTAGACAGGAAAGACCATCTAACTGACATGTAAAATTATCAATCACAGTTGGTTTTGTCATAACGTTCCATTTAGGGGCAGGGTTAAGACATGGGAAAAAAGTCATTTACAAGGCACACAAGTCTCTATTAGTGATTGCACATGAAATACGCTGAGAAAATAGCAGAAAATGTGTAGACTCTGCTCTGTAGAGAGTCTAAGTACAGCACCAAATACCTCATCACAGGGTATTTCACAGTCATAACTAAGAAAACAATGCAGAATATCTTGCTCAGCTCATGGATTTCCACTTTGCTTTCTGCTACGTGCCTCACAGGAAACAGGAAACTCTGAATATCTTTAAAAGATTTGATACCTGGCAAACTTGGGCAAATCTGATGATTATTTTGCCCTCAAAAGCACTCATTGTATCAACACGGAACCTTGTGAACACGACTCTGTTTTCAGGCGGACTGATAAAAAGTCCTGTGTGCTTCTACTTGTGGAAGTTCCATCAAACCAGCCAATCAGATTTGGGCTTCATGGATAGAGAAAGCATTTTCTAATTTTTATGTGCTGTTTGCATCAGATGGTTAGAGCCTAACATCTCTTTTTTGTGTTCCACAGAAGAAAGAAACTCATACGGGTTTGGAACATCATGATGGTGACTAAGTGATGACAGAACTATACCTTTAACAACTGAATCATTAAAGAGTCACATCAATTACATTTAGCTGAAAACATTGTTATTTCGCCAACAAATAATAAAGTCTCTTCTTGCAGCACCCTCTGTCCACAAAGTCCCCGGACAGTTCATCCATGACCAGTGTCCAGAAATCAGAATCTGAATGAGATTTAATGCAAAGTGTGCACATGTACACAAGGAATTATTTTTGGTGATAGGAGAGACAGGCAAGTGCACACAGGTCTGTGAGTGGGCTTGTGTTTATCAATGGGAAGTTGTCACAATATGTCCATTAACTCCACTCCTCGCTCAAAATCAAGATTTTAGGTTCAAGTGTACACACTGTAAATAAGAGAAAGTGTTTATCTTAGGTCCTGTAATTGGTCACCAGTTCTTTTAAGTTTTTGACAGTTTTTTAATTACCTTTTTGATTTTTAAAATTATTATTAACAAATTATTTTAAATGCATTTGGGGTGGGGGTGGAATAATAGGGTTCAAAACAGTGTTACTATGAATGCAAACTTTAATACAGTGATAAAGTCACTCTATTAGCATAACATAAATATATATAAATAAATACAAATTTCCAACATTCTTTTGAATGTTGGAAATGTACTAAATGTACATGTACTAAAATAAAATATTTGATGCCATGAGTGTACCTTCATTTACTATTACTATTATTTTGAATGGCCATGGAAAATGAAGCAATGTGATAATTTTACCTGGTCGCAAAAAGTAGTCCCAGAGCTAATGTGTGCTTCTAAATCACTTGCACCTTTATTAGTAACTGACACATAAGTGTCAGCTTTACATGTCATACATTCTGCTTCCCAAGGATCTCGACCTGGACGAAAGCATGGGAATTTTTTGTGCAAATCTTCTGTAAATTTGCATTTTCGTTTGGGCATTGTTTCCACTCAGCTGTCATTTGCTGCTACTGTCAAGTAGTGATGGGTCGTTCATGAACGATTTGTTCATTTTGAACGAATATTTTATGTGACTCAGAAGAACGAGTAGTCTCAGAGAGTGATTCATTCATTTTGTGTTGGCCGCGCATGTGCATTGCGCAACCTCCGTTCGTTTGTTACGTGAAAACCGCATAGGCGCTGTACAGGAAACAGAAATGATTAGTTCACCTCTTGAGTCTTTTGGTCCGAGTCGTTCGTTCTTTTGTCACGTGACAGCCGTATACGCTATGCAGTGACAAAAGAACGAACGACTCGCACCAGAAGACTCGAGAGGTGAATTAATAATTTCTGTTTCTCATAATTTGTCCTTGGCTGCATTTTCAGTTTTTCCTTATTGGGACTATAATCAAAGTTTGCTTAAGTATACGTGTTGGGGGGGGGGGGGGGTTGGCTATTGAAAATGTAAAATTTTAATTTAATTCTGCTACAAAGATCAGCAAAAATGATTCGATCTTCCCATCACTTCTGTCAAGTAGGGACGGGCTATACCACTTATTTTCTTTTCGATCCGATACCAAGTACTTTTATGCCAGTATCGCCGATATCGATACCAATACCGATACCTTTAATAAATTTAATTTTTACGAATTCTTTGGATAAAATTAGTAACTTAAATTATTACTTACATTTTTTATATGTTTATAGGCCTAAGCAGAAAATTATTAGGCTGCTTTGTTTACTTTTTAAAAATTAATAAGTATAAGCAACATATAAAACCACAAAATTAACTATAGATATTATTATATGGTTACTATTACTAAAACCATGGTTAATTGTATCAAAACCTTGGTTACTTCCAAAATATATAAAAACAAATAAAACATGGTTTCTACAGTCGTGGTTACTAGTCAAGGTTAATACATATTGGGGGGGGGGGGGGGGGGGGCATGCACATCAGCAGATTAAATGTTTTTTTCCACTTCGAAACTTATGAGATGCATTAATATTCATGTATTCTAAATAATTAATTAATAACTAAATAAGACTTATTTAACATTTAACAACGACAAACCATGGTTTACAGCGGAACTCAGGCAGCTTCGTTAGGCCAAAGTGGATGCTTACAGAGTTGGGGATAAAGTCTTGTACAATCAGGCCAGGAACACAATGAATAAGGGAATCAGAGTGGCTAAAAGAAGATACTCTGAGAAGCTGAAAAACAAGTTTTCAGCTAACGACCCTGCATCAGTGTGGAGTGGCATGAAACAACTTATGAATTACAGGACTCCTGCCCCAACCCTGTGGTGGACCAACAACTGGCTGACGACCTGAATATGTTCTACTGCAGATTTGAAAGGCCCAATCTCACACCCCACACCCACTCTGACCTTCACTTCACACAAACACCAACACCTCCTGCAACCCCCCTCCTCCCCCCTCCTGCTACTCAACCTGCACTTAAGATCTGTGAAGATGATGTGAGCTGCGTCTTTTGACAACAAAGGATAAGGAAAGCACAGGGCCCAGATGGCGTTTCACCTGCATGTCTTAGATCCTGTGCAAACCAGCTGGCCCCCATCTTCACACAGATCTTCAATAGACCACTGGAGCAGTGTGAAGTCCCATGCTGCTTCAAACGTTCTACTATCATCCCCATCCCAAAGAAACCATAAATCACAGGACTTAATGACTACAGACCTGTCGCCCTGACGTCTGTGGTCATGAAATCATTTGAGAGACTGGTGTTGGCCCACCTGAAGAACATCACTGGACCCTTTCTAGATCCCCTTAAATTTGCTTATCGAGCAAACAGGTCTGTGGATGATGCGGTCAACATGGGATTGCATCATATCCTGCAACATCTGGACAGACCAGGGACATATGCAAGGATCCTTTTTGTGGACTTCAGTTCAGCTTTCAACACCATCATCCCAGCTATACTCCAGAATAAATTACACCAACTCTCTGTTCCCATGTCTATCTGTCAGTGGATTACCAGCTTTCTGACGGACAGGCAGCAGCTTGTGAGACAGGGGAAACTCACTTCCAGCACCTGTACAATCAGCACTGGTGCCCCCCAGGGATGTGTGCTCTCCCCACTACTCTTCTCCCTCTACAGCAAAGACTGCATCACCAAGGACCCCTCTGTCAAGCTCCTGAAGTTTGCAGATGACACCGCTGTCATCGGCCTCATCCGAGATGGCGATGAGTCTGCATATAGAAGGGAGGTTAAACAGCTGGCTGTCTGGTGCAGTCAAAACAACCTTGAGCTGAACATGCTCAAAACGGTGGAGATGATTGTGGACTTTAGGAGGAACACCCCAACACTGACCCCCCTCACCATTCTAAACAGCACTGTGGCAGCAGTGGAGTCATTCAGGTTCCTGGGCACTACCATCTCACAGGACCTGAAGTGGGAGACCCACATTGACTCCATTGTGAAAAAGGCCCAGCAGAGGTTGTACTTCCTTCACCAGTTGAGGAAGTTCAACCTGCCACAGGCGCTGCTGATACAGTTTTACTCAGCCGTCATTGAGTCTGTCCTCTGCACTTCAGTAACTGTCTGGTTTGGTTCAGCTATGAAATCAGACATCAGAAGACTACAAAGGACAATTCAGATTGCTGAGAGGATTATTGGTTGCCCCCTGCCCTCCCTTCAAGGACTATCACTCTGGACAGTTTAGTCTTTCTTATATTTATCCAACACATCCAACCTCTTCTGCCATTTCATTCCAATGAAAAAACAAACAAACAAAAAAACAACATTTGCACTGTACTTAACAGATTTGTATTTTCACTGTAAATAATAGATTGTGTTAGATTTGCACTACCCATGTGTATGTGTGTATGTATGTATGTGTGTGTCTGTACGTATGTGTATAATTAGTTTTTATGTTTTATTTTTTATTATTATCTCTGTCTTGCTGCTGTTTTTGTATTGTTTTTGTATGGTTGTACACTGGAAGCTCCTGTCACCAAGACAAATTCCTTGTTTGTGTAAGCATACTTGGCAATAAAGCTCATTCTAAATCTTCTAAATTCTAAATCTAAATAAATCACTAGTAGATCACTAAAAACAAAACTTCAGAATCGATATTTTTATGTGAGGATCGATATTCTTGATACCACATCAGTATCGGAAGTATCGATACTTTAGTATCGATCCGCCCATCCCTACTGTCAAGCAACTGTTGTGATGCTGAACACAACAGCGCTTCGCGCGTTCGCGGAGAGATTGACAGGCAGGAATTTGGCTAAAAGTTGCTGCAAGCCTCTTAAAATCAACCAATTGGTGTGTGAGAAGGTGGGACTTACAAAGAGGGGTTAAAGCAATGCAAATATGCACGCACACACAATGAAGTATTAGACCAGATGCACATCATAATGCAACTAAAGCCGAATTCCGGCCGAACACTTTTATAAGGTCAGAAAAAGAGGACATGTCCGGGAAAAAGAGGACGTATGGTCACCCTAATGGACAGCCCTCTTTCAGCTCAAATCCATCTCACACCGAGGCTCTTCAGAGTTTGAAGCGCTGGTCACGTGGTTTAATGAATAATCATGAGACAGCCCGTTCTCATAAGATAAGGCCACGCAGTCTCATTAACATTTATGAGACACTGATGACGCGACGATGCATTGTTGTAAAGGGAAACTTCACCTCGTCAGATGTTGACTCGATGTTGATTTTATGCAGATGCAGAGGTGGACAAGGGTAGCGAAGCTGCAGTGATGGGACCCTTGAACCACTCTTGTACCCTTTCTTCCACCTCCTCTTTTTTCAGTCTGCATCATCAGACTCTCTGCCTGTCTGTCCATCAAGATATGGAAGAAACATACATGAAAATCCGCCATGCTGCTCGCAGCAGTGTTGCAGGCACAGGCAAGGAAGTACAGTAATGTCACTTGAAGGACAGATAAGTCTGGACATTGATGTAACTTCTATGGATATGAGACTCCTTTGTATTTAATTTATGACGTTGACCTTACAATGGACACTTGGCAGTCCACATGTGAATTTTTTAAAATGAATCCCCAAAGCCTAAAAATTCTTGCCATTCATTAATATTTCAGCCCAGTGTGGTGCTGAAATAAGATGGCTGACAGTTGTAAAAATTTGTAAAGTTAGGGATTGAAACTATAATATGAAATAATATGAAAATTATGTCTAGAGTTTATGTAAAACAATCATTTGGCTTGTTCACTTGTATTTAACCAAATTACTAAACTGCATAGTGCAAATAGACCTACATGTTCTGTGGCTAATAAAAACGAAAGTAAAATGTTCCTGCTCACCTGAAGTCTCATATTACCTGTGATTGATTGGTTCCCGCGCTTTTCCTCATTTGAATCCAACCAGCATTGAAGAGTTGCGTGGTCATGCTATGCTGTGCAGCTGGATTTATGTTCGTGTGTTTAATAATATTTTATTTATTTATTATTTAGTGGATCCACAAATATCCACAAAATCTTTGTAGATTTTAAGTCATAATTGTTCAATCCCATTATTATTATTATTATTATTTATTTATTTATTTATTTATTTTTTTTTTTTGCATCGTCTGTGGATTCCACATGAAAGGTGGGTATAGAGTTTCTACAATGAACAAATGTGGCAATTTAGACATTTCTACTAATCTAGGATAATCTTTTACAACTGCTACTGATCCTAAAAACTTTTTTTCTCAAATACTGGATGTTGCTTGCACGATTTAAAAGAATATTAGGTAATGATGCTTCATCCTCATGCATGACAGTCGTACAGTGTGTGTTAAAAGTTAAATGAATGTAGGCATTGGAGGAAATAATGCAAATTACAATGCATATAAACTGTAAAATAGTAGTACCCTACAATTTTTTCAAAGTAAAATCTTTAAGTAGCTATTTCAGCCTTTAACCCTTAAAATGTGTTTTGCTGGTATAACCTAATGTAGAGGTCGATTCAGATGTGTAAAATTATATTTTTGACTTGAATAAAACCAGTTAATTTAGATGCTGCCACATGTGTTAAATAATTATTACTTGGTGTATAAAGCTTTTTGCTAGGCTGACACTGCTTATAGTATGCTCTGAATCCTTAATTGGCAATGTCTCATCCATTCAATGGCAATCTTGGAAAAGAGAAGTTACCTTCACTCTTCCTTTGCATGTAAGTAGTTGCCATTTATTCATAAACGCATTCAAGACTTGTTTGCAAATAATCCTTGGAGCATCAGTATTTATTATAAGATGCAATGGTAAATTTGTTATCTATTCTGCAGATCTATAAATGCTTTGTAAACATTTTATTAATTAATTAATTTTTAAATAATCTGTTCTCTGCACACACCAGCACAGGCAGAGAGCAAGATTTGCACTTATGTCTCTTGAAAAGCATCGTCCTGTATGATATTATACTTTCGTTTCACCTGTAATACAGGTCATTTAACCCTTTAAACTAAAGCATGAAATATTTAATAACAAAGGAAAAGCATCTTTGAAAAAAAAAAAAAAAAAAAAAGGAATATAGCCATTCCTAATCTTTATCATATTTTTCATTTCCCCCCAAAATTCTGTTGGCCTTTTTTTAAGAGAGTTACACATGTGTTCACTACAATAAATACCAGATATTCCATTGATTGGTACCTCACCACTTTTGTCAACCATTTTAAATAGTTATAATCATAAAACACAATAACATATAGAGAACAGTCACATAAAATGTTGTGTTAGGGACAAAGATAATCACCCATCACACCCTGATTGGTTAAAATAGCTTTTATAGGGGTCCTGGGTAGCTCTGTGGTAAAGACACTAGCTACCACCCCTGGAGTTCGCTAGTTCAAATCCCAGAGTGCGCTGAGTGACTCCAGCCAGGTCTCCTAAGCAACCAAATCTTGCTAGCGAGGGTAAAATCACATGGGGTAACCTCCTCTGGTCGCTATTATGTGGTTCGTTCTCGGTTGAGCGTGGATGGCGTGAAGCCTCCACACGTGTCGTGTCAGCGCCCTCAACAAGCCACATGATAAGATGCGCGGGTTGACGGCCTCAGACAAGGAGGCAACTGGGATTCGTCCTCCGCCACCCAGACTGGGGCGAATCACTACGCGACAACGAGGACTTAAAAGCACATTGGGAATTGGGCATTCCAAATTGGGAGAAAAAATAAATAAAAATTAATTTGCTTTTATAGACTGTAGAGGACGTCAAGCATCAAAGGGGGCTAAAGGCACACTTTAAGGAAAATGTGCCTTTTATGGTCACAAAGAGTATCAAGATTGAATAAATAAATTATATATATATATATATATATATATATATATTAATTTCAAAATAAATAATAACAGAAGGTTGTTTGGATTAAAATGATTATTTTTTAAATGGTGGCATGGGGCCTTTTACCCCACACCTGGGGTAAAATGCCCCGGGGTGTTTAGCGATAATAGTTTGGGGCAGAACTTGTCAACTTAGGAAAATACTTTTGAAACAGCTGGTTGCTTTTTTTAAATAACAAATTAAGATAATGCATCACTGTTGGCATTTCATAACATCTAAAGTATTCTATAAATAATGAAACTCCATTGTGATTGGATCAGTCAATGTGAGCCCACTTTGAAAATTTTTCATAACAAATTTATTCACCCCACTTAAGAAATCAGTGTGTTTAATAGGGGCCTTTCACCCCTGCAACAGGGGGCTTTTTTACCCCAAATACTATCCTTTCACTTATTGGACAGTTATAAAAATAAAAATAAAAAAATGTTTGATTTAATCACCTTGAACAAAACTGAAAATGACAAGCAAGTATTTTGTCTCAAAATAAATGCGGTAATTTCAGGGATTTTAATTAGCTACATAAATTTGCAACATTTAAAAAAAAAAAAAAAATATTAGATCAAATTACCTCAAAATCAAACTTTAGACATTACATGCAATGACCTCATGGATCCCATTTTTGTTGCTATTTTGTCTTTTGGGAGAATATAAAATAAATGTGCATTTTACCCCAGGGGAGCTTTAGCCATTGTCCCCTAATGATCTATGAAAAATATATCACTATGCAATGGCGTAAATGAACAGTACATTTAGAGTAAAGAATTGATATTATTGCTATTATATTGCTATTTGCACATTTAAACACATGAAACAAAACCTTTCAGGAAAAGGACATGCTAGTTAATGCAACGTTCTTAATCTTAATTTTGCTCTTTGCAGGTCTGCTGAAGATGTAGAACAGTAGCTCCTCAATCCAAGTTCTTCAAAATCTGTTATAAGATCTAAAAACAAATCATCATCAGCAGGTGGATGTTTTAAAAGGCTAAAAGGTAAGTTAAATTAGCATAATACCTGATTTTTAACTACTAAGTTTATGGTTGCACTGTACCTTATATCTCAAAGCCTGTGATCCCACCACTGGTATTTATACACCATGCCACCAGTCACATCAAATGAGTTATACAGATTCAACTGCATTGAACGCAAGACCACACTTTCCCCACCAACTCTGCCTTCTTTTTTTTTTCTATTTTAGATCACTAAAGAATATTGCACAGTTTATATATTCATAACTAAAAACAGCTTTAGAGTTATATGTGACAGATAGACAGCATCTAAATGAGCAGTGGATTGGGGTACACAGCTTGTTTTTATTCCCTATTGACAGTTTAATGATGCAGATGAAGTCCTAGTCTTAGACTGAACAACACTGTCCATGTTTTTGTTTAATTTATGTTTTTCAAGCTGATTAATAATGTTTCCATCCTTCCAGGCTCTCCAGATGAAGAGAACCCAGAATCAGAAAACATGCCACCTTCCCCGAGTCCTATACAAAATAAATCTGGTAAGGAAGGCAGTAAAACTATAAGTTGAAGAGTCTACTGCAAATTTTTCTGCTTAAGGTATTTTAGCCTTTAGATAATTACTTTAGCTGAAATCAAAAGAGTTATGCTTATTTTAGATAAAGTTCCAAAAATGTCTACACCATTGTTATTATCCTAAGCATCAGTTTTTGTCTCATATGACCTCACAGGTCAAATATAAATTGCCTCATCCTCACTAACAGTGATCATTTCTGTTTTCCTCTCTCTCAGTAAAGCATTTAAGGACAATTTTAGCAAGTTGTTCTCCTTCACATCTGAATATCACTGCTTCAGCGGATGGTGGAAGTCCATTCAGTGCTCCAACAATAAACCAGACAAGTGTGAAAGGAAACATAAACATAAATCAAAACTGTAAGTTGTGGTCTCATTCTGGAGGTTTTCCTGTTTTACCACAGTTTCTAAAATGGCTTATTTGTGAAACAGAGGTGATTTATTAAAATGTGAAGAAATTCATCGCATCTAGTAAAAATAAAACTTTGCCTCTTTAGTCACGATGGTCGTGCCGAATCCCTCTGGAAATAATTATTTGGTTGAGGCCTGTATTCAAACTGATTTTTAGTTGTTAATGATATAACATATTTGAAACATTGCCTACATAGAATATTTTGAAATATCTACTCATCCAAAACTATACCATGACAATAATACCTTAATTCAAAACCTATAGTATACATAATTGAATATGTACTTAACTGTAAATTTGCCTTTGAAACCTTTTGTGACATTTTGTAACTCCATTTATTGGTCTCTTTTTCTGCCATAGCAAGAGGATACAGATCAAATTCCTCTTCAGAGTCAGCCCAAGACTGAACAGTAGATATTATTCAAAAATTATCGATTTTTTTGTCTTGGCAGATATTCTAGGGTTTCCACGTGTCCTAGAAAACCTTGAATGTTACAATGCATTTTTCTAGTCATTGAAAAGCCATGGAAAATGAGAAAAACACCTTGTAACAGGGTAAGGGATGGGCAAGGAGGAGGCGGGAACTGGCTAAACAATCAACGTAAAGTTTAATGATAAAACTCAACATAAAACATACTTAAGCAAATGTAGACACACATGCAACACGGCCACGTGCGTCTCTCTCTCTCTCTCGAACTGGCGCCTCCAGCTCGTCTTTATCCCTCTCCTGGCTGATTAGCCCAATCCAGGGCCGGCCATGTGGCCGCCTGTCCTTCAGAAATGATGAGGAACAACCTACATTAACTCTTGCAGAAGTGAAAAAGAACA
The DNA here is from genome assembly GCF_019703515.2 of Myxocyprinus asiaticus. Classification (NCBI taxonomy): domain Eukaryota; kingdom Metazoa; phylum Chordata; class Actinopteri; order Cypriniformes; family Catostomidae; genus Myxocyprinus; species Myxocyprinus asiaticus. Next base: position 14,883,227 of record NC_059376.1, on the reverse strand, counting down.
CAAATTACTTAAGAGAGGTCAGTGAGTCAAGTACCATATTTTGTTTGTTTGTAAAACTATTATGTATCATTTCTTAAATAAAGACAAAGAATATGAATTCAGTTTTAGATTACGGTTACTGGGAAGATCTTGGAGAGACGACCTGAAATTAACATGCTCACCAGTGAAGAAAGGAAGCGTCGTTCTGATTACGCCTTGAATGAAAACACTGCAGAAGTTCACTTAATTTTAGCAGGTGACTTTAAGGTGAACCTCAACCAATGGTATACACTCAAAAGTGTTTCTGTCTGTGACTTTGGTGAGGGAAATGTGCTCTGTTCAACTGAACTCACAACACTAGAGCCATTTACTCCTTTAGGAGGCCATTTACAAGAGCCTGGAGAGACAATTATCTCAGGGGAGGTCACCGAGGCCTTAGTAACTTTTGAATATTTGTGTTAATGTGGTGCCGTACTATCTCTTTCGGACAATAAATTGTTTTGAATGAAATGTGGAGAGTGCAAAAAAAGCTCCAGATGTGCAAACATTAAAAACAGGGCCAAGGCTGACATAACCATCAAACAATCCCATGGAACAGACCACAGAGTCGTGTTGACTGATGCACTGTTGCACTCCATCGTCAGCTTTAAGAAAGAGGGATATTGTGACAGTCACCCATTAGAGGAAAGTCTTTTGAGAGCTGAAAGAATAACAGTAGTCTGTGTGGATGGTAAACCTCGGTGTATGCAAATGGAAGCTGCTGAAGAAACCAAAGATACTTCAAAATCCTGGGTTTCTGGATAGAAACGTACATGCTCTCTGTTATGAAGCCTCGCCCTTAAAGCTGCAGAAAAGTGGATGAGCCCACTTGTTCTACGTTTTTTCCCCACTACGATGCAACATCAGTATGTTTGTCTGTTTGTCCATTTTTTTTAGACCTTGTAAATAACATATTCTTACATCAAATTTCTTGATCTCCTTTAATGACTATTATTTAGATGAATTGTATTAGTTACACTGAACAATAGATTGTGCCAGTATAATAGACCCCTCCACAAGGTGGCAACATGCACATATTACTTTAAAGGGATACTTTTGACTTTATTTTTCCTCTGTGGAACTCATAACGGATGTTGTTGGCAGAATGTTGGCCTCTGTTGCCATTCAGTTTTATTGTATGGAAAAAAGATGCAACGAAAGTGAATGTTGACTGAGGGTAACATTCTGCCTAACATCTCCTTTTATATTTCACAGAAGAAGATTGTACGAGATTAAAACGACATGACAGAATTTTCATTATGGGGGAACTATCCTTTAAAATAACATTACAGCTTATACATTTCTATTTTCTATTTTTATTTCTCAATAATGTGCATAATTGCTCATTTTCTTTTGTTTTGTCCTTTCCTGTTTGCAGATAAATGATTATTAGTGACATGCAACCTAATGCATGTTGTATAATATTTAACTTTTGCATATGCCTGTAGAATGGAAATTCAACTTTAACAGACACAGTTGATGATTATGACAAAAAAACAACAACAAAAAAACAATCACAGCAGTCAGATGGTATTTACTGACAAAACAAATGCAGTTGTGATTAGTATATATTTTTTATCCTTCACATATTCATAAAAATGAATCTTGATAGCATAATAGATGTGAATGTATAACTGACTAAGCCTTTGGTCATTGTGTTTGCTTGTTGCCATGGTAACCCTCAGGAGTCAAGTGAAACCTTTATCTTTTCACTGCAGATATTTTATTACAGTCTTTCAGTTCCTGTATGTTGTAATATTGAATCAACTGCAGTTCTTTCTTGTGCCTGTAGACAAACTCAAGATAAACCCTTTATTACACACACTTTAGCAGTTGTACTAAACTCATGTCTGATGACAATATTTCCAGTGAACAATACTGTAGTTATAGAGACTGACCAGCTCAGCATATTGAAGAGAAATGTAATCTCTGTGTGTTGTTCTGTGGCACTGATGGGAACCTTGTGTGCAGCTAAGCATGATGGGTGTCATATTATGGTGTCTGGGTACATCCTGGATTTGGGCATTTGACATTAAGTGTAACTGCTTAAATGAAAATCGAAAGACCTATTCCTATCATCATTAAAGGGATAGTTTGCCACAAAATAAAAATTCTGTCATCATTTACTAGCTTTGATGTCATTCCAAACCCAGATGAATTCCTTTATTCTTAGAAACACAAAATGAGATGTTGGGCAGAATGAGTCTCCATTCACTTTATGTAAATGCAGACTGATATTCTACCTAACACATTATGCATTATGGGCATGGATATGGGTTTGTAACAAAATGAGACTTAGTAAATGATAACAGAATTTGAAGTTTTGGGTAAACTATCCCTTTAATGTCCTTCTCTTAAGAGATCAGTCTCATGTGGAGACCAATTTAAACTGAGGTCTAAATCAAACTGGTAATTTGGAAAAAAATCCCATGTGATTCCTCTCAAATTCTGCTTAATCTAATAATCCATTCCTGTCTGATTGATTTAGAGAAATGTCTGTTATACTGATGTCAGTGTATTTTTTGCTTTGGTTTAATTAAAAAAGAATACACTTATGATATTAGTTTCATTTGCCTCTTAATATTAGACAAGAAATGTGCACATTTTGTGGATAACAGATTGGATTAAACCAAATTATGCTTCAAAACATTTATTCATCACTAGGTAATTGTAGAGCCGAGGAGGGCGGGGCCGGGCTGGAATGATGCACGCCCGGTCCCCAATCAGCCTGATGGGGCGCGCGAGGGATAAAGGCGGCCGGGGACGACAGTTCGAGAGAGAGAGAATTGCAGGCAGCTGTACTGTGTGTTTATGGTTGTGTGTTTTTTTTAAGTTGTTTATTAAATTATTATTTAAGTTGTCAAGCCGTTTCTCGCCTCCTCCTTTCCACTGAACCCCCTTACAGTAATACAATCTCTCATAAACAGAACTTTACAAAGACACAAAACAGAGGTATATGCTCAGTGTCACTACAAAGAGAAAACTTCTTAAACAAGTGGTGCTTTTGTGGTGAAAGACACAAGAGTGCAAGTGGACTGGGCATATTGGAAGAAACAAATAACTGAAATGCAATAGAAGGTGTTTCAAAATTTCTTTAAAACAGATCCCAGGACTATAGTTTTATCCGTTATGTTCCTTTTTTATATGATAATCTTAAAAGATACACAAAATTACAAATAAGACTAACCTACAGTAGCTAAATTTAAAACTTTGGGAATGCTTCGGTATATGTATCATTAAGATCACTGGTTACATGTGCGCTATATTTACAAACACAGCTATACTGTAGTATTTACATACTAACTGGGTCTTGTTTCTACAGCTGCAATTTTTAAGTCTGGCTGACACAAGATATGAAGAGGAATATACAGCAGACTGAATTGGCAGACAGGCTTAGATACAGGTTCCAGATGGCTGTTAAATGAAAGTAGGAAACAGACTGAAAATGTAAAGGAGCCACTGCACTTAGGAAAAGGAGTATCTCAATGACACTGTAATGAAGCAGTGGGTGGGTAGTCGGTTTGCTGTCTGTATCACTTGAGGACAATTGAATTCCCTTATGCTAATGTGATATGTTAGGCCTTTTACCCTAATCAGCACATCAGAGAAATTAAGAAATGTCATTAGTCTTTGTGGTCGTGGGGGCCAAAAGTGTAGTATTTAGCTCTAAAATCACTGCAGGTTTTGTCTAAAAATGCACATTTATGGGTCATTTTAAAATCAGTTGATTCTCTGTCTTTCCTACATCATCATGGCATTGCAAAGTGATAGTGATATATTGTATGTATACATATAAGGGTGCAGTTCAAGTGATCAGCATTTTCATTGTGAGTGTGTGTTGTATTAGAGTTTGTATGAGAGAGCAGAGGCAATAGGAAGCAGAATGACTCAACATGTTTCTGAATATGTGTAGTACATTTGCTAAAGCCATCAGAGTGAGAATAATAATCTCCAGATGTATTTGCTCTCTCTGGATGAATAATCTGGGTCAATCTGTGAGGGAGGGAACAATGCAAATCTAAGGGGAGGGAGAGACTATGGAGGCTTGTGAGGGAAAATATGCAACACTTGCTTTTGTTTGGCAGGTTTTCAAATATCTGCTGTCCATTCAGTGTACATAGCCTACTATAAAATACAGCCACATCACACCTATGGACTCAACTGGCGAAATCTCTTCTGTTGAGCTTGTGTAGAGAGTATAGTTCTGTGCTTGTGTGTAGATATTATTTTTGTATTAAAGAGAAGTATAATGTGGGGCCTGGGTAGCTCAGCAAGTATTGACGCTGACTACCACACCTGAAGTCGTGAGTTCAAATCCAGGGTGTGCTGAGTGACTCCAGCCAGGTCTCCTAAGCAACCAAATTGGCCCAGTTGCTAGGGAGGGTAGAGTCACATGGGGTAACCTTCTCATGGTTGCGATTAGTGGTTCTCACTCTCAATGTGGCACGTGGTAAATTGTGCATGGATCACAGAGAGTAGCATGAGCCTCCACATGCTACACTGTAATAAGCTTTTAATTATATCAGCATAAAAACATCTGGCAGGTTATTTCCTCTTCATGATCAACAAAAACGGCTGCAGTATACCGAGTGTCCTCCTTTAAACAAGTCTTGTTTAAATGAGACGGCCTTTGTAGGACAAACGGAAACGGAACGTAACATGGTTGCTATGACAGCACGCCACTCTTTAACAAGCGGGAGCGCTTTGAGTGAGAAGGGAACAAAGTCCCTTTAGAAGGGAATGTTGAGGTACATTTTATTAGAGTTATAATGATGTAAAGAGAAAAGAAAATAGATTTTACAGGTGTACTTTTAGTCTAATACTTTATTTTAATTATATATTAATATAATTATACATATTATATACTCTGCACCCATCTACTGAGGTACTTAAACTTGGGAATTAACATTACTTGCGTTTGAACTTCATATTTACAGGCAAAATGGCGGCATTTTTTTTTAGACATTTCCATTGAAGCAAAGAATTGTGGGTTATGAGTGCCCACGAAGGATACACCTCATGCATCCTCCGAATTCCCGAGAAAGAAGGTCGCATTCGAAGGCTGCATTCAGAGTGTCCTATTCGCTTTTCTGAAACAAGACAGCCTCGATGACGTATGCGGCCTTCCAAATGAGACACAGCCACTGTGTCTTATGTTACAGCATTGCATTACATTAATAATTAATGTACCAACGTTCTTAAAGGGATAGTGAAACCAAAAATTAAAATTCTCATGTTGTTCCAAAGCTGTATTACTTTATTCTGTAAAACACGAAAGGAGATGTTAGCCCCAGTTACAGTGAATGGTGACTTAGGCCGTCAGTCCCTAACATTCTGCCAAACATCTCTTTTTGTGTTCCACGAAAAAAGAATGTCATGCTGTCTTGGAACAACAAGACCACATAAAAGAAGGAGTGGTGGTGGCGTAGTGGGTTAAAGCACATAACTGGTAATCAGAAGGTTGCTGGTTTGACCCCCACAGCCACCACCATTGTGTCCTTGAGCAAGGCACTTAACTCCAGGTTGCTCCGGGGGTATTGTCCCTGTAATAAGTACACTGTAAGTCGCTTTGGATAAAAGCATCTGCCAAATGCATAAAAAAAATAAATAAAAAAAAAACACGAGGGTGAGTAGATGATGATATAATTCTCATTTTTAGGTGAACAATCCCATTAAACTCCCTGTTTATCATATTTCTGTGGGTTTCAGTGTTTGGACAAATAAATAATGTCTCCTACAAATATGCAAAAGCACCAACAAACATCAGTGTTGAAATGATAAACAGAAGCCTCTCTTAAAGGTTTCAGCTTTCAAAGAGCAGCATTGAGGATTTGCAGGCTTTATGGCTCTATATAAACACCATTAAAGACAATGGAGATCCTGAAACAGATTGGGCCACAAAATTACAGTGCAGTTTGCTTACACTCATACATAATTTACATACAACCAGCATAGTAGCTAAAAGTAACTGAACACAGAGGATACTTATTATGTAAGAGAGTACAAAGTAAAAATTGCCCACAGTTATGATCAAGATGTTGAAAAAGGAAGTTGGTTACATAAAAACCAATGACTTGGTGTCTTTTAAACCATGTTGTTGATGAACAGTTTGGTTTATCTTGAGATTAACAGCCAGGCTTTGATTACATCATTAGTAAAGTGAACAGAAGCTCAAGAGAAAGAAAAGCAAGAGTTATAAACTAAACTGACATGCAGGTTCATGATCACATCATCTGCTGGCAGGTGTGTTGTCATGGGCTGGTGTGAGTGCTATGAGTGTGTCCTTCAGGCTGGATGTTTTGGACTGTCTCCACCAGACTGCTGCTGGGTAGGACCACATAGCGTGCTGCCACATTCTGCCCTTGCTGCTCTCGTAAACCCTCCTTACTGTGCCAGATGCCATACCTGAAATACACCAGAAGACCTGTGACAGAGCAAAAGCACAAATTTGATTAAGTACCCAGGATGGTTTAAAGGTGCACAAAGACATTTTTTTTATGTTTTGCTAGGTGATACAATGGTTCTCTTGCACTTCACACTCGCACCAAACTGCATGGATGAACCAAAACCATCAGGCAAAAGCAAAAGATTTAGACTGTCAATGCCATTGGAGAATTCCATATATGCAGGCATATTTGTCACCAGTTATTAATTCATTCAATCAAAAGTGTCCTGTAGTAAGTGGGTAACAAAGATCTCAGCATGGTATCCCCCAAGAGGTGGTGACCAGCCCCATGCAGAATGAAACAGCTTTTTCTAGGTCAGTGATATGACTGGAGTCTTCATCCCATGTGTGTGTAAACTATTTTTTTTGTTAATATTTAAAGTATTATTATTTACTTATTTATTAGTAAACTCATTTCACAGTGGACAATGTTAGTTATTGCCAAAAATATTATCACACTTTTTTTTTTTCATATCGTTCAATATCGATATTTATCAAAATATACATTTCATACAATTTATGGGGAAGGAAATGCATTTCAAATGTTTGTTAGACCTCAAGAATGAATGTAACTTGTTTGTTTACAAGTAAAATACAGAGGATAGGCTACCTTTAATGAGCCCATATTATGCTCATTTACAGGTTCATAATTTTATTTTGGGGTGTACTAGAATAGGTTTACATGTTTTAATGTTCAAAAAACACATTATTTTTCTCATACTGTACATTGCTGCAGCACCTCCTTTCACCCTTTGTCTGAAACGCTCTGTTGTAGCTCCGGTCTCTTTAAAGCCCTCATTTCCGAAAAGCCCAGTCTGCTCTGATTGGTCAGCTGGTCCAGTCTGTTGTGATTGGTCAACCGCTTAGAGCATGTGTTGGAAATTTAACGTATAACATTACCATAACCGAATTTCAGCTCCCGAGGCTTTCTGAGCAGCGCATTCTTGAGGCGGGCATTATGCAAATGTATTATATAGTGACGTAGCTATGTCACGGAAGTAATGGCTGGACTGCAAACCAGGCATTTCAGGCAGTTCAGGAGCAGTGTTTTCTTTGGGAGAGAGTAACTCCCTTTTGCGTGGACTTTGTGCTTTGTAACTTTGCAGACCTTTTACATACACAAACAGCTATATTACACACTAAATGAAAGGTAAAATACCAAAAAGCATAATAGGGGCTCTTTAAAGTAGCCCTGTACTCTGTTTGGGATTTAATCCTACATAAGGTGTGGCCTTTTTTTGATGAAATTTCGCCAATTTTATCATCTTCAGCAGATGTTTGACTCTACTGAAAGGCTTTATGACGGCTCACAGTCCAGCTCAATAGGTGGCGGTGATGCACCATAAGTTGGATTGCCAATTAACATCACATGAAGAAGAGCTTGCCTGTGTCAACAAGCAGATGTAAAAGCACTTTGGATCATGAAAAAACATTTAACTAAATAGTACATAAGTAAACAGCAATGGTGTTGATGTCAGAGTTGCTGTTGTGCTCATTCGATAGCAATATTGCATTATCAGTGATGTCTTGTTCGGTACAAAACAATATCATATTAGACGGATAGCAAATTAGTGGCTATTTACTTCCTAACAGGCTGATTTGAGACTGTGATTCAGTTAGATAGTTGTGTGTACACCTGTGTCAAACTACTTGCGTTTTACCTGTACCTGATCCGATCGTCTAGTTGTAGAACACAGGCAAAATATTGAATATTACTCAAAAGTTTATCATTGATATTGATTTTTTTTTTTTTTACGATAAATATCGATATCGTTTTATCGGCCAGTCCTAGCTGCCCTTTCTCTTTAAGAACATGTTAACACTAAAGCAGTCACCATTTGGTAATTAGTTTTAACTACAACACTAGCACAAGTCTAAACTTCAGTCTAGAGCTGGTTCATTTTCGGTCTTCACCATTCTAAGATGATGGTGATTTTGTGCATCAGTTCTGGTAACAGTGTGTATGTTTTTAAGTTGTGTAAGAATATTTTTAAGCAGGGATGTCCCGATACCATTTTTTTGAGACCGAGTATGAGTACCGATACTTCCTTTTCAGTACTTGGTAAATTATCTATATTAAACCAGTTTTTTTTTGTAATATTGCAGTTTTCAAATACAATACTGTGAGACTGATGATTTGAGGACATCGTGTTTATTATGTTTTAGTATCAAAAATCATGTTTTACTTTTTTTTCCAAATTCTTTATTTTTTTTTTCACAAATTCTGTTTTGTTTTATTTTTCTGCAATTGACAGTTTTGCTATACATTTTTTTGTATTGATTCTTGTGTGTATCTACACTGTAGATTACCCATTTAATCCCACCGGTTACAATTGTGACCGAGGTCCAAAAGTTGTTTTTGGTGTATTTTGCACAGAGTTGTCAATTGTATAAGACAGTACAGACCTTTTTTGCATGTCTGTCAAAACTCCATAAAATGAAGCAAATAAATCCTGTCATAATACAGTTACAACTACCATATTTTGAACATAATTTGAATTGAGTTGTGCTGTGTTCATTTTCTTTTGTTCATCTCTGTTGGTGGGGTAGGTTTTGTGTGGATGACTGAAAAATACATCTGGTTAAAGCATATTTATAAAGATATTGCAATTAATCGCGATTAACTAAAAAAATGCGATTAATCACGATTAAATATTTTAATCGTTTGACAGCCCTAATATACATATATATATATATATATATATATATATATATATATATATATATATATATATATATATATATACACACTGTATATTGTTTTGTTTTGTTCCTTCTTTTCCCTTTCTTTCCCCCTAACATAAACCATACCATTAAACTGTACATAAACGTGTTCAATAAAATAAAAAATAAAATAGACCCCAGTAAAGAATAACATTGAACCTACAAAGTGAACGAATGAGCACAACATTAAGTCGACAAAGGGAGAGGAAAAAAAAAAGAGAGAATCAGGCATGAGCTAGTGGATAGACAACAGAACAACACACCCTCTCAGGCTGCATCAGTAAAATGCACGATGCGTAGACTGCATTGTTGATCGAGCGCAGGCAAAATTACCCACTCACACCATTGATTTAATGAAGGCCATAGCTTGTCGTGGGCATGTAAAAGTCTTACGTCCATCCTTGGTGTCAGTTCTCAGCTTTGCAGGAAAAAGCAGTGCGAAGCTTACCTTCTGCTGGTGCAGTCATTTTTTACATTCCTTGAAACCGTCACGCTTCGCTTGGGTCGCTCTAGCAAAGTCCGGAAAAACCATGATGTTGTGGTCCAGCACCACTTGCCTTTATTCCTCGCCGCTCGTAAAACAAAGTCTCTATCAGCTGACCGCAAAAATCTTGCGAGGATAGATCGGGGTCTGTCACCTGCCCCAGGAAGCAGACACACTGGAGCCGGCGGCCTGCTGTGTCGATCAAATTCGGAATAAGCCCCTCCAAAAACCTCACCAATCTTTCCCTTCCTTTCCCTCTGGGATTCCAATGAAACGCACATTATTACGTCTGCTCTGATTTTCCATATCCTCTAGTTTTTCCCACACTCGGTCCAGATCAGCCTTGGAAGCAGGCGGGTTAGCCTGTAGCTCTCTTTCTGCCAACTCCAGAAACTCAACCCATTTTTCATCATCGTTCATTCTTGTGATCAGGGTTGAACATTTCGCCTCCATGTGAGCGCTTAATGTATTTCTGCGAGGCCCTCCATGTTGGTTGGGATTTTTGTTAGTTCTACATAAATCTCGACCTATGTCGTGAAGCTCGTTGTCACTATCGACTGGACCTCTGCCATCTTTATCCAGCGAGGCGTCCGACTTGTGAGAATGTAAGAGCTTTTAATGTCCCCACAGGCCGACGATTTCAAATTTTTCGACATCCTGCCCAGCACAGTTTAACAATCAAAAATATTAGAGATATCACCGGTTATTATTGCTTAAAAGGATAATTGTAGCAAAGTTTAAGCGGAGCTCGCCTTCAAGCGATCAACCCTCACATAGTGTCACGTGACTCCTATAACTGACAGTTTAATTCAATTTTACCATCTAATAAATTAACTACTTTAAACTTTAAACCAGGACTAATCAGTTGATGGCCACGGGCCAAATCACACCTGTCAATAATCTTCAGAGTCCGATCATCAGAACACTCTCTATGCAAAATTCAGTGGTGAATATTACAACAATCAGCGGCATGCACATCTGCATTTAGCTGTGAGTTTTACAACTCTCAGCAGCACGTGCAACAGCACTGGAGTGCACTAGTTTATGTTTTTCTGGCCATCGTTATCGTTCATGCTTTCCAAAACATGAACCAGCACAGGTGAGCATATTTGAAAAAAATGTTAACTGAATATTGTGATTTTAAAGTTAAAAAACCCCACAGTATTATTGGTATTCAGTTTTGTTTTTCATGTTAACAAGTTACTTATTCTGCGTTCCATTTAAAGTCAGATGTGGGATATTCCTACATGATATCTCCAATCTCTGACCAAAAGGGCATTCCATTGCCAGACGCTTGGAAAATGACATGTAAGGAGACAATAAGCTTAGCAGGTGTTAAATTGTCACCAGAGATGTCTCCTTGAAACCCAATTGATAAACAATGCTGCAACGCTAGTGTACGATTATAAAATGAGAGTATAATTTACCATGTTTCGAACACCTGTATCTGCAAATGTTTGTTAAACAAGCTTTAATATAATTTAACGAATGAACTTTGAATCATTGATCGATATTATTTAATAAAAGTGAATGTTTATAATTAACTTTTCACACAAATATGCCGGCATGCAGGGAGATGTACAGTCACACACCTGCATCTCAGCGAAATCGGAGTTGAATATTTCCACATGAGTTTCCAAGTTGGAATTCCGTCTTCAAATGAATGAACATGAACGTTACATTTATATAGCATTTTTCTGACACTACACTCAAAGCGCTCTACGCAGGGAACAGGGGAATCTCCTCAACCACCACCAGTGTGCAGCATCCACATGGATGATGCGACGGCAGCCACTGAGCACCAGTACGCTCACCACACACCAACTATTAGTGGAGAGGAGAGAGTGGAGTGATAGAGCCAATACATGGATGAGGATTATTAGGAAGCCATGATTGATAAGGGCCAATGGGGGGAATTTGGCCAGGACACCGGGGTTACACCCCTACTCTTTTCAAGAGGTGTCCTGGGATTTTTAATGACCACAGAGAGTCAGCACCTTGGTTTAACATCTCATCCGAAGGATGGTGCCTTTTTACAGAATAGTGTCCCCATCACTATGCTGGGGTGTTAGGACCTACACAGTCTGCAGGGTGAGTGCCCCCTGCTGGACTCCCTAATACCTCTTCCAGCAGCAACCTTCCCAAAAGGTCTTCCATCCAGGTACTGATCAGGCTCAGCCCTGCTTAACTTCAGTAGGCAATCAGTCTTAAGCTACAGGGTGATATGCCTGCTGATAAGGGCATTCCATTGCATTCCATAGCACTTTTCGTTGAAGGAAGTTAGAAATTCTGACTTTCCGAATTGAATGGAATGCAGCATTACAATAAAATTGCTAGCTAAGATACATGTTTACATTTATGTACAGAAAAATGTTTGGCCCCAGTCAAGTTTTCATTTGGATAATCTTGCCCCCACAAGAAAGTGATCAAAGAGCCCTGATTTAAACAAATGAAAATAGAACAATTCATTTTTAACATAACATTGAATTATTTTTTATCACACGAAGTACTTTTAGACAGATCATCACAGCACAATCCAAAATACAACATTGGAGTTAATTTTGTCAAATAAAGTGCTGCACAACTGAGCATCACAGATGTGAGATATTGCTTGAATATAATACAATTATTTTTTTATTTTTTATTAGTATTAGTATTATAATATTACAGAACTAAAAATGTTAAATGCTAAATGACTAAATCTTAATATTTATTTATTTATTGTTTTCTCATTTAAATGGAGCTTTTATTTTTATTAAAATGGCAGAAACCCTTTTTGCTTCTGTGTGTTTTTGACGGTAGTTTCTCACCCCTGGAAAAGCAGGTCGCTACGTGACCCACTGTGATTATTAAACTGCAAATATCAGTGTTTGGTATCAGAGGATTTTTACTAGTTCAAGTTTGTGAGTGCAATATCGAACCTGATTCCAATACAGAATCAGTGTCAGTGTCAATCGGTGTCAGAATTGGGACATCCCTATATTTAAGAGTTTAATGTTCACTGACATCAGTAATTTTCTTTAAACTGATTGGGTAGTTCTTTCAGTCCTGATATAATTGCATTGATCAGTTCTTAACCTGTGCATCTCTCCTCTGCTGCTATGCTGCAATGTATTCTCTAAATTTGAATATGGCTCTCTGGAATACTCAACTGCAGCATTCTGTGGTCAAATATTTTGTTTAACCATTGTCCCAGGCAACCAATTTCTTACTTTGCTGTGCTAGTTTCATGTCTCTCATATCATCCCACTGTCTCTTTCTTCTCACATAATAAAATAATTTTGAGAGGTGAAAAGTGATGGACAGGTACCTGCTGCAATCCATATAGTGAAGCGTATCCAAGTGAGTGGATTTAACTTCAGCATGAGAAATACATTCAGCAGGATGCTGAAACCAGGAATAAATGGCACCAGAGGAACCTGAATGATGAAACATATGTCAGAAAGCAATTTTATTTTCAATTTCTTATTTGTTGCATATGTTTACTTCAAGAATAAACTACATTCAACAAACTATGTAATTGATATACCGTATGTAAAATGGATATTTAACCCCACAATAAAAACTCATGTCATCATTTACTCACACATGTTGTTCCAAACCTGGATTTGGAATACGGTTGCAATTACACACCGTAAACCGGACTTCAAATTCCTCAATGCCAACCTGCTGTTTACAAACACGCCGCGGAGCCCTTTGTCTGGGCTGCCCGGCCGCGAAAGCACAGTAGGAAAAGTGCAAACAGAGCCGCCATTCTCATCAGAGTAAGACGTTGTGCAAATCGACCCCCGCTACCCAGTATTCTACCGGCAAATGTTCAGTCACTGGACAACAAGCTCTGCGAGCTGAGAGCGCAGATCTCTTTCCAACGAGAGACGAGGGACTGCTACATTATATGCCTTACAGAAACTTGGATGTCTGCAGAGATTCCAGACTCAGTCATCGAACCCAGCGGGGTTCTCCGTGCACCGAGCGGACAGAGCGAAAGACCTCTAAGGTAAAAGCAGAGGTGGTGGTGTATGTTTTATGGTCAACAAATCCTGGTGTGATCAGAGGAACGTACATTCTATCAAGTCTTTCTGCTCTCCTGATCTGGAATTTCTCATGCTTCTGCGTTGACCATTCTGGCTACCGAGGGAATTCATAGCAGTCATTATCACTACTGTGTACATCCCGCCACAAGCCGACACAGACCGGGCACTCAAGGAACTGTATGGGAGTATAAGCAAGCAGGAAACCGCGCACCCTGAGGCTGCATTCATTGTGACCGGGGACTTTAACAAAGCCAATTTTAAATCAACTGCACCAAAATACCACAAACACATCAGTTTTAACACATGAGGGGACCGGGTTTTGGACCAATGCTACTCTCCCTCCCGGGATGGCTACAAATCCCTCCCTCGACCACCATTTGGCAAATTGGACCACTCTTCCATTCTGCTTCTGCCCACTTACAGGCAGAAACTGAAACAGGAAGCACCCACCCTCAGAATGATCCAGTGCTGGTCGGACCAATCAGACTCTACGCTACAAGACTGTTTTGATCACACGGACTGGGAGATGTTCCGGTCCGCCTCTGTTGACTACATCGAGCTTTACACTGATAGCGTAACGTGTTTCATCAGAAAGTGCGTAGAGGATGTTGTTCCGTCCAAAACAATACGGATCTACCCCAAACAGAAACCATGGGTTAATAGCGATGTTCCCGCAGCACTTAATATGCGGACCTCTGCTTTTAATTCCGGGAATGCGGAGGAGCATAAACAAGACAGTTATGCCCAGAACAGCAAAACGTCAGTACAGGAACAAGATGCAGAAGGACAGTTTAACACCACCAACTCTAGAAGCATGTGGCATCACGGACTTTAAAGGGAATAAAAACTCCACTGTGAACACCGCTGCCTATCTCCCGGATGAGCTAAATACTTTTTATGCTCGTTTCGAGGGAAATAACACCGCCCTCGCAGAGAGAGCTCTCATGACCGAAGCTACAGAGGTTAGTTAACACTCCATCTCTGTTGTGGATGTAACCCGATCGTTCCGACGGGTGAATATCCGTAAAGCCACGGGTCCAGACGGCATTCCGGGCTGCGTCATCAGAGCGTGCACGAACCAACTGGCTGGTGTTTTTACGGACATTTTCAACCTTTCCCTCTCTTTGTCTGTAGTCCCCACATGCTTTAAAACGTCCACCATTGTGCCTGTACCAAAGCAATCCAAAATCACTTGCTTAAATGACTGGCATCCTGTTGCTCTGACCCCCATCATCAGTAAATGCTTTGAGAGACTAATCAGAGATTACATCTGCTCTGTGCTGCCAGCCTCACTGGACTCACTGCAGTTTGCATACTGCAACAACCGCTCCACTGATGATGCCATTGCATCTACAGTACACACTGTTCTCTCCCACCTGGTAAAAAGGAACACTTATGTGAGAATGCTGTTTGTAGACTACAGCTCAGCATTCAACACCATAGTGCCCTCCAAACTTGATGAGAAACTCTGGACTCTGGGCTTAAACAGCTCACTGTGCAGCTGGATCCTGGACTTCTGGGCAGTAACATCTCCTCATCACTGACCCTCAACACTGGAGCTCCGCAGGGCTGTGTTCTTAGCCCACTCCTTTATTCCCTGTACACACATGACTGTGTGGCAACACATAGCTCCAATGCCATCATTAAGTTTGCTGATGATCCGACAGTAGTAGGTCTGATCACTGACAACGATGAAACAGCCTACAGAGAGGAGGTGCACACTCTGACACGCTGGTGTCAGGAGCACAACCTCTCCCTCAGCGTCAGTAAGGCAAAGGAGCTTGTGGTGGACTTCAGGAGAAGAGAAAGAGAACACAGTCCCATCACCATCAATGGAGCACCAGTGGACAGAGTCAGCAGCTTCAAGTTCCTGGGTGTCCACATCACTGAGGAACTCACATGGTCCATCCACACTGAGGCCATTGTGAAGAAGGCTCATCAGCGCCTCTTCTTCCTGAGACGGCTGAGGGAGTTTGGAATGAACAGCCACATCCTCACACGGTTCTACACCAGCACTGTAGAGAGCATCCTGACTGGCTGCATCACTGCCTGGTACGGCAATAGCACCGCCCACAACCGCAAAGCCCTGCAAAGGGTGGTGCGAACTGCCAGACACATCATCAGAGGTGAGCTTCCCTCCCTCCAAGACATATATACCAGGCGGTGTGTGAAAAAAGCTTGGAGGATCATCAGAGACTCCAGCCACCTGAGCCATGGGCTGCTCTCACTGCTACCATCAGGCAGGCGGTATCGCAGCATCAGGACCCGCACCAGCCGACTTCATGACAGCTTCTTCCCCCAAGCAATCAGACTTTTGAACTCTTGATCTCTCACGATCAATGTACATCAGCACTGCACTTTATTAATCTTATTATCTCACACCGGACTGTCATAATTATATTCTCTCTTAACAAAACACTGGCAACTGACTATCAACCGACAGCCTGAATGTCAATACAGTACAATACAACCTACTGTACATTTTATATATACTATATATACTATTTTTTAATTATTGTATAATGTGTATTCTATATTGTGTGTATTGTATAATGTCCATTGTATGTTATTATTTGTATATTGTGTTGTGTGTAATTATGTGTATATTAGATTTTAATTGTGTTTTGTAAATTTGATGTTTATTGTAGATTGGTATATGTCTCATCACTGTCCTGCTATGTTGCTCAGAACTGCACCCAAGAATTTCACACACCATTGCACTTGTGTATATGGTTGTGCGACAATAAAAGTGATTTGATTTGATTTTGAAACCTGTACGACTTTCTTCCGTGGAACACAAGAGGAGATGTTAGACAGTGTTAGCCTTAGTTAGCCTTAGTCATCATTAATTTTCATTGTAAGGAAAAAAGAAGCAGTGACATTCTGCCTAACATCTCCTTTCCATGTTCCATAGAAGAAATGTCATACAGCTTTGGAACAATATGAGGTTGAATAAATATTGACAGAATTTTAATTTTGGGTAAACTATCCCATCATTGTTGTGTGATGGCAGTTTTAACTCACCTGGAAGGTCTTTTGATTGGGCTGCTGTTCATGGCCCTAGATGAGTCCCAGACTGAGCAGAAAGAACAGACTGAAGATGACCAGCAGCATGGTGAAGCGCCACACCAGCAGCTGCAGCTGTTTTATTTATTTTTTTCAAACACCAACACAGTACAAAGAGACTATCCACTCACCATCAGCGAAATCACAGAGAACGACACCACCTCCCCAGGCTCCCAGTCTCCCAGTGTGCAGCCCAGATACGGCTCCCAGCGGGCCTTCAGCATGCCAGGGTTCCGTCTCTCCTTTACTGCCTTCTGCTTTTCTACCAGCTGTAGTTTATCACAGAAGGACTCATACTCCTTCAGCTCTCCACCTTCCTGTGCAAAGGTCTGTGCCTCACTCGTTGCAGGTGATGGGCCCACCTGCTGCCCTGATTGATCCAGTGAAGGTGTGGATGAAGCATCTATCTTGATGCCATTTCTTCCTGAGTTACCACTTCTTTAATCCAGTTGTAAGCGAATCACTATGACGCTAGCCACTACAAAAGTGTAAGCAAGCAGAGTGTTGATGGAGAGGAACTAGACTAGTGCTTCCAGATCAAAGATGAGGGCAAGGAGAGCCATTAGATTGCCAAACACAAGAATGGCAATGACTGGGACTTTGGTTACAGGGTTGACTTGGGAGAAGACCGAAAAGAAGAGGCCATCCTCTACCATGCAGTAAGAGCAGGCTCAAATCGCGGCAGCGGCTTCTAGCAGTGGCACTTCCAGTGTCATGCTCAGATGCCGCTGACTTTACGGCATGTGCCTCTGTTTATGAATGATGCCACTGAATTTAATCGGCATCTGCCGCTGTATATGAATGATGCCACTGAATTTATGAGGCAGATGCCGCTATATATGAATGATGCCGCTGAATTTACATGGCATCTTCTCTTGGACTATTTAAAGGGTCGTTCACCTCTGGCCACTGTCCTTTTAACCAATTCATGTCCATAACAGAAACATCTTTGCTCACAATAAGGGACTATCCTACTGATTTTATGAATGGTTAAACATTTTTTCAAAATGAGCAGGTGGTAATACAGAAAGGATGTTTGTTTAGCTACATTTTGTTACTCAAAAGCCTATTAAGACTTCGTTTGCTTTGAAGCAGATTGTATTCAATTGGATCAGTTCATTTCAATAGATTATCAATGCAGTATTCCCAGTGATGAGAGAATAACATCTGTGATATGTTAATTTTAAGAACTCACTGTAAGGGACTATCAAGCAATTATGCTAAAAATATTAGGCCTAACAGTAGTATTTTGATTGTATCAAACCTATAATACAATATGATCATATTAAAAAGGCCTTTTTCTATTGGCATACTTAGTATTATTTTATAAGAAGTTTTTATTGCTATTATTTACAGGATGAGGTTCCTACATGCAGGTACAAAATATTACAAACATCTTCATTACCACAACCAATTCGAGGAGAGCTACAATTTTCCCAAGAATATTTAATTTGCTGTTCTCATTCAAATGCATTCTAATGCATTCATTATGATTCAAATGCATTCAAAAATCACCAGAATTCAGGAAGTATCTCTGATGCTCACATTTTCTCGGGAAAAAGTAAAAAAAAAATATATAAGTACAAATATACAGCTATAAAAGCTAAGCCCTCTGTACTTGTGCTTCTGGACATCAGTTAATATTCTGCCCATGGTTTGAGCCTTATTGTGATGACTGTCAGCCACTGACAATGGACAATGCTGCCACTGACCTGCCTCTGTTTGGTGCAGCTGCCAATAAATTGTGCATTCTATGAATAGGCTGATATCTTTTTAATAAAATATGCAGTGTTATTTTACTGTCTTTGAAATGCTATTACTTCTCAGTGTTTAAAACTTTATCATATTAGGGGATCTACATTAATGCTATGCCCTTTACTTTTTCAATCTTGACATTATTATTATTCTTTTTTTTCAGACCCTGATCAGCACAACTCCAGCAGATCTAGGGCCACAACCTGCAACACCATCTACAGGTACATTAGAAAAAGAGTGCAAAATGACAAGGTGTCAGAGCCTTGCTGTTATGTGTATTACAGTTCGGATAAAACAGGAAAAAGACCACACACCAGTTCTGTACGATGTTATTGCTTTGGCTTCCAGTTATTCTGAGTATAAAGCCTATTTTAAGATCTTAATATCTGTCTTTAAGTCATGTACTTTCTCCCAGGATTTATAATTGATATGCTGCCAAAACATGTTTCTTGTAGAGCCCTTGGATCCACAGACTTGCTGATCACAGTGACAACACATCAGACCAATGTGAACCCACCTTCTGCATTTTTGTACTCTAACTCTTTAATACAATCTCCTTTTGCATAAACTGTAATAAACATTATTCACACTGTATAAAGAATCAGTAAAATTTTTCCCAAAATGTTATTACTTAATGGTTTCAAATGTTACCATCTTCTTTTAATGTTTTTATACTTTCACTGTCCATTTATTTTCACTTTCTATTTATTTTTTGTTGTTTTTTTTTTTGAGAAAATGAGTATCAGAGATATTTCCTGCATTCTGTTGATTTTTGAATGCATTTGAATCATAATGTAACTTATGAACAGCAAATCAAATTTTAGAACAAATATTCTTGGAAAAAAAGTAGCTCTCCTTGAATTGATTGTGGTAATTAAGATGTTTGTAATATTTTGTACCTGCATGTAGGAACCTCATCCTGTAAATAATAGCAAAAAAAACTTATTATAAAATAATACTAAGTATGCCAATAGAAAAAGGCCTTTTTAATATGATCATATTGTATTATAGGTATGATACAATCATGATGGAGCCACGGATGGCCGCCTCGATGTGGAGCGCTTCTATTGTTTTGTTGTTTTTGTTTGTTTGTCCTGTGTTTAGTAATCTTTTTTTCAGTCAGTTTTACCAGAGATGAACTGCTGAACATTCGACAGCATACACCAGTCAACCTTTTCCTGGATTTTGAATATTCAGACGTTTTGCTGGACATTTTAGTTGGAGGTGCGGCTGTGTTGTTTAAACGCGCTAGGAGACGCAGGCGAGGGAGATGAGCCGGCGCGCTGGGCAAACTCCGTCGGCGCGGCTTTCGAACAATGCTGCCGAGAATTCATCTAGCAAATCTCCGCTCTCTCCCTAACAAAACGGACGAACTACATATCCTCACCCGCACAAACAAGGACTTTTCAACACCTGCTGCCTTGTGCTTCACAGAAACCTGGCTGAGTGAAGCCATCCCGGACAGCGCGTTACATCTGCCGGGCTTCCAGCTGTTCAAAGCGGATCGCATCACTGAGTTAACGGGAAAACGAGAGGCGGTGGGACATACTTTTACATCAATGAAAGTTGGTGTACAGATGTAACAACGTTAAAGAGGATGTGCTGTCCTAATTTGGAAGCGCTCTTTATTAACTGTAAGCCGTTCTTCTCGCCGCGGGAGTTTTCCTCGTTTATTCTGGTGAGTGTGTATATCACGCCAAATGCGTATTTGAACACAGCGCTGCAACAGCTGGCTGATCAAATCACAGAAACAGAACAACAATACCTGGACTCAGTTATTATTATTCTTGGGGATTTTAACAAGCAAACCTCACACGTGAACTGCCCAAATACAAACAACACATTACATGCCCTACCAAAGACAGAAATATATTGGATCATTGTTACACAACAATAAAGGATGCATATCGCTCTGTCCCTAGAGCAGCTTGGGACTCTCTGATCAATGACTGGTTCAACTTCTTCCAACCTACAGACAGAAATTTAAATCTGCTAAGCCTGTAGTAAGGACTGTAAAGAAATGGACCAATGAAGCAGAGCTGGAACTACAAGCCTGCTTTGACTGCACTAATTGGAGTGTTTTTGAAGCTGCAGACACCAATCTGGACGAGCTCACAGATACTGTTACATCATAAATCAGTTTCTGTGAGGATATCTGCATTCCTACTAGGACTTATTTAACATTTAACAATGACAAACCATGGTTTACAGCAGAACTCAGGCAGCTTCATCAGGCCAAAGAGGATGCTTACAGGGGTGGGGATAAAGTCTTGTACAATCAGGCCAGGAACACACTGAATAAGGGAATCAGAGTGGCTAAAAGAAGATACTCTGAGAAGCTGAAAAACAAGTTTTCAGCTAACGACCCTGCATCAGTGTGGAGTGGCATGAAACAACTTATGAATTACAGGATTCCTGCCCCCAACCCTGTGGTGGACCAACAACTGGCTGACGACCTGAATATGTTCTACTGCAGATTTGAAAGGCCCAATCTCACACCCCACACCCGCACTGACCTTCACTTCACACAAACACCAACACCTCCTGCAGCCCCCCTCCTCCCCCTCCTGCTACTCAACCTGCACTTAAGATCTGTGAAGATGATGTGAGCCGCGTCTTTCGACAACAAAGGATAAGGAAAGCACAGGGCCCAGATGGCGTTTCACCTGCATGTCTTAGATCCTGTGCAAACCAGCTGGCCCCCATCTTCACACAGATCTTCAATAGACCACTGGAGCAGTGTGAAGTCCCATGCTGCTTCAAACGTTCTACTATCATCCCCATCCCAAAGAAACCATAAATCACAGGACTTAATGACTACAGACCTGTTGCCCTGACGTCTGTGGTCATGAAGTCATTTGGGAGACTGGTGTTGGCCCACCTGAAGAACATCATTGGACCCTTTCTAGATCCCCTTCAATTTGCTTATCGAGCAAACAGGTCTGCGGATGATGCAGTCAACATGGGATTGCATCATATCCTGCAACATCTGGACAGACCAGGGACATATGCAAGGATCCTTTTTGTGGACTTCAGTTCGGCTTTCAACACCATCATCCCAGCTATTCTCCAGACTAAATTACACCAACTCTCTGTTCCCATGTCTATCTGTCAGTGGATTACCAGCTTTCTGACAGACAGGCAGCAGCTTGTTAGACAGGGGAAATTCACTTCCAGCACTTGTACAGTCAGCACTGGTGCCCCCCAGGGATGTGTGCTCTCCCCACTACTCCTCTCCCTCTACACCAACGACTGCATCTCCAAGGACCCCTCTGTCAAGCTCCTGAAGTTTGCAGGTGACACCGCTGTCATCGGCCTCATCCGAGATGGCGATGAGTCTGCATATAGAAGGGAGGTTAAACAGCTGGCTGTCTGGTGCAGTCAAAACAACCTTGAGCTGAACATGCTCAAAACGGTGGAGATGATTGTGGACTTTAGGAGGAACCCCCTCAACACTGACCCCCCTCACCATTCTAAACAGCACTGTGGCAGCAGTGGAGTCATTCAGGTTCCTGGGCACTACCATCTCACAGGACCTGAAGTGGGAGACCCACACTGACTCCATTGCGAAAAAGGCCCAGCAGAGGTTGTACTTCCTTCACCAGTTGAGGAAGTTCAACCTGCCACATGCGCTCCTGATACAGTTTTACTCGGAGTGTACTGAGTCTGTCCTCTGCACTTCTATAACTGTCTGGTTTGGTTCAGCTATGAAATCGGATATCAGAAGACTACAGAGGACAGTTCGGACTGCTGAGAGGATTATTGGTTGCCCCCTGCCCTCCCTTCAAGAACTATACACTTCCAGAGTGAGGAAATAGGCTGGAAAAATCACTCTGAACCCCACTCACCCTGCCCACTACATTTTTGAACTGTTGCCTTCTGGCCGACGCTTCAGAACTCTGAGCACCAGAACCGATAGGCACAGGAACAGATTTTTCCCTCAGGCTATCCATCTCATGAACAGTTAAATTGCCCCACTGAGCAATAATTAATGTGCAATACACAGCTTAGTCTTTTTATATTATCCAACACATCCTACCTCTTCTGCCATTACATTCCCTTGCACTGTATATAACCGATTTGTATTGTATGTATGTATGTGTGTGTTTGTGTGTGTATGTATGTATGTAGGTATATATATATATATATATATATATATATATATATATATATGTATGTGTGTGTATGTATGTGTGTGTATATATATGTGTGTATATGTATGTATGTATATATGTGTGTGTGTGTGTGTGTGTGTGTGTGTGTGTGTGTGTGTGTGTATGTATGTGTATATATATATATTGTCTATTGTGTATTCTATATATACTTTTTTCTTTTCAATATTTATCTATTTGTTATTCAATTTTAATTATTTTTAAAAATCTTGTTGCTGTTTTTGTACTGTTGTACACTGGAAGCTCCTGTCACCAAGACACATTCCTTGTATGTGTAAGCATACTTGGCAATAAAACTGATTCTGATTCTGATTCTGATACAATCAAAATACTACTGTTAGGCCTAATATTTTTATCATAATTGCTTGATAGTCCCTTACAGTGAGTTCTTAAAATTAACATATCACAGACGTTATTCTCTCATCACTGGGAATACTGCACTGATAATCTATTGAAATGAACTGATCCAATTGAATACAATCTGCTTCAAAGCAAACGAAGTCTTAATAGGCTTTTGAGTAACAAAATGTAGCTAAACAAACATCCTTTCTGTATTACCACCTGCTCATTTTGAAAAATGTTTAACCATTCATAAAATCAGTAGGATAGTCCCTTATTGTGAGCAAAGATGTTTCTGTTATGGACATGAATTGGTTAAAAGGACAGTGGCCAGAGGTGAACAACCATTTAAATAGTCCAAGAGAAGATGCCATGTAAATGCAGCGGCATCATTCATATATAGCGGCATCTGCCTCGTAAATTCAGTGGCATCATTCATATACAGCGGCAGATGCCGTAGAAATTCACTGGCATCATTCATAAACAGCGGCATATGCCGATTAAATTCAGTGGCACCAGCCACAAACAGCGGCATCTGAGCATGACACCGGAAGTGCCACTGCCAGGATTTGAGCCTGCTGTCTCTCTCGCTGAGCGCAGCTTCAGCCGCCAGTGTACGCTAATCCACACCACCAGACTCATGCAGATGAGACAGATATTCGCCGACAGAGACAAACACAAGTGGGGTGAGAAACATCATCCCTAAAGTCACTGACGGACAGATGGTGTTTTGATTGGTGTATTGTTATGATGTTGCTCTCTCCAGTAACAGTGAATGTGTATTGTAGGTTCAATCGTGCCCATAAAGAAGCTGTGTGATCTGCAGATGGATGAACACTGTATTATAGTTGGCACCATATTCAAACACTTGGAGCTGCAGCCCTCCATCCTGAAGGAGATCAGTGAGGATGTAATGCAGTAAAAGCACAAGTGAGTGATTCTCAAGAAACCTGTCAAGAAAATGTCCTATTAAATGGTCATTTGTACCCTCAAATCAATACGAAAAGCAAAATAAAATAAATATACACTGATGAGCCAAAACATTATGACCACTCACGGAATAATGTTGATCATCTCCTAACAAGGGCACATGTCTAGGTCTGGGTAGATTAGATGGTAAGCGATCAATCAGTTCTTGTAATAAACATGTTGAATGCAGTAGAAATGGGCTGGAGTAAAGACCTGAGCGACTTTGACAAGGGCCAAATTGTTATGGCCAGACGACTGGGTCAGAGCATCTCTGAAAAGGCAGGGCTTGTGGGATGCGGTCAGCAGTGGTGAGAACCTGCTGACAGTGGTCCGAGGAACAAACCACAAACCGGCGACTGGGTGTTGGGCGCCCAAGGCTCATCAATGAGCTAGGGCAACAAGGTCTGGTCCGAACCGACAGAAAGTCTACTGTGGCACAAAAAAAAAAAAAAGTTTAATGGTGGTCTTGTAGAGTCCATGGCTCGGTGGGTTGTCACTGTTTTGATGGCACACGGAGAACCAACAGCATTTTAGGCAGGTGGTCATAATGTTTTGGCTCATCAGTGTACAGTATACACACTGATCAGCTGCAACATTAAAACCACTGACAGGTGAAGTGAATAACATTGATTATCTTGTTACAATGGCACCTGTCAAGGGGTGATATATATTAAGCCCGACCGATATGGGATTTTTGAGACCGATACCGATACTGATTTAAGAGAGGGAAAATTCCCCGATTACCGATATCAAATCAAATCAATTTTATTGTCACACAACCATATACACAAGTGCAATAGTGGGTGAAATTCTTGGGTGCAGTTCCAAGCAACATAGCAGTCATGACAGTGATGAGACATATACCAATTTACAATAAACAGATTTACACATCACAGTTTACATATATAATATATACATAATTACAACACAATACACAAATAATAATATTCAATATACAGTATACAATACACACAATATAGAATACACATACACATAATACACACAATATAGAATACACATTATACAATAAAAATAGTATATATAGTATATATAAAATATACAGTATGTTGTATTGTACTGTATTTTTTTTTTGTTATTAAAAGTTTTTATTGATCCCATATAACATAAATATATATATATAAATAACAGAATATTTGGAATCACATTATATTATTTACAACCCTTCCTCCTGAACATTAACTTCCCCACCCCACCATGCAACACAAACAGATACTCCAGTGGTCAAATACAATTGACAAAGACACACAAACAAACAATAAAACAGAAGAAAATATTTAGAAATACATTTAAAAAAGTATATGTTCAAAAAAAAAAGGCTACAACATACACATTTAAAAAAACACATCTCCCTCCACTGCCCCTCCTTTAGAGCCCTCCAAATAGGCCAAATAGCTGCCCCACCTCCTGATGAACATATCCATGTTGCCTAGCTTTCTATATGACAACTCTTCCCAAGCTGCTACCCTGCCCATATCCTTGCACCACTCATGAAACGAAGGGGCTCCAGCTGACTTCCATCCTCTAAGGATAACCTGTCTGCCCACCATAACACCGGCCAGGATCCAATTATTCATGTACTTATCTCCTACATCAGCGACCGCCCCGTCACCCAAAATACAGAGCCTGGGGCAAAAGGAGATCCGACTACCCAATAGTCGGCCATAAAATTCTGGACCCTCAACCAGAACTCCTGTATCTTACGACACCCCCGAAAAACATGGGTGGTGTCTCCATCTTCTAAATGTCATCGCCAGCAGATGGGTGTGTCCTTAAGACCAAGCCTGTACAATTTAGAAAGGGTCCAATAAAGTCTATGTAGAATTTTAAATTGCATAAGGTGCACACTTGCATCTCTAGATGCAGACTTGACGTTTTTAAGAATCCTAGCCCACACTCCCTCCTCCAAAAATGAATTTAAATCTTCCTCCCATAATCTTTAAAGCTCCATCCCCCAGACTCTGAATTAGCAGGGAGTAATACACTGATGCCTCATGACCTTTTCCAAAAGCAGTAATCAACACTCCCAGAGTATCTGCCTTCTCCGATTAATTTGATCGAAAGGCTATGCAGAGGCGAGATAGGAGCAAGAGCTTCCTTTTCACTACAAAACCAGGGAGGGGCTCTCTCAGGTGGAAGCAACCAATGAGCCAAATGTCTGAGACCGAATGCATAATAATGAAACAAAATCTGGGGTAGGCCTAACCCACCTTTGTCAATCGGCCTATGTAACTTATTGAAATTTAACCTGGCATGCTTACCATTCCAAATGAAGACTTCGCTATGCTATCAGATTGCTTGAAATAAGAGAGAGGGACATCTATAGGGAGAGATTGTAAGAAGTAGTTGAATTTTGGAATACAATTCATTTTAATTACATTAACCTTCCCAATCATCGATAAGTTTAATGAAGCCCACCTGTCCACATCATTCGAAAACCCTTTTATTAAGGGATCAAAATTAACTCTGACTAAATCAGACAAATTTTCTTGGAATAAAATTCCCAAATACTTAATGCCCTGTTTGGGCCACTGAAAGGCGCCCGGCTGGAAGGCCGTTACTGAACAGTACGCTGTCAAAGCCAAAGCTTCGGATTTAGATCAATTGACTTTGTATCCTGAGAATTTGGAAAAGGAATTCATAATTCTGTGGAGGCAAGGCATAGATCTAGTGGGATCGGAGACGAATAGTAAAATATAATCTGCGTAAAATGCGCCACACCTCCTGCAATCACCCCTGGAAAATCATCCTCCTTTCTTATCGCGGCTGCTAATGGTTCCAGGGCAAGACAGAACAATAATGGGGAGAGAGGGCAACCCTGCCGAGTGCCCCTATTCAGAGTAAAATAATCGGAAATTAATCCATTTGTTTGTACTGCCGCTACAGGGTGTTTATAAAGTAACTTAATCCAACCAATAAATGTACTCCCGAACCCATACATTTCCAAAATCTTAAAAAGATAATCCCATTCTACCATATCAAACGCCTTTTCAGTGTCAAGTGAGATGGCAGCGACCAGAGACTACGCTATTGACCACATGGTATTGATGATACGCCTGATGTTATCAGAAGAGCTGTGGCCCCGAGTAAACCCCACCTGATCTATATGTATAAGAGATGTCATAACCTTACTTAATCGGTTAGCCAAAAATTTTGACAACATTTTTACATCTAGTTGGATCAGGGAGATTGGACGATAACTTTTATACTCGCTTGGATCTTTGTCTTTTTAAGAATCAGACTGATCCGGGCTTGTGTCATGGTTGGAGGAAGCTTTCCATTCTTTAAGGATTCAGTATAAACTTCTAACAAAAGTGGAGCCAGTTCTGTAGCATAGGATCTAAATAATTCTGCAGCAAAACCAGCTGGCAATGGAGCCTTGCCAGTAGGTAGGGACTTAATTACCTCATCAAGCTCCTCCAAGGTTATCTCAGAATCAAGAGCATTTTTTTGCTCAGTCTTCAGTTTAGGAAGATCTAATGGTTCCACAAAGTTTCTAATGTCTTCATCAGTAGACAAAGACATGGAACTATTAAGATCAAGATAGAATTCTTTAAAGACATTATTAATATCAATGGCTGAGGTAAAAATTTCACCACCAGCAGATTTCACTGAGGGAATGGTAGACAAAGACTCTCTCTGCTTTATATATCTAGCCAAAGCTTCTCTGCTTTGTCCCCCGACTCAAAGTATGACTGTCTTGCCCTGAATAACCAAAACTCCACTTTCTGTGACAAAATAGTATTATATCTATATTTCAATCGGGTCAATTCTCTGAGGCCATCAGATGACATACGGCACTTCAGCTCTGCCTCTGCACTTTTAATATTTCATTCCAACTCCACGAGTTCTCATGCTTTGGATTTTTTGATGAATGAGGCATACTGTATGATCCGATCCCTAAGAACTGCCTTAAGTGCCTCCCAAGCCATGCCCACAGAGGATACCAAGGACCAGTTGGTCTCCATATAAACACTGATTTCAGTCTTTAACATTTGTTGGAAATCAGGATTTTGCAAAAGGGACACATTAAGGTGACAACTATATGATTTATTTTTCTCTGTATGTGGCAACACCTTTAAACTCACCAGGGCGTGATCCGAGACTAAGATATTTCCAATTGAACAATCAACAACAAATGAAATGACGGATTTGGATATAAAAAAAATAAATAAATCTATTCTAGAATAAATCTTATGGACTGATGAAAAAATGTATAGTCTCTGCCAGATGGGTTCAAAAGTCTCTAAATATCTGTAAGACCAAGATTTTTACACATCCTGTGAAGCGTCAATCAAAAGATTAAAGTCTCCTCCCAATATTATATCACGAGGGGTGCCAGCGGCTTGCAACATCCCTTCAAGATCTATAAAAAAGCCCTGATCATCAGCATTAGGTGCATAAATATTAGCCAAAATCAGACTTTGCCCCTGAATTTCTGCTAAAACAATAATGATAATAATAACTAATTTATCATTAAACTGTTTGAGAAATTTGAATTGTAAATGTTTATTTATCAATATAATGACTCCCCTGCTCTTACTTGAGCCAACACTAAAAAAAACATGTCCACCCCATATCTTCCCAAATTTTTCAGCTTCCTGCGGGGAAAGATGTGTTTCTTGAAGAAACACTATATCATATTTCTTACGTTTAAGAAAATAAATAACCTTCCTTCTTTTTATGGGGTGCCCCAACCCATTTACATTCCATGTGGAGAGAGATAGTACACTCATACCAACATTCGACATTTTGATATAATAGAAAAAATAAATTGTGTGCCAAAAACAAAATTATGAAGACCACATTTCAACATCAATGCAACAATAAAACCCCGAACTTCCCCCCTGAACAAAACAAACAGAAAAAAGAAAAACGTGTGCATTAACCCCACGCACGAAAGCGCCAACTGGCGTCAATCCCTTTAAACTCAAAGAGTCCATGTACGCCTACTAGAGACCCCGCGACAACTTTGCCATCGGATTGCTCAATTTTGCCTCACAAATTTGTAAGGCAAAATTACATAACATCAAATATTTTGTAAAACAAACCCCAGCCAATAGTCAGAATAAACACAAAGAATGTGTAGACTCATTCACAGAACTGTATCAAAGGTGTGTTCCTTCACAAAACAAATTCCAGCCGATATAAAGCCGTTCAGTTTCCACGGTCAGACAAACGAATCTTCAGTGAGCCAGCTGGTGAGTGCAGCAGATGACATAATCATTCCAATGTCCCATGAAAATACTCCACAAATCATTCTCCAGCCAACAGGAGGCATAAGCACAAGGAACTGACAGATTCATACATAACTGTCCCGAAGTAATGTTATTTAACAAAACAAGCTCCAACCGCTAGGCGGAACCATCACAAAAAGAAATGAAACACGCATCCCGGTTCCTCGGATGGTCAAGAGTCAATTCACTCGGAGGCCGCATAAAAGTATATCCCATGATTTACACAGTCCACCAACTTATCAAAGACATCCTTTGTGTGGGCATGTAGATATTTTGCGGTCATCCGTTCATTGTAAAAGTGATCTTCCATCAATGCAAAAGTTTCTTTAAGGAAAAGTGTTAATCCACAAAACAAAACAAACTCCAACCAATCGGCGGAGTCAACACAAAAGGAAACAAAAATGGCGCCCAGCTTCCTCCGAAAGCCAGAATATGTATAGTGAGTCAATCCGCTCACAAGAAAAACACCCAGTGGTTACTCACACATTGTTTCAATAAAAGACATTGCCTGATTGGGACATGTAAATACTTTGCTGCCGTCCTTGATGTTTATTCTCAGTCTGGCTGGAAACATCAGAGCAAAAGCGATCTTCCGCTGATGTAAGTGTAATACTTACTCAGTGGAAGGAGGAGGCGAGAAGCAGATTTCCTGGTTCAGGTAAATGTTTTATTTTCCTCTTTGTGGCAGATACACACTTGCAGGACTTTCCTTTGTTCAATGAATCAGTCTAAAAAATACACAAACTACTTCACAAAACAAAGCGCTCAACTTTGCAATAAACTCTTCGGTACGACAATCGGGTCTCCGATGCCCAGGCTCTATCTCCCTTCTACCTGTGGTGTGGCTCTATTTATGCCGCTCTCCCCGTGCTCACTGAAATTAGAGACAAGTGTTAGACATAATTTAACTCAGGTGTAAGCGCCCTTACCACTTTCTCTCTCTCCGGAGAGATGCTTGACCACGCCCCCACTGCCACAATAAGAGTTTCTTGCATTCCTTAAACTGATCACGTTTCTCTCTGGTTGAGTTCGCAAAGTCTGGGAACAAGAAAATATTGTAATAATAAATAAAGCTTTCCTTTGCTCCTCGCCTGGCGCAACATGAGATCTTTATCAGATGACTTCAAAAAATTGGCCAGAATCGATTGGGGCCTTCCTCCCTCAGCAGATCTGTGAGCTGGGACTCTGTGAGCTCATTCGATTTCCAGCTTGTGGCCTGTTATGTCGAGCAGACTCGGGAAAAGCTCGTCTAGGAATTTCACCATATCTCTGCCCTCCTCATGCTCAGGAATTCCAACAATTCGAATGTTATTCCTGCGGCTTCTATTCTCAAGATCTTCAAGCTTTTCAATAACATGTTCCAAATCAACTTTGGTCACGGGTGGATTAGCGGTTAATTCCCTCTCTGGTGACTCCAAATAATGTATTCGTTTTTCAACATCTGTCACTCTTGTGACTAGCTCAGTGAATTTTTTTCCATCGCTGTAATCGATTGACGTATTACAGCGAGATCCTCCAAGTCCGCAAGTACCTTCGTCAACATCACCGACATGTTGGACAGTTGATGCTGGATTCCTTCTCCCGCCACACCATCCAAATCGAGTCCCCGGCCACAGGCCTGTCTGAGCTTTCATCTTGAACACGTAAGTGTCTTTTAATGTCTCCAGAGCCTGAGGATTTTGACTTCTTTGCCATGTTTACCTCAAACAGTAAATGTGTAACTAGGTGTATTGAATTTCACCAGATTATATCATGAAAATAATAAAAAAAATTAGCAAAGTGCGCAGAGCTATCTCTCACACATCTGCCCTTCGCATGGCGTCACCGTACTCCTGTTTTGTACTGTATTGACATTAAGGCTGTCGGTTGATAGTCAGTTGCCAGTGTGTTGTTAAGAGAGAATATAATTTATGACAGTCCAGTGTGAGATAATAAGATTAATAAAGTGCAGTGCTGATGTATATTGATTGTGAGAGATCAAGAGTTCAAAGGCCTGATTGCTCGGGGGAAGAGGCTGTTGTGAAGTTGGCTGGTGCGGGTCCTGATGCTGCGATACCGCCTGCCTGATGGTAACAGTGAGAGCAGCCCATGTCTTGGGTGGCTGGAGTCTCTGGTGATCCTCCGAGCTTTTTTCACACACCGCCTTGTATATATATATGTCATGGAGGAAGGGAAGCTCACCTCCGATGAT
Source organism: Myxocyprinus asiaticus (assembly GCF_019703515.2). Lineage (NCBI taxonomy): Eukaryota > Metazoa > Chordata > Actinopteri > Cypriniformes > Catostomidae > Myxocyprinus > Myxocyprinus asiaticus. The sequence goes on along the minus strand of NC_059376.1, from coordinate 14,851,775 downwards.
ATGTCTGGCAGTTCGCACCACCCTTTGCAGGGCTTTGCAGTTGTGGGCGGTGCTATTGCCATACCAGGCAGTGATGCAGCCAGTCAGGATTCTCTCTACAGTGCTGGTGTAGAACCGTGTGAGGATGTGGCGGTTCATTCCAAACTTCCAAACAAGCCATCTCAGGAAGAAGAGGCGCTGATGAGCCTTCTTCACAACAGCCTCAGTGTGGACGGACCATGTGAGTTCCTCAGTGATGTGGACACTGAGGAACTTGAAGCTGCTGACTCTCTACACCGGTGCTCCATTGATGGTGATGGGACTGTGTTCTCTGTCTTTTCTCCTGAAGTCCACTACAAGCTCCTTTGTCTTGCTGATGTTGAGGGAGAGGTTGTGCTCCTGACACCAGTGTGTCAGAGTGTGCACCTCCTCTCTGTAGGCTGTTTCATCATTGTCAGTGATCAGACCTACCACCGTCATACCATCAGCAAACTTAATGATGGCATTGGAGCTTTGTGTTGCCACAGTCATGTGTGTACAGGGAATACAGGAGTGGGCTGAGAATACAGCCCTGCAGAGCTCCAGTGTTGAGGGTCAGTGATGAGGAGATGTTGCTGCCCATTCTAACCACCTGGTGTCTGCTTGACAGGGAGTCCAGGATCCAGCTGCACAGTGAGCTGTTTAAGCCCAGAGCCTGGAATTTCACATAAAGCTTGGAGGGCACTATGGTGTTGAATGCTGAGCTTTAGTCTACAAACAGCATTCTCGCATAAGTGTTCCTTTTTTCCAGGTAGGAGTGAGCAGTGTGTATTGTAGATGTAATGGCATCATCAGTGGAGTGGTTGTTGCAGTAAGCGAACTGCAATGGGTCCAGATCTGATTAGTCTCTCAAAGCATTTGCTGATGATGGGGGTCAGAGCAACAGGACGCCAGTCATTTAAGCAAGTGATTTTGGATTGCTTTGGTATAGGCACAATGGTGGACGTTTTGAAGCATGTGGGGACTACAGACAAGGAGAGGGAAAGGTTGAAAATGTCCATAAAATCACCAGCCAGTTGGTTCGCACACGCTCTGATGATGCGGCCCGGAATGCCGTCTGGTGGCCGATATAGTTCATTTTTGAGCTGGAATGAAAACAGACCTTTTCTATGTGGATTTTTCACCGATTTTGCTAACAGCAAACAGATGTGATATACATGAGTGACATGGTTGTCAGGGACAGGGTTAACGTTATATTAGTTATATTGAAAAGGGAAAATTATGGGGTCATTGTTTAATAACTTTCCAGTATGTATTTCACAAACTAGTTAGCAACTTACCAAGAAGAAACACAGCTTAACTCCGCACCGCTTAACTCAGCTCAGAGTCAGCTCTGTAAAAAATGGAGTCGGAGCACGCTCAGCTGGACAAACTACGCTATGACACCAATTCTAAAGCATTGTTTTCTGCATTATATGTTCTGAAAAAAGTTTCGGTATATCAGTAAACATATACGCCGATACCAATGTATCGGTGAAAGGCTAATATCAGCTGATATATCGGTCAGGCACTAATATATATTAAGCAGCAAGTGAAAAGTCACTTCTTGAATTTCATGTGTTGGAAGCATGAAAAATGGGCAAGCGTAAGGATCTGAGTGACTTTGACAAGGGCTAAATTGTGATGCCTAGAGGACTGGGTCAGAGCATCTCCAAAATGGCAGGTCTTGTGTGGTGTTCCTGGTATGCAGTTGTTAGTACCTACCAAAATTGGTCCAAGGAAGGACAACCGGTGAGCCGGCAACAGGGTCATAGGTGCCCAAGGCTCATTGATGCGCGTGGGGAGTGAAGGCTAGCCCGTCTGGTCTGATCCCACAGAAGAGTTATTGTTCCACAAATTGCTGAAAAATGTAATGCTTGCTATAATAGAAAGATGTCAGAACACACAGTGCATCGCAGCTGGCTGCATATGGGGCTGCATAGCTGCAGGCTGGTCAGAGTGCCCATGCTGACCCCGGCCCACTGCCGAAAGTGCCTACAATGGGCATGTGAGCGTCAGAACTGGTGCATGGAGCAATGGAAGAAGGTGGCCTGGTCTGATGAATCATGCTTTCTTTTAGATCATGTGGATGGCCGGGTGCACGTGCGTCGTTTACCTGGGGAAGAGATGGCAGCAGGATGCACTATGGGAAGAAGGCAGGCCAATGGAGACAGTGTGATGCTCTGGGCAATGTTCTGCTGGGAAACCTTGGGTCCTGGCATTCATGTGGATGTTACTTTGACATGTACCACCTACCTAAAGATTGTTGCAGACCACGTACACCCCTTCATGGTAACAGTATTCCCTGATGGCAGTGGCCTCTTTCAGCGCCCTGCCATACTGCAAAAATTGTTCAGAAATGGTTTGAGAAACATGACAAGACATTACAAATGACAAATTGTCATGACGTGACAAATTCCACAGATCTCAATCCGATTGAGCATCTATGGGATATGCTGGACCAACAAGTCCGATCCATGGAGGCCCCACCTCGCAACTTACAGGACTTAAAGGATCTAACTTATTGGTGCCAGATACCACAGGACACCTTCAGAGGTCTTGTGGAGTCCATGCCTCGATGGGTCGGAGCTTTTTTGGTGGCACGAGGTGGACCTACAAGATATTAGGCAGGTGGTTTTTATGTTGTGGCATATCGGTGTGTGTATATATATACACTGGCGGCCAAAAGTTTGTAGTAATGTACAGATTTAGCTGTTTTGGAAGGAACTTGGTACTTTAATTCACCAAAGTGGCATTCAACTGATAACAAAGTATAGTCAGGACATTACCGATGTAAAAAACAGCACCATCACTATTTGAAAAAAGTCATTTTTGATCAAAACTAGACAGGCCCCATTTCCAGCAGCCATCACTCCAACACCTTATCCTTGAGTAATCATGCTAAATTGCTAATTTGGTACTAGAAAATCACTTGCCATTATTTCAAACACTGCTGAAAGCTATTTGGTTCCTTAAATGAAGCTTAACATTGTCTTTGTGTTTGTTTTTGAGTTGCCACAGTATGCAATAGACTGGCATGTCTTGAGGTCAATATTTGGTCAAAAATGGCAAAAAAAGAAACAGCTTTCTCTAGAAACTCGTCAGTCAATCATTGTTTTGAGAAATGAAGGCTATACAATGCTTGAAATTGCCAAAAAACTGAAGATTTCATACAAAGGTGTATGTTACAGTCTTCAAAGACAAAGGACAACTGGCTCTAACAAGGACAGAAAGAGATGTGGAAGGCCAAATGTATAACTAAACAAGAAGATAAGTACATCAGAGTCTCTAGTTTGAGAAATAGACGCCTCACATGTCCTCAGCTGACAGCTTCATTGAATTCTACCCGCTCAACACCAGTTTCATGTACAACAGTAAAGAGAAGACTCAGGGGTGCAGGCCTTATGGGAAGAATTTAAAAGAAAAAGCCACTTTTGAAACAGAAAAACAAAAAGAAAAGGTTAGAGTGGGCAAAGAAACACAGACATTGGACAACAGATAATTGGAAAAGAGTGTTATGGATCTTAACCCCATTGAGCTTTTGTGGGACCAGCTAGACTGTAAGGTGCGTGAGAAGTGCCCGACAAACCACATCTATGGCAAGTGCTGCAGGATGCGTAGGGTGAAATGTCACCTGAGTAACTGGACAAACTGACAGCTGGAATGCCAAGAATCTGCAAAGCTGTCATTGCTGCACGTGGAGGTTTTTTGGATGAGAACTCTTTGAAGTAGTTTAAGAAGTTCTGAACATTTTTTTTTTCAAATTGTAATAGTAATTTTTCATGTTATTAATGTCCTGACTATACATTGTAATCAGTTGAATCCCACTTTGGTGAATAAAAGTACCAATTTCTTTCATAAGAGCAAAATCTGTACATTATTCCAAACTTTTGGCCGGCATCATGTGTGTGTTTGTGTGTGTGTGTGTATATATATATATGTAAGGCTGGCACCAGAATGTCTACAACCAAAAGGCGCCATTTCCATCTAAAAGTCAAAGAACTCTGCGAGAATCAACGTCATAGAACTCTCTCACAAAAGCTGAAATCTACACCTGAATATCACCACGTGTGATAAAGTGCAAATCGCCTTTTGCTGAAATCTACACCTAAATATCACCACAGTGTGATAAATTGCAAATCACCTTGCTGCCCCCCCGCCCCCCCTTCTCTCTCCCCTTCTCCCTCCCCTTCTCCCCTTCAACAGCTCTGGACCAACACAAAGACATAAGACTTATATGTAAAAAATATAACAAATAACATGAAAACAAAGAATGCAACTGTATGTGTTTGATATCATTTAAGAGGTCTCTGTGCGACTGGTATAATGGTCTCTCTGTTGATAAAACTAATGGTAACAAAGTTATAAGTTCTTTGCCAAATACTGCATAATTCTGGAGGTGGCTCCCCCTCCTTGACCTACAATTGAAATTATCTCCTGTATGTTAACAAGGTTAAACCCCAGGAAGTCAAGAACCCATTCACCCCCAAATCCTCATTGTTCAAAGGATAATACCATTTGGTACACAATGTTTATTCTGTCTGGATATTTAAGGAAAGTTGGCATGAAGTTCTGGGAATCTGTATACAGATCTCCCATGCTGTACCGCTGCATGTAGTTTTGTCAGGTATGTTTCTTTGACTTGTCTTTTATTTTTAGTAATGCTTGTTTATTCTGATCATGTGAAATTGTCTTTGATTTGAATTTCTGCAACAATGTTTTATATCCTACCTGACAAATAAATTGTTATTATTTGATTTATTCTGAATTCCTCTGAAATCATTACTGGAGCTTTAATATAGGAGGAAGCCATTTAAAGACTCTCAGTTTTAAACCACTCAGGACAACCAGGAAGGACAACCACCTAGGACAGCCGGGTAGGATTTGAATTTCAATAGACCAGGGTAGACCATACTGGAGCTTTAATATAGGAGAAACCACTTAGGACAACCGGGTAGGAGAAAGCCATTTAAAGACTCTGTCACTGCTCACCGCCCGTCTTTGCAAGTTGTATGTACGTGACTAAGCGGCAATATCGTCTGGTTATGAGAAAAGCCAAACCAGACGATATTAGTTAACCCTACAACCGCTGACTAAGAACGGAACTGGCTATCCATTTTCGGGAGGTTTACGTAATTTAATAACGGCCGGCGTAAGTCTCCAAAGATCAAAAGGACAATGAATAGAAGAGGATTTAGAGTAATCAATAACCTAAAAATGTTAAATTAAAAGAATGATCAGAAATTAATTAGAGCTTAAATATAAATTAGAGGTCAACTTAAAATTGGAGTCAGATTAATATAAAATTGGAGTCAGATTAAAATGAATAACGGAATTAAATGTGTGAATTAACAATAATTGATTTACTTCAGTGCTCAGAAAAGACAGAACAACGCAGAGACCTTCAAGGGCAATTTATTGAAGTTCCGCTCCGGAACGGATATGAAAATTATTTATATCCATATATATAGATTCCCATTTCCTTTTTTTACATATACAGGTGCATCTCAATAAATTAGAATGTCATGGAAAAGTTCATTTATTTCAGTAATTCAACTCAAATTGTGAAACTTGTGTATTAAATAAATTCAATGCACACAGACAGAAGTAGTTTAAGTCTTTGGTTCTTTTAATTGTGATGATTTTGGCTCACATTTAACAAAAACCCACCAATTCACTATCTCAAAAAATTAGAATACATCATAAGACCAATAAAAAAAACATTTTTAGTGAACTGTTGGCCTTCTGGAAAGTATGTTCATTTACTGTATATGTACTCAATACTTGGTAGGGGCTCCTTTTGCTTTAATTACTGCCTCAATTCGGCGTGGCATGGAGGTGATCAGTTTGTGGCACTGCTGAGGTGGTATGGAAGCCCAGGTTTCTTTGACAGTGGCCTTCAGCTCATCTGCATTTTTTGGTCTCTTGTTTCTCATTTTCCTCTTGACAATACCCCATAGATTCTCTATGGGGTTCAGGTCTGGTGAGTTTGCTGGCCAGTCAAGCACACCAACACCATTGGTGTCATTTAACCAACTTTTGGTGCTTTTGGCAGTGTGGGCAGGTGCCAAATCCTGCTGGAAAATGAAATCAGCATCTTTAAAAAGCTGGTCAGCAGAAGGAAGCATGAAGTGCTCCAAAATTTCTCGGTAAATGGGTGCAGTGACTTTGGTTTTCAAAAAACACAATGGACCAACACCAGCAGATGACATTGCACCCCAAATCATCACAGACTGTGGAAACTTAACACTGGACTTCAAGCAACTTGGGCTATGAGCTTCTCCACCCTTCCTCCAGACTCTAGGACCTTGGTTTCCAAATGAAATACAAAACTTGCTCTCATCTGAAAAGAGGACTTTGGACCACTGGGCAACAGTCCAGTTCTTCTTCTCCTTAGCCCAGGTAAGACGCCTCTGACGTTGTCTGTGGTTCAGGAGTGGCTTAACAAGAGGAATACGACAACTGTAGCCAAATTCCTTGACACGTCTGTGTGTGGTGGCTCTTGATGCCTTGACCCCAGCCTCAGTCCATTCCTTGTGAAGTTCACCCAAATTCTTGAATCAATTTTTCTTGACAATCCTCATAAGGCTGCGGTTCTCTCGGTTGGTTGTGCATCTTTTTCTTCCACACTTTTTCCTTCCACTCAACTTTCTGTTAACATGCTTGGATACAGCACTCTGTAAACAGCCAGCTTCTTTGGCAATGAAAGTTTGTGGCTTACCCTCCTTGTGAAGGGTGTCAATGATTGTCTTCTAGACAACTGTCAGATCAGCAGTCTTCCCCATGATTGTGTAGCCTAGTGAACCAAACTGAGAGACCATTTTGAAGTGTTTTGAGTTGATTAGCTGATTGGCATGTCACCATATTCTAATTTGTTGAGATAGTGAATTGGTGGGTTTTTGCTAAATGTGAGCTAAAATCATCACAATTAAAAGAACCAAAGACTTAAACTACTTCAGTCTGTGTGCATTGAATTTATTTAATACACGAGTTTCACAATTTGAGTTGAATTACTGAAATAAATGAACTTTTCCAAGACATTCTAATTTATTGAGATGCACCTGTATATATATATATATATATATATATATATATACATTGCCTTGCAAAAATATTCGGACCCCTGACCAATTTTCTCATATTACCGAATTACAAATGGTACACTGAAATTGCATTCTGATTGATATTTTATTCTAAAACACTGAAACTCAAAATCAATTATTGTAAGGTGACATTGTTTTTTGTTGCAAAATATTTTTATGAAAAATAAAAAAACTTAAATATCGTGCTTGCATAAGTATTCAACCCCCACACATTAATATTTGGTCGAGCCACCTTTTGCTGCAATAACTGCTTTAAGTTATACATATGTACCAGCTTTGCATACAGTGACTAAGTGATTTTGGCCCATTCTTCTCAGCAGATTTGCTCCAGATTGTTCAGGTTGGTTGGGTGATGCTTGTGGACTGCAATTTTCAAATAGTTCCACAGATTCTCAATATGATTGAGATCAGGACTTTGACTGGGCCACTGGGACATTTATTTCTTTGTTCTTGAGCCACTCCAATGTTGCTTTGGCCTTGTGCTTGGGATCATTGTCATTCTGGAATGTGAATTTCCCCCCAAGCTTCAGTTTTTTAGCGGACTGAAGCAGGTTCTCTTGCAGTATTTCCCAATATTTTGCTCCATCCATTCTTCCTTCAATTCTAACAAGATGCCCAGTCCCTGCTGATGAGAAGCATCCCCACAGCATGATGCTGCCACCACCATACTTCACTGTAGGGATGGTGTGTCTTGAGGCATAGGAAGTGTTAGGTTTGCGCCACACATAGCGCTTTGAGTTTTGGCCAAAAAGCTCTATCTTGGTCTCATCTGACCACGAAACCTTCTCCCACATCGCAGCTGGGTCATTCACATGCTTTCTGGCAAACTTTTGATTTGCTTTCAGATTGTACTTTTTGAGTAACGGCTTCTTTCTTGCCACCCTCCCATACAGGCCAGCGTTATGCAGTGCTCTTGATATGGTTGACTGGTACACCATCACTCCACTCCGAGCCACTGAACTCTGTAGCTCCTTCAAAATGATTGTTGGCCTCTCTGTGGCTTCTCTCACAAGTCTCCTTTTTGTTAGAGCGCTGAGTTTTGAGGGACAGCCTTTTCTTGGCAGTGCCTGGGTGGTGTGGTGCAGCTTCCACTTCCTGATTATTGATCCAACTGTGCTCACTGGGATATCCAAACATATGGATATTATTTTGTACCCTTTCCCTAATCTAAGCATTTTAATTACTTTATCTCTAACTTCTGTGGAATGCTCTTTGGTCTTAATTTTCCTTCAGATTCACAGCCTGACCAATGATCCTTCAACAATGGGTTTTTTATCCAGAAAATGTGTTTGAAATTGATTCACAGGTGAATGCCAATGGTAAAGTAATTGTGTCCTCGTTAGGGCAATTTCTTTCATCGGTGTAACATTGCAGCTTCCACAGCACAGGTTGAATACCCAATTTCACAACATAAAACCAATGTCACCTAACAATAATTAATTTTGAGTTCCAGTGTTTTCAAATAAAATATCAAACAGAATGAAATTTAATTGCACCATTTGTAATTCAGTAATATGAGACAATTGGGCAGGGGTCTGAATAATTTTGCAAGGCACTGTATATACATAGTTTTTTACATAAAGAAAATGAAACTTACATTTAGGACATTTAACATTATTGTATTGTTTTAAATGGGAATTCTCTTTTTACTGCATTTACCTATTTTACTCCAAATTTAAATCAGCAAGAGAACCACTAAGATTCATATATATTGCAGTAATGAGAATATCATAATGGCCATCTTCTGTCGCATTGCAGGGATTCATGAATGTCATGAAAATAATGTCACAACATAAAAAAATCTTAATGGCCTGAAATTATGGTCCATTTTCAATAGGCAAAATAGTGTTTCTTATTTGTTTCTTTTAATTTTGGAGTAAAATAGGACCAGATTTTTTTTTTGTTTTTTGTTTTTTTGACAGGTTTCATGAGAATCGCCCATGTGTTGAACACCACCTGCCATTACAAACTTTAGCTTTCGCCCTCCATCTGTCAATTTCTCTTTTTTCTTTCTCTCTGTCCTCGGCACAATCTTTTGCCCCAGCCACCTCATGCCAAATACATCAGCCAATCAGATGAGCTTATTTTGGAGGCTGAACTGCAGAGGATTAAACTAGAGGGCAACATTGAAACACCAAAGTGTGTAACAGGTGGGATGCAAGGCAGCATGATAAAATAAATAATCATGGTAAAATGATGTGCTTTATGTAGTTATGTATATTTACGTGGGCATGTGTCAGTCTTCAGGTTTTGTTGTGAATAGTACGTTCGTTATTTTCGGGTAGCGTAATTGCCATCATGGGTGCAGAGAAAAATGATGGTAAATTCACTGTTGAAGACTTCTGCATGGCTGACGTGCCTCCACAGACACCCAGACAACATCCCAGCTCAGACAGGTACATGTATGCACTTGACCCAACTGACCCAAGATCAGAAGTCAACATATCTTGCCTTCACTGTTTTTATGGTGGCTTCAGGTTTGTACTCCTTGCCTCTGGCCTGGGATTGAATGGCAGCGGGGCAGACAGTATGATGGGATTGCAACTTTTGGTCGACATGGTAACAGTGACCAGGGGGAGCAGAATGGAGCAGCGTCCATTGCCAGAGTCATATTAGCTGGAAACCTGTTGAGTCAAAGCACCCAGGACAAAGACTCAACAACCAAGGTGTGTAAATGAGACTTACGTTCCAGGTAGTGCAAATCAAACTTTATCAGCAGATTTAAACCAATGGCTGGGTCTAAGCGGAGGCCCACCAAAGATCACATCCTACTGCCGGCCCTGACTTGACCTTTGGTGAATTAAACTTATGACACTTTTCTCTATTTGAAGGCTAAATACTTGACTAAGAAGACTCAGGCTAGGAGTGTGGAGGCCATCAGGCTGCTGGATGAGCTTTTAGTGCAGCTAGTGGTGAGTGAGTGCTTTTTTTTTAGCACAGTAATAGTTGCAACTTTCACACATGAAAACCATTAAATTGTTGTAAAAGGGACAACATCTTAGGGGCCTGGGTAGCTCAACAGGTATTGACGCTGACTACCATCCCTGGAGTCGCGAGTTTGAATCCAGGGCGTGCTGAGCAGTGGCGGGCCGTGCATTTTAAGTCTAGGCCTTCAGTGTGATTCATGCCATTAAGAAAACACAGTTTCACAATGAATAAGACAACTTATGCTTTTGGGCATCATACATTATGTCGCAGCTAACTAGTAATACAAATTGACATTTTAAAAACACGTCCACGCATGAAAGCCAGAAATTGAAACGACACTTAATGCTCAAGCAAGCCTAATTGTAACTGCAGCATGACAGTTCTGTGAAATGAACGTCTCCCGAACAGACATTCAAAAATCATAGTTTTTCATATGAATCCACCAAGGAGGTCTATAATACCTGGAAAAATCTATCTAATAATATTTGCAATTTAAATATTGCTTGCAATACATTTCATTTCATCAGGGTACACGGTTATGCTGCATTCCATTCAAGTTGGATGTGGGATATTCCTACTTGATATCTCCGACCATTTCCGAGCATTCCATTTCCCGATATTCGGAACTGCAACACTCCCGTTAGCTTAGCAGGGGTTTGACTTTCATTACAGATGTCTCCTAGCAACCCAACTGATAAACAATACTGCAGCGCTAGCATTTGTGCTTCAGGAGTACGATTATCAAAAGAGATTATAATGTTTTATACACCTGTTTCTGCAGGCGTTTGTTAAACAAGCTTTAATAACATGTAATGTGGAAACAAACTCATTTATCGATATTACTTAATAAAGTGAATGTTTATCACTTACTTTGTATATCTCCCTGAGTGTCGACATGTTTGTGTGAAATCATGCCCCTGTATCTCGGTGAAATCGGAGTTGAGAATTTCTGCACGAGCCTACAAGTTGTAATTCTGACTTAAAGATGCATTCCATTGTACTTTTCCTAGTAGGAAGTTGTAAAATCCAACTTTCCGAGTTGAATGGAACGCAGCACTACTCAAAACTTGATCTGACACTGAATACTCAAGAAGCCTAATTTACACTTAGAAAACTCCTGATGTTGCTATAGCAATGCAAAAAGCACTTACCAATTTACTTGAAGTGATAATCAGTCCTCCTTTCCTGTTGAATAAATTAAGCAATCACACGGTCATGCAAAACATCTTGTGTTTTTAAATCCATAAGGATCTCTTTCTCAATGGCTATAGCTGCAGTGATGACAGTCGACTCCTCAGCAAGATCTCGCACTCTTCACTTTCAAATTACACTTAAAGTGTGATCGCGTCACTCAGTGCCAGCTAGAAGGCCTCGACCGGGACATATCCTAAAGATCACACCCACCAAGAACAAATAAATCAATCTGATTGGCTGATGAATCTGACAATCTGACATTTAGATGCACTGTTGAGGGATTCTGAAGAAATTCTGAAGGCCTGAGGGGGTGGAGCTCAATCTCACGCGCTGCTTCGGGCATGCGATTTGTGAAACAGTTGTCACACATTGCTTGTAAGCATCAAGGAATAAATTCTGACTGGATAAACTTTTAGTTTTTCTCTGTTTGTGTGTAGATTAATTAAGAGTGGAAAGCAGTTAAAAATACATAGGCAAAAAGGTGATTGAGAATGAAAGGATGAAAAATATGTATTTATTTGGCATGTTAGGCCAGCAGTGGGCCTGAGAAATCACAACTGGTGCTGAGTGACTCTAGCCAGGTCTCCTAAGCAACCAAATTGGCCCAGTTGCTAGGGAGGGTAGAGTCACATGGGGTAACCTCCTTGTGGTCACAATAATGTGTGGTTCTCGCTCTTGGTGGAGTGAGTGGTGATTTGTGCATGGATGCCATGGAGAATAGCATGAAGCTTCCACACACGCTATGTCTCTGCGGTAATGCGCTCAATAAGCCACATGATCAGATGCCTGAATTGATGGTCTCAGACGCGGAGGCAACTGAGATTCGTTCTCCGCTACCCAGATTGAGGTGAGTCACTACGCCACCATAAGGACTTAGAGCGCATTGGGAATTGGGCATTCCAAATTGGGGAGAAAAGGGACAACATCTCTTTCCAGAATGTAGCAAGCTTACTTTATAATTCTTACATGAGGGCATCCTTACCTTAGTCTAATATTGATCATACTGCTAAAGAAGTAGTGAAGGTTGTCACACTCTAAACCTGTTTTCATCTTATTTCCAACTTTTTCTGATATTTGATTTGTCTTTAGGCTTCTGTAACTGTGGATGTCATGCCCGGACAGTATGACTACACCCCTCCTCAACAGCCTCTGCACCACTGCATGTTCCCTCTGTCTGTGCCCTATCCCACTCTGCAGCTGGTCAATAACCCCTACCAAGCCGTCGTGGATGGCGTGCAGTGAGTGAAACCACCATTGATAATATTCTGGTTGTCTGTGATATGGAGGTATTGAACTGTAGTTGACAGTGCTGATTTGTGGTGTCAGATTCTTGGGCACAGCAGGGCAGAATGTCAGTGATATTGCGAAGTACAGCAATGTGGATGATCACCTGGAGATCCTAGAGACCACACTGAGGCTTCGTCACCTGGCCCCCACCGCTCCAGACACACTGGGTCTGGACCAACTCCTTAATCTGTTTATCTCTGATTTGATTGTTTAGCTAGTTTTAGATCTGGTCCTTTGTTAAAGAAATAATTCACACAACAATGACATTTCTGTTATAATTTACTCACCCTCATGTCATTCCAAACTCATAACTTTCTTCTGCAGAACACAAAGTGAGACATTTAATAGAATGTTGTAATTGCTGATTTCAATACAATAGCAGTCGATAGTGAATTGTTTAATGGTGAAAGTACCCAAAATCATCATAAAAATAGTTTTTTTTTTTTTTTTTAAGGTGCACTCAATCATTTTTTGTTGTCATCTTGGACTTATGCTGACACCTACAGGTCTGGATGCAGCATCTTTCAAACACAATAGTTTTCAGTGACCGAAAACACTGTAGAAATTCACTGTTCACAATCAGTCATGATTTATTTAATCCATGAGTGAAAAGTGAGTCTTATAGCAGGGCAGTTACTGAGATTAAACAAGTTGTATTTGGCTGGTCATGTGATTATAACATGGCATCCCCCATGAGGGGACCCGCTCCATGTAGAATAAAACCACTTTTATGAATTGAGTCTTTATCTCATGTGAGTGCTCATGATTTTATACATGTTTCAGAATTACTATTGAAATCATAAGTACCATTTTTTTTAATGAGGAAATAAATTACTGAGTGCACCTTTAAGCTTTAAAGGGAGTCACTCAACTGCTATTGTATGGAAAACTCTAGACTGTTCTGACATGTTCTGTTAACCTTTTAGCTGTTACCCGTTCTATCAGAAAGATCCCTTTATTCTGGAAGAGTGCCCCATGTTTACTTAAGCGGAAACGCACCAAGCTACCAATCTAAATGTATCACAGGTTAATGAAGACTATTTCGTAATTATATTAAATACAGTAATTCTAACAGATCTACCAGAATGTGTCCAGCCATTGTTGAAATTTGCTTGTATGCTAATTTCTGTCTTTTTGTCATCTCAGGACCTGAAGGCCAAGATGTTCTCCTGGTAGCTATACCAGAATTCAGCACTTCACAGACAGTTTTTTTGTAAACCTGCGCACACTGGAGTGTGAGCCAATCTGCTGCTCCTCATTTTCCACAGAGGATGATGAAGACCATGAGATGAACATCAGCCATTAAAAACTCACTTATCAACATTTGACACTTGTTACTGTAAACCTTTCTTAAACAAAGACTGGTTGCTAATATGTGAGAAAGTTCTGTTAATAAAGTAACCTCTTTTGCATTAAAACATTCTGTTCTTTCTCTTCAGTGGGTGTTACAATGGCAAACTGTTGTATTGACCTCATGTTTTGTGAAAGTGGTTTGGATATTGCTTGCATGGGTGTCACATTGTTTTAAAAATTGTAGGGGATGGTACGGTTGCCACCCGTCCTGTAAAATATCAGATCGTCCTGTATTTAATGATGAAATGATGCCTCCCGTGTTGAATCAATACGGGATGCGATTTGTCCCATATTTCAGCTGGACCGATGGCGTCACGTAAAAATTGTTCAAGATTGTTAATTTAACCTTGATATTCTTTGAAAATTTTGCCTACAGTGTGTAAGGGACCGTCTGAAAAGTCAATACATTGTGCTAAATGTGCTAAAACTGGAGAATGTGGTAAGGAACCGCCCGAAAACTTCAAAAGCTCTCCTATAAATATTTTACCCTATTAATTTGATAACTTGATCCATACATGTAACACTGTCAGTACTGAGATTTTGTTAGTCAGCGGATAAATGCATAGATCAGTTTTTTCACATGGTAAAGTTTTCACCTCTAGTTCAAGGAGTTCCGTGTTCTGATCCCCCCTAATACAACTTTTTAGTTTAATAATTGAAGATTGCATCTGTACATTAGTATGTTTATCATGAGTGGGCAGTGGGGGACACATTTGTTTGTGTTGTGCTTCGCCATTTAACTGGAAAGGAGCGCAAGTAGAACGTGCATCTGGTCTGAATGGATGAGAGAACATCTCACCGCCACTGATAACATTGCAAGGAGCACTCATTATAACAATATTATTTACATTTATAAGTATTTATAATCTGAAACGCAAACTTACGAGGTTTATGTTTCCTACACATGGGAAAACAGGAGATGCGAACCCAGGAGCAGCCTATATTAGAATCTTTATCATAATTTAGATCAACATAATTGTAATGGTTTCCACATCTTTGCTGAAATTTAAAAAAAATCTTAATGAATGAATTAATAATAAAGTATTATTCATGGTGCATTATCTTCAAAGCCTTTCATCCCCTTTTCTCCCAATTTGGCCAATTCCTACTACGTAGTAGGTCCTCGTGGTGGTGCGGTTACTCATCTCAATCCAGGTGGCGGACGACAAGACTCAGTTGCCTCAGCTTCTGAGACTGTCAATCCGCACATCTTGTTGCTCGTTGTGCATGACACCGCGGAGACTCCGCATGTGGAGGCTCATGCTACCCTCAACTTACCACGCACCCCACTGAGAGCGAGAACCACTAATCACGACCACGAGGAGGTTACCCTGTGTGACTCTACCCTCCCTAGCAACCGGGCCAATTTGTTTGCTTAGGAGACCTGGCTGGAGTCACTCAGCACACCCTGGATTCAAACTCGTGACTCCAGGGGTTGTAGACAGCGTCAATACACACTGTACTTGTTTTGATTATTTTGGGGGTTACCTCCCCACTTCCCCCCTGGATTCTACGCCCCTCACCACAATAATAATATAAGATACATTGCCAGACACAATATTTTCCATAAATTTCACTTCCTTTAAAACTTTACATGTTTTCAGTGCCCCCCTTTTCTCCCCCAAAAGGTATATATACACGATTCAAAGACATTTATAAAACGAAAGAAATTTGGTTTACAAAGAGCCCATTTTTTCTTGTGTATGGCATTTCCCTAATATAATAATCAACTGTACTTTATATTTTTCTTTACATTCCAGAATATCATCTTCAAAATAAAACAACACATCAAATACACTCATTTTTATCACACATCCTAATTTTCTCTTAATATAGGTTTCTAAATCCTTCCAAAACAATCTTGAATAAATACAACGATACAATAAATGAAGAATTGTTTCTTTCTCCAATTCACAGAATTCGCTGGAATATAAAATGTTCAATTTAAACCTTTCCAAGACATGGTTGTTAAAATATTTATATTAAAGTGAAAAGTTCCTTGGTGTGACGTCATTGCACATTTGCTACGTCATTCTTGTGCGCCCGGGATGCTTGTTTGGCTCGTTTCAATGAAACTTTAACCTGATAACTACATTTTGCGACACCATAAAGGTAAGTTATGGGTATGTATTTATTAATAAATCACTGTTTGTGTATTATATTGGCATTGCTGTGCATAGAAAGAACACGACCCTGTCCAAATCTGTTTTCAGTGTTTGGCAGCTCTGCACTATCCTCCATTCACAGATAGTTTATGGTCAATGATTGAGGTGATTTGCTCTTTTTTCAGATGCCTCTGCCTCCAGCTCTACTTGCACGTCTCGCTAAAAGAGGGATCGTGAAAAAGTCCGACCACGGTAAGATACTTCATGCATATTCAGCTTGATGTGTAATCTATGGGTAAAACAAAGCGACTATTGATTTCATTGGCTCTCATCATCATCATCATCATCATCATCATGATCGTAACCAGAAGCCGAAGAGGAGATCATCGCTGAAGACTATGACGATAACAACGTAGACTATGAGGCTACACGGCTCGAGAATTTACCCACCAATTGGTACAAAGTGTTTGACTCCGTTTGGTAAGGAGTTTCTTGATTTCACTTGAAGCATGTACAAAATAGAGAACAGTATAGGAAAAAAAAAATATAAGTCATATAAATAATATTTGTTGATCAGTGACCATATCGGCCAAACTTTCTATATCAGTGGGTCCCTTGTCAAATAAAATCCTCTTGTCTTGTCCTCAGTGGTCTTCCGTACTACTGGAATATAGAAACAGACTTGGTGAGCTGGCTGTCCCCCAATGACCCTGCTGCTGTCATCACCAAGGCCGCTAAAAAACAGAAAGGTAAGACGCAAACATCAGACATAACAAGGCTTTCTTGCTTCTGCCACAGTGTGCTTCCTCAACTGATTTTATTGAGACATATAAATGGTTGCAGCTTGTTTTTGTTTCGTTTGCTTCCTAGGTGAGACTGGACTCGACAAAGGGGACAGCCACCACGAGAAGCCAGAGAGAGAGAGGGAACGAGACCGAGAGAGAGACAGAGAGCGTGTTTGGGATAAAGAGCGGGACAGAGACAGGGAGGACGGACGGGATAGAGATAGAGACCGAGATCGGGACAGAGACAGGGATCGTGATAGACGAATGCGAAGAGAAGACAGCGGACCATACAACAAATCCAAGAGAGGTGGTTAATGCATGAACAGCCTCGTCAGATATACCAGATATACACTTTGTAAGGAAATGCCACACCATATATATGTCTCAACCAAATTATTAAAAGCAAACTTTGGTTTTTATTAGGAGGAAGTCGGAAACCGCAGCAGGAGGAAATGGATCCTATGGATCCCAGTGCCTATTCAGATGCTCCAAGGTAATGGCCATAATGTTTACATTCAAGGGCTTTTCCTACTACACTTAACCATGTGTTGAGTCTACTATTAACCCTGGGTTAACCCTTAAATGCACGGGTGTTTTGCCAAACATTACTACATACTTTGGGTCTTCAGCTACCCGGTACTTACATGTATAACTAATGAATTTACAAAATGCCCAGATATTATAACATTTTTAAAGCATTTTTTTCTAAGACATTTAGAAAATAAAAGCTCAGAAAATATTCTGTTAGGCTATGTTTTGTTGTTTTATTTTTCATATATCAAAGCGATATTGCAACAAATGATAGAACTGGATACAATAATTCCACGCTGAAACTTCATGAGATGCATCTGTCTGTCAAACAGATACTGAGCTACACATAACACACAATAGAGTCTAAAAAGACACACAACTTACATTATTTCAATAGTACAACTCAGTGACAATAGCCAAATCATACTGTTCATGTGTTGCACTTGCTATAGTTTACTTCCACGTTACAACAGTGGCACATTGAGTAATGTATAGTATGTATTTATACACACATAATACTGTTAATTCACCACCACTGCACAGAAAATGGACCTTATATAGTAGTAATTTGTATGAACATGGCACTCATTTGTCATGTAAAAAAAAAAAAAGAAATAGATATCCTGTGATAGTAAACTTGTATACATATGAAATCACACAAATATGATTTTGCCTTTTCTAGGCAGTTTATTAAAGTTGTCATATCAATATATATTGAGACACTTGCATATATCACTCACTCACTAAAGACCCTGTACACTTTTGGTAATTAGAAAAAAATCGTTATTTGTTTATTTTTGCAATTTTGGATTTTATTTTATTGTTAGACATTTTATATGAGAAAGGTTGAGGAATACTGAAGAAGTGGGGGTATAACTACAAGACATGAATGAGGCACAGAAGGTGGAATGAGGTCCCGGGTCACTTAAGACCCCAGTTATGCGTTTAAGGGTTAAAGGAATAGTAGAATAATAGAATAAAAATTCTGCTGTTATTTTCTCACACTAATATTACACCAAAGTGCAAATGAATAGTGACTCTGATCTGTTAAGCTCGAAAAGAACACAAAACAGTAAATGTAATTTCATACGACTCATGGATTATATTCCAGTTCTTCTGAAGTGATAGTCACTTTATGCAATGCACACAATTTAAGTAGTTATTTACTCTCAAGTCAATTAAATCATTAATAAAGTGCTTAAATTAAATATGGTGACAACTTCAAGTTATAAACGAGAACATTAAGCCTTATTGCTTCTCATAGAGTCTCGTGACTTTTTGCATTTTCCTTCTATTTTTTTGTTTTGTTTTTTTGTCTTTGTTTTTTTAGTATGTTTCAGAAGACATATCTTAAGACATCCAGTGCGGAGTTACGTGATGACCTTTCCACAGATGGACATGCAGTTATTTAAACACTTGTCCAATATGAAACCCATAAACATGCAAATAAAAATGTTAACCCAGCGTTTACAAATGTGTTGTGAGACTTCTAAATCTGACTACCCAGGATTAATTAACTAACCCATGATTAAGTATAAAAAATATGAAACAAGAAAACTGACCCTGGATTAAGCAATTTCATGTGTTAAAAAACCCATTGGAGTCTTTGGCCCCTTTGTCTTTATCCACTATTTTGAAGATTTACGAAAGCACTTCAATGACCTTCCATTGAAAATAGCACTGCTCTACTCATCGTGAACCTGTCATAGAGCTAATTTATTTAGAATGTAAACATGTTTCTTATTAATATTTGGTTGTGGTTATTTTAGGGGCTCATGGTCCACTGGCCTCCCCAAACGTAACGAGGCAAAGACAGGGGCGGACACCACGGCGGCAGGACCCCTGTTCCAGCAGAGGCCGTATCCCAGTCCTGGAGCTGTCCTCAGGGCAAATGCTGAGAATATAAGACGCCTGGAGGAAGACGATGATGATGATGATGACTGAGCTGGAATGGTGTCTATAAAGCCTTTATGATAGTTTAATAACATGTTGTAAATCTGAAAAGTAAAGGCTTTTTCATCCGTTTTTTTTACTCATGGGCCATAGCTTCATTTGTAAATATACCATGTGTTGTGTTATACATTTGAAAAACATTTGCAACTTTAGATTGTGAACATGTCGTGCATAGCAAACATTTTAATATTAAAAATGTTTTTGCATGTGTATTTAAGGGGATAGTGATGGTACAATAATTGAGGGATCAAGTCAAATGCATTTTGAAGGAACTTTAGTCATGATTTTTTTTTTTTTTATTAAAAGATAACATGTACAGATTCTTGCGGCTTGTGCGTAACTTTGTACATAAACTGTTTTATGACAAGAAATTGGGATCTTTATTGGACTATAACGAACTAAACTGGAGGGAAAGTTTACCATCCAATGAACTGGCAGTGAGATTCTCTTTTCCCTAATCACATTGGGTTGAAATATAAAAAAATCCCGCTCACATTTCTAAACACTAGACAAAATATGCTCATGTTTTCACCCCATCTGTATCAAAAGACCAATTATGTTTAAATAAGGGTCAAAGATTGCATTTACAAATACAACACAACTAACAAAATAAATTAAGTATTGGTTGTATTAAAAACGTGACTACATCTGATATATTGGTCACTAGCAATGTAGGAAAAAGCCAACAGTGACAAAAGTCGCCAACAGAACAGGTTTAAATGAAGAGCACTGGAGGATAAAGATGTATTGTGCCTTCCAAAAGACTTCTCAGTGCTCTGTTCCACCCACATAATGACGGATGGCGTCATAGTCGAGAGCGAACACCTGTTCTTCATAACGGTCCAGCTGAACCATGACTCTACACTTCTCTCGATCTCGCTTCAAGATGCGGCCCACCTGTGAAACACACTCTTATCATTTGCACTGTATACATTATGCATCTGGGGCAGAAATGCACATCTCTGAAGATGGATATAGGTAAACAAATGATGTCTGAAAGGATTTACAATTAATGTAGCTACAAAATGTCTTTTGGTTTGGCCAAACGTATCCTGTAAGGAAGCAATATTTAGATCCCTAAAATGCCACCTGGGCAGGCAGTTCACTAGGATTTGAAACACGGCTAAGTTGTACAATTCAAGTGAGCCAATCTGTATACCTGTCCTCTGTGTTCTCCAAGAACCACCATAATGAAGTCTGTGTCGTGCTTGGGCACAATGGTCTCGAGCATCTTCTGTCTAACATCTGAGCAAAATAAATGAGTAAAACTTACCATCAGTTTTCAGTCAATCAAAAGCTTCACTGTTGCATTGCCACTTTGCCAATTCACTTATAAGATGGACGTAAAACTCTGCCCTACCGTCCAGAAGTCTGCCCTCTTCTGTGCGACACACACAGGTGTGGGGTGTCAGGACGTCCTCAACTCTCATCTAAAAACACAAAGTATTCAAGCAAATTAAATGACAACTTCAATTACACTGCCAAGAAAAGGCACCGCATAGTAATAGTAATGATTCATTAATATAGAAAATAATGCTGAGAGCTCCGAAACAGTTTTTAACCATGCTCACAGCCATAACATTTACATGTGCATCTATAATCAAGCAACAATGGGTTTTTGGGTAGTCAAGCTACAGTCTTCTCAAGCATGCAAGACACAATGCGGAATCGAATCTCAGAAGTAAGGAAGCTGAAGAAGTGACAGATGTTTTCCGATTGACCTTTTGCATCATATGTGCAAAGCCAAACAAAAGAAGCCAGCCATCTGTCTTTTGGAACATGTGCACAACACTGAGGCCAGTTGTGGTCCGATTAACGTATGTTAACGCTAACTGAAGCCAATCTACAATCGCATGTTTTGCAAAAATCAGACCTGTACGATTTCAGTTGGACTAAGTGTTTGCATGACGTTTTAAAAAGACAAATTATTGTTTAAGTCCAACTGAAATCGAACTTTTAAAGTGCATGTAACGTACTGAGTATGTGGCAAGAGTTAAGTACCTTTGAGTTGTAGTATTTGCCTCCTTTGAATGATTTATCTATGAAACGCACACGGAGGTCCCTTTGCAGCCAAGACGGGGCTGGGGGGGAGGGCCGGGACTCCTTTGTCGGGGGAGGTTTATCTCTGACATCAAGGAGGAACAGTAAGTTTAAGCAATTAAAAAATTAAAAGATTAAATAAAAGAATATATTACAGAGCTATCCTGAATACATTTTTCTTAAGGGGTTTTCAGAAACACAAGTATGCGCCACGTTGGAACGATGTCACATTTAAAACGCATTATAAAGTGCTGACGTCTTACCTGTCTGCACTTGATTCTCTGTGTTTTCTTTTCTTCTGATCTCTGTCTCTGTCCTTCTCCCTCTCTCTGCCCCGATCTGTTTTTCCTCTCTCATCTTTGCCGTTTAACTGCTGTTCTCGTTCTTGCTCTCTCTCTTTGTCTTTGTGTGCTTTGCTAAGACGACCTGATAGACAAAGACAGATCACAATTTTCTGGTAAGTCAAGTATTTCATGTGTACAAACTGACATGATTAATGTGTTCCAGACCACAAAGCTTCTGTTTACTAAAAAATAAAGACCCAGTGATGTTTTGGGTTCAAATGTTTGAATCCAAACAGCTTGTTTTCCCACATGCTCAAATTGCACTGAACACAGTCAAGCTAGTTCTTAAATCTGCATTCAACTTTGATAAATGGTCTCAAGTCAGTTTAAAGACGATATGTCACCTATTTCTTAAAAATGGTCCCTGGTCTTATTGTGCATGACTCATCAGTGCACGTTTAAAATAAAATAACTTTCATAATGTTTGTATCTAAATGTAATATCTTTATTTCTCCTCTGAACACATTTATGTACTTTTTATGTAACCAAGGTCACGCAGGTGGGAGAAAAATAATTTTAACCAACAATATCATTACCAATTTAACAATCCAATCAAATCCTGATGTCTAAAATGTTATTTTCCCCCTGAATATTCTGTTTCACTCAGAAATGTATCACAACACAGATGTTAAATGTGTTGCAAATGACATTTCAGGTTGCCTTTATTGAATATTCAAGAGAAACTACAAATGGAGAAGCACCAGTTTAAAACATATTCGATTTGGGTCTAGAAAAGCTAGACAACTCTAGTAGTAATTAAAAAAAAGAATTTACAGATGCTATTATATCCATTAACACTATGCTCGAAAGCAGTTTGACAGTGTAAAGACCATAGACATACCAAATAAAAAGTATGAACAGACTTACTTAAGTCTTTGCTGTATTTATCGTACTCCTTGCATGTGACTAGTTTTAAAGAGTGCTGAATGATGGTCACCGTCTTGCCGCCAATGGCAAGTTTGACTACAGCTCTGGCATTATCTGGATCCAATCCCTCTATCTGTGACAGATATAGTGTGAGAGCAGATATGAGACAGAACGAGTAAGAGTTGAGAAAGGCAAAGCGAGAACAAATGAGAAAGACTGGTGGCTGACACTAAAACTATTCTATTACAGTCAAACCACAATGACAACTATTAAGCTTTGGGGGGTAAATCATATATATATATATATATATATATATATATATATATATATATATATATATATATGTGTAGGAAATCATGTCCACTTATATGAAATTGAAGACTCCAGTCATATCAGTAACCTTGTAAAAGCTGTTTTATTCTACATGGAGAGTCTGCACATGGGGGCTGCCATGTTAGTATCACATGACCAGCCGTATACTACTCACTTAATCTCAGTAACAGTCCTGTTATTTGACACTTTCAATCATTGATTAAAGTTATCATGGCTGAATCTAAATACTTAATTTCTACAATGGCATCTGAAACCGAAAACTATCGATTTTTTTAATAGACATGCTGCATCCATGCTGCTAGATGTCAGTGTAAGTCCAAGATGACACAAAGACCAAAGTTACTGAGTTGCACCTTTAAAGGCAGAGATGCTATTATTCTGACATTCGTCCGTGAATTTTCTCAAGAACTGTCCAACAACACTGACTCGACCAATGCCATGAGTTGGGGGCGAGACTACTAGTTTGATCAGCGGCCGTTTCAGTTTTGCAGAAATTACACACCTCAGATTTAATTTCCATTATCCATTGACAAGTTAGACAGTAGATTTTGATACTGACACAAGGGGGAGCTAACATCTTCTGTTAGCCATGTGGGCATGGTCACTGTCAGATAATCTCAAAATGGCCAAATATGGACTGATAAATCTGTCTGGTCGATATATTACCTGATAACTACTTGTGCTTCGCTAATAAGAAGACTTTGTTCTCCCATCTTACGTCATTCAAACAGTTCCAGCTCTTTAGCTGTTTCACATTGGTATATCAGTAATACGTCATGGATGAAGTTAGACTCACTTTTCCATACAGGTCTTTATGTGCTCCTGCCAGGACCAGCACACATCCTCCAGGTCCCAGGACCAGAGCCTCCTCTTCCTGCCCCCTCTCCTCACCAGGTTTAGGGGGCCTTTTTGGACGACCAGGCTCTAGGTCTTTAATGGCAGAGCGATCAGCACCCAAACCCAGTCCTTTAGGCCTTAGCTGATGCTCTATGGGCTTCACATCTCTAATGCAAAAAGAGAAGAAAGAGGAAATACAATTTTAAAGTAACAATTAAGACACATCTTTGTATGAAACACAAGCAATTTTTTTTTATTGTTTTTCAAGGTAAACGTGCAGTAGATGGGCATTTTTAACTGCTACAACGCATCTTGCCATTTTTTTAACTTGAGGGTGAGTAAATGATGACAGAATTTTCATTTTTGGGTGAACTATACCTTAAAGATGGCATGTCAACATTTTAACAAGTCTTAAGACACTTGCATTCTGTTCCATTTCGCTGTATTGCATCTAGCCGTATTTTAACTCAAGAATGCATCTGGAGTGAACGACTACTAACACAACCTCCCATACATTTGTGTGGCTGTACTCCACCCCTTATAAAGAACATTCCATGTATTTCCATGTTCATACAAGTGGACAGATGGGCCCTTAAGCACAAAAGATTAAAAGTGTGCAGCCAGTCTGTGCCAAAGATTCCCAGCACTGGTCTGAAATAATTCTTCATTGCATTTGACATACAATCATAATCTGCCGTCATTAATGTCCGCAGTCAGTACAATAATCCCAACACAAGGGAACATGAGCAGAAAGGAAGAGAGGGCCAAACATCACATATATTAGAAACTAGTGATGAAACTATAAAGATAATGCAGAGGTTGAAAATGAAAGATTGCAAAAGGAAAACAGCTATTTCAGGCAACACGTTTAATATGATTACATTTATGTATGGCTGAGAGTATTATTTTATTTTTCTTTAGATAAACTAGGTCAGTTTAAAAAACAACAACCATAGGTTCAGAAGAACAGGTCTGAAAAAGAATGTATCTTTCAAACAATGGACAAGTAATGAGACTACAGCTCATAAAAACAAACAAAATTATTAGTACAGATGTGCCATAAAAGGAAGATTTCAATATATTAAAAAAGGATCACATTTACAATTATAGTAGGGTACAACGTGGCTAAAGGCACCATGGGGTAAAAGGCTCCTTTGATTTTATTTTCTCCCAAAACAATAAATGGCAACAAAAACTACCACAGCACTTTCCTAAAAACCTGTCACTATACACTGGAAAATTTTCCTGTTCCATGAGATCTTTGCATGTAATGTCTAAAGGTTGATTTTGAGGTAGTTTGATCTCATTTTTGTTATTTTTTAAAATGTTGCAAATTTATGTAGCTAATGAAAATTCCTGAAATTAACATTAACATTAACATCAAAATACTTACTTATCATTTTCTGTTTTAAGGTCATTAAATCAAATATTTTTCAATAACTGTCCAATAAGTTAAGTGGGTGGAATAGATTTGTTATGAAAAATGTTCAAAGTGGGCTCACATTGACTATTAGAATACATGAGATGTAATAAAATGACAAATATGTGTGAAATTAACAGTAAATGGTTGACTTTTTTTTAAGTAGTTATTCTGAGAAGTATAATTTGTTAATTTGTCACTTTGTTACTCGTAAAAGCATCTTGCTGTCTCAAAATTATTTGCATTAGTTGACAAATTGTGCCCTACAACTATTGCCCCGGTATCTACACAATATCACTTTAAACTCCCTAGAGGCCTTTTTCCCCAAGTGAGGGGTAAAAAAGGGGTATCGTTTTAAAACTGAATTTTAATCGAAACAACTTTCCGTTATTATATCTTTTATACCTTCTATGTTGCTCCATCAATATTCAATAAGAAAAAATAAAAATAATTTTTTGACCTTGATACATTTTGTGACCAGAAAAGAAGCAAAATTTCCTTAAGGGGTGCCTTTAGTCCCATTGTACCCTATTGCTGCACAGTCTGGTGCACCTTGGGCAAATCCTTCATACTTTTTTGTATTTTTGAAGGAGATTTGTTAGAACAGTAGGGCTGGGTGATAAGACAATATAAAAGTGCCTATCGATGGAGATTTAGCTAAATCTTGTATATTGCGATATGTAAATACCCATGTGCAAGCTGTGTGCATACCTATCAGTGGGCAGGCCTTGACAGATTTTTTCCGGCATTGAAAATTTCTGCAAATTGGCATAATGGGCTAAAGCACAGAACTGGTAAGCAGAAAGTTGCCGGTTAGATTCCCACAGCCACCACCATTGTGTCCTTGAGCAAGGCACTTAACTCCAGGTTGCTCCAGGGGGACTTTCCCTGTAATAAGTGCACTGTAAGTCGCTTTGGATAAAAGCGCCTGCCAAATGCACAAATGTAAATTCAATGACATTCATCTTGTGTTTGGGGCTTCATAAGTGCTAAAAATGTTTTTCATTGCGCAGCTATCTCTGGAGCATGCAAGTGTGTGCACGTCTAGCGGGTTTCCTGATATTTGTGCTCCAAAGACAAGAGAATGCAGAGTGAGATCGCTCGTGCTACTCAATCTGGCTTCTTCAGATATCGTGAAGCAGACCACAAAACATAAGTGTCCCATTTAATTTAATTGAGTTTTTACCTTTAATCCTTTTTATGCGCTAAAATAAAGGGGTTTTAAACTACACTGTGGAGGTGAGAGATGGTGGAGCATTCGTCCGGAGAGAAAGTGGTAAGGGTGCACACACCTGAGCACAATATGTCTAACACCTGTTTCAGATTGCAGTGAGCAATGGGGAGAGCAATATAAGGAGAAACCACAGCAGAGTCTGAACAAGAGAGAGCCAGCGCACACACACACACACACACACACACACACACACACACACACACACACACACACACACACACACACACAAACAGCGGCCGCATGTGTCTCTCTCTCTCGAACTGGCATCTCCGACTCCCCTTTATCTCTCTCCTGTTGTTTATGAGACTCAGCGCCAACCGTGCACCCTCTTGGCCCGGCCACGCCCTCCTCCTCGTCACAGGCTCGTTTTACTGTGGATATAGATACTTGTCTACCTTTTTCCTCCAGAATCTTCACAAGGTCCTTTGCTGTTGTTCTGGGATTGATTTGCACTTTTCGCACCAAACTACGTTCATCTCTAGGAGACAGAATGTGTCTCCTTCCTGAGCGGTATGATGGCTGCATGATCCCATGGTGTTTATACTTGTGAACTATTGTTTGTACAGATGAACGTGGTACATTCAGGCATTTGTAAATTGCTCCCAATGATGAACCAGACTTGTGGAGGTCCACAATTTTTTTTTCTCTCAAATTTTTTGCCTGATTTGGCTTTTGATTTTCCCATGATGTCAAGCAAAGAGGCACTGAGTTTGAAGGTTGGCCTTAAAATACATCCGCAAGTACACCTCCAATTGGCCAATTAGCCCATCAGAAGCTAATTGGCTAATTGTCTAAATGCTTGACATCATTTTCTGGAATTTTCCAAGCTGCTTAAAGGCAGTTAACTTAGTGTATGTAAACTTCTGACCCACTGGAATTGTGATAAAGTCAATTAAAAGTGAAACAATCTGTCTGTAAACAACTGTTGGAAAAAGTACTCATGTCGTGCACAAAGTAGATGTCCTAAACGACTTGCCAAAACTATAGTTTGCTAATAAGAAATCTGTGGAGTGGTTAAAAACTGTGTCTATCATACAGTATATATAATATTCTGCTCATGTGGCCGAAGGTTCTGCCCAAAAGAAACAGGATTTGCTCAGCAATAACAAAAGTTAAAGGGAACATTGCTTGTATCCCTAAATGACATAAAGGAATAATTTAATTTCTAATCAAATTGAATCCAAGGGCGCTAGACAACCTGCCTTTTATAGACTCTAAATTCAAAATATTCCTTTCAAGTTGGACCTACTCAGTCCCCAATAATTTTAAATTACCATTTTAATTACAACTTAAATATTATTAAGAAAAAGGGAGGTGCTTACTGTTTAAATGTGCGTCCGATTCCCTCTCCTGCCTTCCAGCCCATTCCCTTCAGCATCGCCATCCCATAAGCCTCCACGGGAACACTATCATAGTCTGCATCTGTGGACTGAATGAGAATGGACATCAGTTCTCTATTTAGAACACACACCACACTCAAACATTACCACTGAGAAATCAAGCACAGGCTTATACACACAGACTTACAAAGCTATCAAAAATACATGCAGACACTGATATACAAACCGCTGATTAGAAACACACACCTCAACCTGCAGAGGTGGTAATAATTAGCTGAAATATTACAGCTTCTCCTAATGCGTTTAAACAAACAAGCTTTTTGATATGCGGTAGAAATCATTCATAATGATAATGAATGTGAACCGTGTTCAAATCTAATCAAGATAGCTTGCGCTCTCACAAAACAATTTACAAGTGATGGACTGGAGGTGTGTGTAGAGAAAGATTATGCAGAGTAAGCTGCTGCGGCAGGGGAGTTTTTCAACACTCATTTCATTAGGACACACCCTTATACTACATGCACACACACATACATACACAATTTAAATGTAACAAGAGTACAGCATGCGCAATGACCTTGAATTTCTCTGTGCTGACAACACATTTGGCCACATTACTGGACAACAGCTCGAGCGGTAGAGCTCCAGAACATACACTGATATAACACTAGTAAGTTAAAAAACACTTTGCAAATCCTTCATCAACTACAAATTCATTTTAATCCTCAGCATGTACACACACACTGATGTGGCCAAGACTTGCAAAAAACTGAGAGAGATCTATAAATAACTATTTTAGTAAATCTGTATCTTTATTAAGTATTGATAACAGCCATACCATAGCAAGCACAGAAAAGTGCAGTACTGATAAAAGCTATTCAAAACAAACATTTTACAGACTGGCATTTAAGGGATAGTTCACCCAAAAAATACAATTCTCTTATCATTTACTCACTTTCATGCCATCCCAGACGTGTATGACCTTTTTTCTTCTGCAGAACACAAACTGAGATGTTTAGAAGAACATTTCAGCTCTGTACGTCCTTTCAATGCAAGTAAATGGTGACCAAAACGTTGACGCTCAAAGGCAGAATAAAAGTAATCCATATGACTCCAGTGGTTAAAGCAATGCCTTTAGAAGTGATATGATAGGTCTGGGTGAGACACAGATCAATATGTAAGTCTTTTTTAACTATACAGTGCCAAGAAAAAGTATGTGAACCCTTTGGAATTAGCTGGTTTTCTTCTTTAATTGGTCAGAAAATGTAATCTCATCTTCATCAAAGTCACAAGTGTAGACAAACACAATGTGTTTAAGCTAACAGCACACAAACAATTATAATATTTCATGTCATTGTTGAACATATTCCATTAAACATTCACAGTGCTGTGGAAAAAGTAAGTGAACCCTTGGATTTAATAATTGGTAGATCCTCCTTTGTCAGCAATAACCTCGACCAAGTGTTTCCGGTAGCTGCGGATTAGACCTGCACAACTTTCAGGAGGAATTTTGGACCATTCTTCCTTACAGAACTGCTTCAGCTCAGCCATATTCTTAGGATGTCTGATGTCAATGGCTCTCTTGAGGTCACTCCACAGCATCTAAATTGGGTCAAGGTCTAGGCTCTGACTGGGCCACTCCAAAAGGTGGATTTTCTTTTTTTGAAGCCATTCTGTAGTGGATTTACTTCAGTGTTTAGGGATATTGTCCAGCTGCATCACCCATCTTCTAGTGAGCTTCAGCTGGCACACAGCCACCCTGACATTATCCTGTAGGATATCTTGATAAACTTGGGAATTCATTTTTCCCTCGATGATGGTAAGCTGTCCAGGCCCCAAAGCAGCCCCAAATCATGATGCTCCCCCCACCGAACTTCACCGTTGGAATTATGTTTTCATGTTGGTATGCGGTGCCCTTTTTATGCCATACGTAGTGATGCATGATCTTCCCAAACAATTCAACCTTAGTTTCATCAGTCCACAAAACATTTTTTCCAGTTACGTTGTGGAGTGTCAAGGTGGTTCTTGGCTAACTTCAGGTGCGCAGCAATGTTTTTGTTGGAAAGCAGCGGCTTCCATCATGGTGTCCTGCCATGGAAAACATGCCAGTTTAATGTTTTCCGTATAGTAGACTCATGAACAGAGATGTTAACCAGTTCCAATGATTCCTTCAAGTGTTTAGCTGCCACTTTATGGCTCTTTTTATTAACCTTACTGAGCATTCTGTGGTGTGCCCTTTGAGACATCTTGGCTGGACGGTCACTTCTAGGGAGAGTAGCCACAGTATTAAATCTTCTCCATTTATAGACAGTTTGTCTAACTGTGGTCAGATGAATATTTAAGCTCTTTGAGAAAACCTTGTAACCCTTTCCAGCTTTATGCAAAGGAATAAATATTTATCATAGGTCTTCTGAGATCTCTTTTTTGTGAGTCATGGTCCATGTCAGCAGATGCTTCTTGTAAACAGCAAACTCAAAATGTTTGAGTGCTTTCTATAAGTCAAAGTAACTCTAACCCACACCTCCAAACTTGCTTCACACCTTTTGACCAATACATTTCCATTACTTTTCCATGACTTTTTAAATATTAAAAATCTTGGCATAATTGGAAAAATATATAATAAACATTTAAATTTCCATGGCTTTTCCAGGCCTGAAATAGTTGTCCTGATAAATTACACTTGTCTCTTTACACAGCAAAAAATATATATTTTTTTTTGTAGTTAAGAAAACTTAGCCAATCAGAGAACACTCTTTGCCTTTCTGCCTTCATGTTTGTGTTTGTCTCACATGTGACTTCTGACATTTGAAGGAAGGGGTTTTGAAGAGACAGCCTAGGGTTGAAGGGATGGGAGCAGTCTAATCTAGAAACTAACTCTAACTCAGTGACTAAGTGAGCAAAATGTTGGGATTTATTACAGCACCTTTATCATTGAGAACTACTCAACTCATATTCACAGTATAGTAAAATTGTGTAGTCGTGGACACTACTACACAGATGCACCAATACTGCATACAATATAGTTGGTTTCAGGCAAGCAAATGTCTTTGGACACACATACAGGTCTGCTCTGATGTTGGCTGCTGCTGTAGTCAGCATGAGTAACAAACCAATGACACAGATCAACTGGACAGTCTTGGTTCCACTAGACTGCACACTGCTCTCTCATCCTGCCTTATAACCTCACACTCATTCCTTATCATAACAATCTCTAAGGAAGCTTTACATAATTTCTTCTATTTAATTTTATACTATTTGCTCAGCACTGTTATAAATATCAGACACCCTCTACAAGCCTGACAATACCTCAAAATGTGTGGATTTAGTGTCTAATTCTTCTCAGGAGACTAAGCATTGGCAGAAGCCATACAATTTTAAATATACTAATGTGTAACTCACACATAAGTATATTACCATGTTGATAAGCAACATTTATTGCTGGCTAGACAAATTAGCCCAGTGAAAACACAGGAATCTCAACTCTGTCAAGAACAGGGCTCTGTTCTTCCATAGTTCCTTTTATCCTCATATTTATTGTGCACCATAGAGACAGACCTACCGACTCTGGTCGCAATTCCACGTTGACTCTGTCTCCATCCTCAAAACCCTGAGGGGCTTGGTTCTGCATGAGAAGAGGAATGGCAAAGTTTGGATCCGACTGTGGCTCGTTCTTCCATCTCTCCTGATACCTTTGAGACTCTGCAGAAGATGAGGGACAGATTGCATTCATCTATTATTCTTCAAAATAACTTATAGTTGGCTACATCTTTACTACATTGACAGTCCTTCTGTAATAAAATTCCTTCCTCAAGAACACAATGATAGCACATGAGTCACCCCTTCTGGGTCTGAAACTGCTACCTTTCACTTACCAGCCCAGATCTTTAAACACCAAGCCACGCCACCCCAACCCAAATAAAATAAGATGTGTTGACTGTCATAATCTAGAATTGTTGTTGGGTAAAACTAGCATGTACTTTAACAAGAAATTACAAACTCAGCAAGGCTGTCTTTAAAACCCAAAGAGCTGACTAACTAAACATTTCAGGGCATATTGGAACACTATGACCCTTACAAAAAAGTACTGTGACGGTACGACTAATACAATCATGGTATTAGATATTATGATATATGCACAGGTACTGACTGATTGGCATGGTAAAATAACTTTGATTGTAACTATGGTACTACAAAAACCTAACAGCAATGGTAATGGAAATATATGTCCAAAACAGCCCATTGGCACTTTTAGTGGATGCATAAAAATGACGTCTATGAAGGTATCTCACTAGTTTTTGAAAGAGAGCCAAAGTCAAAATAACATATTATCAGCAGACCTTCGATGAGTTCTTTGACAGCTTGAGATTCCACCATGTCCACCTCCTGAGACGGATCTTTAGTCTTTCCTTCGCTGCTCTTGTCTTCTTTCCCCGCATCAAGCCGGTTCCAGCGGTTCTTATGGATCAGCGGGATGATCAGCTCCTTCGGTTTCTCCACCGGTTTGGTTCTGTAAAGACAAAAGAGACATGCAGGAGTTCATGCGTGCGCAGTTCACCTTCTCATAAACCTAATGGCATGTGAGATCAAAACAAAAAGTCACAATGATTTCAATTACATTATTATTCGCCAGTCTAGCACTGAAGGCTACATTAGCCTTCAACTCACCCTTTGAGTTCCTTCCCTTCGACTTCAATTAAAAAATCTCGCTCTTCTGCCTTTACAAGTTTCACCTTACTAAGTGTTTTATTAAAACCGAACGATATTGGCGCAGACTTTTTGCCTCCATCCTCTTGGCTAATAATATTACTCTTTAGCAATTCACGCTCCTGGTTCCACTCCGGCGACGCCATGTTTGTTGTGTTGTAGTCCCTGGAGCAGACCGCTGGTAAATGTAGTTTCATTGAGTGCTCAGTATCATACGCAGTAGGTTGAAAAAGACTACAAATTCCACAATGTAATATGCAACACAACTCAATCGCTTTTTTCTTAATTATTAGTTTTTATATTTTAGATAAAAATTATTCCCCAAGCCTGACAATAAATACACATAAATAATTGTTCTATTGTTATTATTATTAAGTTCTATTGTTTTATTTTTAATAAATCATAACATTAATTATTAATATTGCTAAATAATATCAGATTCTACTCACTTTGCAGTAATCCCTATGTTTGGAGACTTGTATGGATGAAATACGCATTACAAAGCACATTTTACCTAAAAATATATTCTTTTTAAATAAAAACTGTAGTTTTTTTTTTCTTTTATTTTTTTTCTCATCCAT
Source organism: Myxocyprinus asiaticus (assembly GCF_019703515.2). Classification (NCBI taxonomy): domain Eukaryota; kingdom Metazoa; phylum Chordata; class Actinopteri; order Cypriniformes; family Catostomidae; genus Myxocyprinus; species Myxocyprinus asiaticus. The sequence goes on along the minus strand of NC_059376.1, from coordinate 14,818,839 downwards.
ATGGTACTTTATTTTCTCCCAAAACACTACAATTTATTTTGAGACAAAATACGCCTTTGTCATTTTATGTTTTGTTCAAGGTGATTTAATCAAACGTTTTCAATACCATAAGCAAAAAGTGAGTATTTGGGGTAACCCCCTGTTGCAGGGGCTAAAGGCCCCCTATAAAACACGTTGCATTTTTTAAGTGGGGTGAATAGATTTGTTATGAAGAATGTTCAAAGTGGGCTCACACTGACTGATCCGATCACAATGGAAATGTGCTTGTTTATAGAATACTTGAGATGTTATGAAATGCCAAATGTGATTGAAATTAACATAACGGTTCATTCTTTTCTGTAGTAGTTATTTTGAATAAGCATTATATTAATTTGTCTCAAAAATATTTGCATGAGTTGACACATTTAAACCTATATTATTGCCCCTATATAATTACTTCAATGTACTATTTCTACTTCATCTAACCATTAAAATGTGTTTTGTTGGTGTAACCTAATGTAGTAAAGTAGACTGAGATGTTAAATCATATTTTTGACTTGAATTAAACCAGTAAATTAAAAAAAAAAGCACATTCTTAAATTACTTTTTTACTTTTCAGTGTAGAGTTGTGCAACATGTGACCACACAAACACACAAAACATTATATATTTATATAGATCCATATTTTGCTGATGGATTTGGGGAGAATAATCTTGGAAGACTATAGGCGCAATATCTCACGCCTGGGCCTCTTCAGTACCCTTGACTGACCCAGCGATCTCTGCGACCTGCAAAATCAAAACAGGCTATGCCCACAAATGGTATGGTCAAATTAAATGCACTTTCACAGCAGTTTCCAAAACTCACTTCCCCCCTTCAATCTTCTCACATTTCACCTGCCCGCATCTCTCTGCCTCGACCTGAGAGACGCTTTGAGCAAAACTGGCAAAATACCTAGTTCGTTTACACAAGGGGCGGTTCTTCCCCCTGTATCTTTCCCTCCCCACCGCGCATCCAGTATCGCCTCTTACCTTTATTACAGTGTTCTTTGCTTATTGCTTGTGTCTGGGGATATTGAACTGTGCGCCAGTGCGCGAGATGTGATTTGGACCGGTGGAGTGCATCGCTTTTCCGCAGCATGCCTTCACGGGCGCCGTGAAATGCACCGGACATCTGTGACACTGCCCTCCAGTTCATAATCGATACTGTCGCCGTGGACGGGCTATTGAACGCCGTGAGAAGCCACTCTCAGCATAACTGCTGTAATGTAACCGATCCACGCATTTATTCAAAAACTGAAACAAATTACGCGGATTAAACACGACCCGGGAAACGCGATGAGGAGAAAGCGATAACTATGAAGGTAAGATTTGGGCTCCGATAAATCTGTCATTGATTCCAAGTGTTGCATTGTAAACATAATTTATTGCGCTTATACTAAGACAATAAAAAAAAAAGCTATTCAGTTTGTTCAGAACAGAAGTTATAACTGGTCCGGAAGCCTGAATCTCATGAATAAGTCGCTGTTGCTTTGGAGTGCAGAAGCGCTGTCCGAATCCCCCCCCCCCCCCCCAGCCCTTGCGGATCATCACGGGTCCCGTTCCCAGATGTACACTACAGTGTCCAAATCAACCGTCTGGTGTGCGCATCTCTTCTGCGCTGGGCATAGACGCACAGATTACAGTATTCTCTATAGAAAACAGACCTTTTTAAGTCGTATAAAGTTACACATATCAAGAGTAACTTTCTAAATAATTAACATTTAGGATTTTTCTTTAGGAATTTGACCATCGGGGTCAAATTTATTTTTGCCGGATCAATGTATATAGACGCTTTTAAACGGATGATCTATGAACGGCTAAATTGCTTGAAAAGAATGTGTGTATGTCAGCGTCAGTGCAGGTGAGTGTTTTCTGCAAATATCAGAGTGTTGTCTGAATGTTTTACTGTAAATGTGGGTGTGGGAGGGAAGCTGAAAGATGCGTTGACTTGGTTATTGTCAAATTATAACAGTTGTCCATACTTAGCATATAGACTATTGGCTCTCTGATTAGTTTTCACACATACCAAAACTTAATAGCCTACAGAATTTATAAAATTAGTTATTTTTAATAATGGATATTTTTACTTTATGAGGTCATTTTTAAGAGACCACTGCAAAATGATCAGTTTCTCTGGATTTACTGTTTATAGGTATGTGTTTGAGTAAAATGAACATTTTTGTTTTATTCTATAAAGTACTGACAACATTTCTCCCAAAGGCCAAATCAAAATATTGTAATTTAGAGCATTTATTTGCAGAAAATGACAACTGGTCAAAATAACAAAAAAGATGCCATGTTTTCAGACCTCGAATAATGCAAAGAAAACAAGTTCATATTCATTTTTACACAACACAATACTAATGTTTTAACTTAGGAAGAGTTCAGAAATGAATATTTGGTGGAATAACCCTGATTTCCAATCACAGCTTTCATGTGTCTTGGCATGCTCTCTACCAGTCTTTCACATTGCTGTGGGGTGACTTTATGCCACTCCTGGTGCAAACATTCAAGCAGCTTGGCTTTGTTTGATGGCTGGTGGCCATCCATCTTCCTCTTGATCACATTCCAGATTTTTTCAATGGGGTTCAGGTCTGGAGATTGGGCTGGCCATGACAGGGTCTTGATCCAGTGCTCCTCCATCCACACATTGACTGACCAATCCTCAGAGCTGAGGGAACATTGTCAGAGCAGAAGGAAGCAAGTTTTCTTCCAGGATAACCTTGTACGTGGCTTGATTCATGCGTCCTTTACAAAGACGAATCTGCCCGATTCCAACCTTTCTGAAGCATCCCCAGATCATCACATATAAAGGTTGTCTTCCAGATGTAAACACACATCAAATAGACATCTGGGTGATGAACAACATGTGCCATTAGCGTAAGGGGCTGTTCACAGTGAATACGTAGTTGCGCTAAAAAAGTATAGCTGGTGCAGTGTCACGGATCCACAGTTTTCTGACCAACCACTGGGCAGCGCCATGATGATTCTAATTGCCACTGGACTGTATTCTGGTTCCGGTCTTCAGAAGAAGCAATGTAAAAACCACCAAAACGAGTGATGCAGATGGAGAAAAACAACCATTTTTTTAGTGTTAGTTGGAGAGAAAATTATTCAGATTCAACGTGTGCAGTTGTTGGCTGTCATAACAACTCGCAGTAGTTTGTGATGATATCAACATAGCTAACTTTGGGCCAACGCTTTATGTCATCGACCCACTCCTTAAATTTTGATGGCTGAGGCACTGTCAAAAGATGGTCATAGCGACTCTGTAAAGTATCAAAACTATGGAGCCTCATGTTTTTTTTCTATCTGCTAAAAACATAGGCTACACTTATGCAAGTGAAAACACTGGGGACCAGAAAATGAAAACAGGCTTCCATTATGAAGCGTGGAACACTTCTGCATTTTCAATTTTTCTTTAAGAATTGAAGTTCTTTTTAATGTGACATGGCATCTAAAAACATGGCGCTGCACAAGATGCTAAAAAACAACGAGACGATTACAGATATCAGTCTAGTGCATGTTTACATTGGTAAACGATTTAAAAAACAGCACAGACGGACTCAAAAAAGTGTTCGGTATGAACGGCCCCTTACGCTGTTTATGCTAGTCAGGTTGTAGTTTTGTCACATGGATATGAGACAAACAGTTTGCTGCTCTTTTTTAGACACATTTGTAGGTTGTGACTCTTTAAATAAATTATGCATGTGTGAATGCATTTATATAACTTTTAACTTCAAATAACAGTAGCTTAATTTGTAAGTCACTGGTGTATGTGTTAAAGAAAGAGATACCGGAGTTCTTGAGGTGTGTGTGAGTGAACAGGGTGTGTCTGTGCTGATGTACTTCTGGAATAATGAATGTTGTGACCAGACTTCACCAATGCATCGCTGTAGGCTCAGAGAGCAGTCAAGGTTATTCTACTGTTATGAATCATTCATTAAGTATGAGAAACAGAGAGAGAGGGGGACAGAGAGAATGGTCAGAAAGAAAGCAACAATTGCAATATTCCCAATCCTGATGTGTCTAGAACCCAGGAGAAACACTCACTTCACACAACAGGCTGTGTATGTGTGAACATACGGTCCTGTATGTACCAACACTAGTCTCTCTTCACCCTCTCAATTTCTGCTATAGTACCAATCCAGTTTCTGCTCAGTTAACTTATAATCGTCTTATTGAACTTGTCTGAATGTTTCTGTGCCTGATCTTCATTCGAGTTGATCTGATAGCTGAGCGTCTGCTAATGAGATGATTCTGATCCTCTGCGCAGAGCATGTATTGTGCGTGGTGTTTAATTGTGTGATTATATGCACAGTCCACACCTCACTTCATGCATATTCAAGGTGTTAAAAGGTGTGCTTGAAGGAGAGAGAGATGTGTGGAGAGAGATACATACTGCAGTTTACCCTTGCTGGTGTAGGACAGCACTGCAAGACAGTTCTGCTTCTGTGAGCTCAGTGTTTGCCTTACAACATCACAATCTATCTACTAATCTTTTTGAGCTTGATCAATCAGTCTCGGGTGTCTGTTTGAGTCTATATCAGTCAGTCCTGTTACTATGAGAAATTGTAAAGGTCATTCTCAAAGAATGGGACACCAAACTGCAAATTTGAAGGCAGTAGATAAGAAACTTTAAAATTCTACCCCTTAAATTCGTCTAAACCTACAATTCAAATTCTGTCATCATTTACTCCATCAACAAATTATTGTTGTTCCAATCCTGTTTGATTTTCTCACACTGATCTCACAGTGAAATCGGAAACAGTCGGTTGACTTTTGTTTAGCTAAAATCGGTCTGTGCTCACTGAAATTCTAAACACTGCCCCCAATGGCCAACGCGATAACTGCTGTTGGGTGTATGGGCACGTGGGAACTCTGTGTATGCATGTGTAATTAACTATAGTACCCAACCCAAACCCCAAACCTAAAATGAACCATCAGTGGAGTAAAAATATAAAGTTAGAGGGAAAAATGCAACCTCTGGATCATGCTCATCACTGATTATGTAATCACGGTTACTTCCTGGTTTCAATGCAGGATCTGAAGCCAGGTCCCCCACACCACTGTTGCAATACAAATCCAGCTGCACCACAGGGGAAGGTATACTGGAGCCAATGCAAACAAGTCTGATAGGAGATGCCACTTTTCGGTGAATCATAATAATGTGGCTGATTCTAGGGTACTGGAACTCTTAGAAACAACATGCTGACTTCCTGTGTGATCATGTTGGATTTTCTATCTTATGTAGAAAGCAAAAAAAAAAAGATATTTTGAGGAATGTTCACACTGCTCATACAATAAAAACATACAGTTATCAGGGGCACTTAAGCTGCAAAAAGACAAAAAAAAACAAAACAAACAAACCATAAATGTACTATAAAAGTAGTCAAAATGAGGTAGTTCTGTGTAGATTCCCAATTTGGAATGCCCAATGTGCTTGTGGCTGCGTAGTGACTCAGTCCAGGTGGCAGAGGACAAATCCCAGTAGCCTCCGCATCTAAGACTGCCAACCTGCACATCTTATCATGTGGCTTGTTGAGCGCATTGCCAAGTTGTTTAATTTGTGCTTGTGAATTTTCAAACTTAAAGGAATAGTTCACCCAAAAATGAAAATTCTGTCATCATTTACTCACCCTCATGCCATCCCAGATGTGTATGACTTTCTTTATTCTGCTGAACACAAATTATTTTTAGAAGAATATATCAGCTCTGTTGGTCCATACATGGGTGCCAAAATTCTGAAGTTCCAAAAATCACATAAATCAGCATAAAAGTAATCCATAAGACTCCGGTGGTTTAATCCATGTCTTCAGAAGTGATACGATAGGTGTGGGTGAGAAACAGATAAATATGTAAGTCCTTTTTTACTGTAAATGCTCCTCCCTGCCAAGTCAATCTCCACTTTCACTTTCACATTTTTCTTCTTGTGTTTTTGGCTATTCCCATTCTTTGTGCATATCGCCCCCTACTGGGTAGGGAGAAGAATTTCTAGCAAAAAATGACCTAAATATTGATCTGTTTTTCACCAATCACATCACTTATGAAAATATGGATTACAGCACTCGAATCGTATTGAGTACTTGAGTACTATGCCTTTATGTTCTTTTTGGAGTGACAAAATTTTGGCACCCATTCACTTGCATTGTATGGACCTACAGTGCTGAAATATTCTTCTAAAAATCATATTTGTGTTCTGCAGAAGAAAGTCAAACACATCTAGGATGGCATTAGGGAGTAAATGATGAGATAATTTCTGAATTGTAATTTTTAGTTCAAACATTTTTTGGTTCATTTTTACATTTACAATAATGGCACTGGACAACATTCCCTTACAAGAAAAGGCAAAAGCAGAAACATCCCTAAGAAAAACACAACACAAATCAGTGAAACTGTTTGAACACTTATATCTTAACATGGGTCAGTGAAGTGCGGAACTACTAAGATTGTATTGTTCTTTATCTTCATACTATTTAACCTAAGAGTCAATACCTGGACCATCGTCTCTCTCACTTCATTATCCAGACCAAATGGTCCTTGACAGGTCTGTTGCTTGAAACAACACCAAATATAAATCTGAGTGGTGATGGATCAGTCCCCGCTATATAGATATTGATAGCAGGGTATAAGCATGTCGCTGTAAAATTGTTACAAGAGAACCACACACAGCCTTGAGCTAGAGGCTGCACTGAGGGTGAGGAGGAGAGAGGGAAGGACATACAAGGATCAATATCAAGTGGTGTAGAGGAGAGAAGCGAGGGAAGGAAGAGGGGGTCGAGGAGGGAGGTAGTGGGAGAAATAGAGGATCAAGAAGGAGTGAAGGATAAGGAGGTGGGGGCGCAATGAAAATGGAAAGGTCTGAGAGGTTAAACAATGCCAGAATTTTCATTTTGGGTGAACTATTTGTTTGAAAAAAGAAAGAAAAAATGTGGACAATGGTGAATAAGAGGTTGGAGAGGAAAGGGGGAGGGAAAAGAGGGATGGAGGGTCACCTTCAGCGATGGCATCTGATTCAGCACAATCGCACTCCCACTCAGGTTACTGCACTGTGACCTAGCCAAGCATGCTGGGACTATAAGACCGAGCCTCTCTTCCTCTTTCATTTTCCATTTCTTTATATCCGTCAATTCTTCCTATGACATTTCATCTATTCAGACTCAATCTCCTCTCATCCTTTTCTTCTCTTGTCCCTCTGGCACTTCTATACATAATTCAGGATTTGTGATTTGTGATGGTTTTCCTTTTTCTCAATATCATGTCATTGTCATTATAGGGCTTTAGAGTCTTTTGTCATATCACAATATTTCAAGCCCTTTTTCGTGTACGGCTCATTTTTCATCTCACCATATTATGTCAACATTTCTGCTCTCTCTCTCTCTCTCTCTCTCTCTCTCTCTCTCTCTCTCTCTCTCTCTCTTATCTCTATAGAACAATCACCACTCCTCCACACTAAGTGTTTTGTTCTTTCATACTCTTGTTATGGGTCCGTGCACATAATAACACTATATCAATGTAATCTCATTCTCATAATAAAGCCTTTCGACAGGCCCTCGGAGAAAAAGAAAGCTACAATTATAAAACAGAGAGTTATAACTGTAAATTCTGATGGGATGAGCAGCATTCGAAACTGCAAAATGCAGATGAACCTGTGTGATTACACATTATACGTCAGAGATAATCCATGGCTAGGTGTGCGTTAAACGATTTTAAATGCACGTTGTGGAGGCGACGAACCACCCGACGTGAAGTGAAGTGCATTTAAAATAATTTAACGCACACTTAGCCGTGGATTATCCTGCTTATACCATGGTCACTTGCCAGAATTGATTAGTTTCAGCTGTAATATATTTCTTGCAGTGCAAATTTTGACTGGAAGAATAAAAAATAATGGTTAATTTTATCTAAGGACCATTTTGGATCTGCTGCTCCGCCTGTTCTAAATCAGACGCAGAGAAAAAGTAGTGCGACCACACGCTTGGTCAAAACTTTGAATTTAAATGCACAATCCAGAAATAATAATATCCACAGAATGTAGATGGGTTGGCACTCCATATAAAATTTATTATTTAATTTTTATTCATTGTCATTTTCAGTGACGTTACAAACGTGGCAGTGACAGTAAAAGTAGCACTTACTGTATAAAAAGGGGAAAACCATTCAAAACACTCTGGAACCTGCAGATTTCGACCTCTGACACATCGGTATGGTATCCATAAAGGCTGCACGATCGATTGACCAAATTAATGAATTTGTAATTTGTCCATTAATGGTAGAGCTTCACTGTAAAATGCTGCGTGCATTTTGTAAACAAACAGCTTCTCCTTCAGCATTTGAGTCAGAGATTTGTGAGTGCGGGAGGCCTCTAGTGGCTATAGGTGGCACTTCAGCACATAACATACACATTACAGTTTAAATCTTCTTGCATCGCCTTGCCAGACAGGCGCATTTAATAGGTCCTGATTTCCTTCTCTCACCATCCGTACAAAACAAGCTGAATTCCATTATATTAGCTATGCTGATGAAAGTGGTTAGGAAATGTTTTCAGTTGCTATAGTTCACTCTGCTTGCTCTGTAATATTATGTTGCTAGGGTTACAAACAGTGCATTAATATCGAATGGTGATTAAAACTGACCGGAACTACCTGTGCATTCAATGTTTGAACTGCATGCATTCCAGCCAATCAGAATCGAGTATTCGAACAGACCATGATATAATGTATATTTAAGGACTCTTCCAGTCTCAGTTTAAGTTAAGATCAGTTGACAGATGTTTTGGCATAATGCTGATTACCACAATAAATAATTTGAAGTCACCCCTCATTTATTGAAAAAAAAAAAAAAAGCAAAAATCGCAGTTACACAAAGGCACCTACAATGAAAGTGAATGAGGCCAATCCATAAATGCTAAAATACACAATGTTTCAAAACTATAGCCACAAGATGTAAACATTATTTGTGTTAATATGATTTTATCACTTACAAAATCACTTACAATCATTATATGTGTAAAGTTATATTTACTATAACAACTTCATTGCCATGACAACGAGAGTTACGGTAAATGCCCTAACATAAGTAAATCCCTGATTTTATGACATTAAAATCATGTTAACACATATAATGTTTACATTTTGGAGCTATACTTTTGAAACAGTGAGTACTGTAAATTAAAGGGATAGTTTATTCAAAAATGAAAATTCTCTCATCATTTACGCACCCTCATGCCATTCCAAATGTGTATGACTTTCTTTCTTCTGCAGAACACAAATGAAGATTTTTAGAAGAATATATCTGCTCTGTAGGTCCATACAATGTAAGTGAATGGTGGCCAGAACTTTGAAGCTCAAAAAGCACACAAAGGCAGCATAAAAAGTAATCCATACGAATCCAGTGGTTGAAAGCTATATGATAAGTGTGGTTGAGAAACAGATCAATATTTGTGTCCTTTTTTTACTATAAATCTCTACCTTCACTTTCACTTTCACATTCAAATTCTTCATGCACATCACCACCTACTGGCCAGGGAGGAGAATTTATAGTAAAAAAAAGTACTTAAATATGAATCTGTTTCTCAACCTTATGGAGTCTTATGGATTAATTCTATGCTCCCATTATTTGCTTTTTGGAGCTTCAAAGTTCTGGCCACCATTTACTTGCATTGTATGGATGTACAGAGCTGATATATTCTTCTAAAAATCATTTGTGTATAGAAGACATAAAATCATAAACAGCTGGGATGGCATGAGTGTAAGTACATGATAAGAGAATTTTAATTTTTGGGTGAACTATCCCTTTATTGTTTACAGATTGGCCCCATTCACTTCCATTGTAAGTACCTTACTGTAACTGTGATTTTTGCTTTAAATAAACAAGGGAAAATTTGAAATTATTTTTGTTGTAATAAACATAATAAATCCAGGTTTATTAAACCTGGAACTTTCCTTTAAAGGTGATACTAGCCATTATGGGACCTCTGGCAGATTTAGTCACCGAATTAGGATTAAAGAGTTTTGAATTAGAGAGTTTTAGGCACAAAAAGTGGAGTAAAAAGGCCCTTAAACATGGTAAAATTAGTGTTATACATGGCCTTTTGTAGCTTATTGCTTTATTTATTTATTTTCTCCCCTTTTTCTCACCAATTTGGAATTCCCAATGCGCTCTAAATCCTCATGGTGGCATAGTGACTCACCTCAATCCGGGTGACAGAGGACAAATCTCAGTTGCCTCAGCATCAGACTGTCAACCCACGCATCTTATCACATGGCTTGTTGAGCGCGTTACTGTAGAGACCCAGCGCATGTGGAGGCTTCATGCCATCCACCGTAGCATCCACACACAACTCCCCACGTGCACCACCGAGAGTGCACCACATTATAGCAACCACAAGGAGGTTACCCCATGTGACTCTACCCTCCTTAGCAACCAGGCCAATTTGGTTGCTTAGGAGACCTGGCTGGAGTCACTCAGCACGCCCTGGGATTCGAACTCGCGAACTCCAGGGGTGGTAGTCAGCATCTTTACTCGCTGAGCTACCCAGGCCCCGCTTATTGCTTTAATAAGAGCTTTCAGGCATGCAGTTTTGCATTGTCAATTTGATCTATGGCTAACTTATCTAAAGTAGTTTACCGAATGTTTCAATTCAGTTTTGGAAAGGATCATTTCTGTAAAGAAACACAACGTCGGCACATTCTCTTTTTGTTTACTTTACACATAAACACATGAAAAGATGGGCAGCTCAGGAGATTAGAGGCTAAAATTTTGAAAATATCCATAATTTTACATACCTTGATTGGCATGCATAAAACTTTCGGCAGCAGGTTTACATTCCAACCCTTTTATTGAGCTACTCTTATGGGTATTAAGTCTCATGTGTTTGTTTGTGTGTGTGTGGGTTGTGTTTGAAAATGTTGGAGGTGTGCTTTTCGTCCCTTTCACATTTAATCTTTCATTTTTAAATCTGTCCCGGCTGTCTGTGTGTCGGCTACACCAGTGCCCCAGATTTGGGATTGAGCATCAGTTTAATGCACCCCGTGTCCGAGGGTGCGGTAGAGTGATTGGATGGGGAGATGTGTTACAATACAGAAGTGTAGAACAGCGGTCTATAGGCTGTGTGGATGCTCAGGTTCATTTGGAGGTCGTTTGTAATTGAAGATTCACAGGCTGGCTGACCTCCAGCAGTTCTCCCTGCGGAGAGTGATGTAAGATTAGGGTCACAAGAAGTCAAATACAGGTTAGGACAGAAGGGGAATTATAACTGCTCAAATTCAGGTGATTAAAAATATTAAACCAAGCCACGTCTGTAATATTATGCATGGTAATACATGTTATACATTAGGCACAACATTTTTTGAGCAAAATAATTAGGTGTACTTCAATGTGCCATAGTTTTACAATGGCATTGGTAACCAGAATTCTTGTTTTTGCATGATGCTGCTTCCACACCTCTAGGTGACAGTATATCTTCATACTGGTCTTTTTAACATAAACAACAAATTACTTTCTGCACCTTTAAATAAATAAACTGTGCCTCTAATATCTTTAATATATTTAAACATGACATAGCATAACATTTATAGTGGTATTAATTTTATTTTCTGAGGTTGACTGAAATTTTAGTCAAGGTATTGTACATTACAAGCAGTTAAAATTTTGTTGTACCATTTTGCACCGTCTTCCTGACCATACGATTTCAATGGTCCAGTTTGTACTGCTGTGCCTTAAAAACTTCTATGTAAAAACCCTTTTTGCATATGTCATGAGAAAACCCATGAGCTGCAGGGTTGCTTTTATATCTGATGTAATTTGCACTGCTCCAGGCTCTTTTTGCAAACCACAGGGGCGGACTGGCCATAGGGAGAACCGTGACTTTTCCCGATGGACTGGCCACGAAACGGGCCCGAACGGGCCGCCATAAGCTGAAACGGGCCACAACGTTATGCCAAATGGGCCACGACAGGCTGAAGAGGGCTGCAAATTGGCGGGGTGATATGCCAAAGGGGGCTGCGATATACAGAAAAGGACAGCGAAACCCCCCCCCCAACTCAATAGCTTGCAACTCAATAGCTTTTGTGAATGTGTTTACCGTCCTCTGTGGTGCGACCAGAAGCGAGTTGTATCAGCAGCGTGGAAGACCCGATTTCCTCATTTCGCATTCCTGTCTTTGCAACTTGCTTTTGGTGCCCCTCCATGGACATTTTATTTATTTTTTAAATTTTTTTGATTTTCACCCAATTTGGAATGCCCAATTCCCAGTGTGCTTTTAAGTCCTCATGGTTGCGTAGTGATTCGCCTCAATCCGGGTGGTGGAGGATGAATCCCAGTTGCCTCCGCATCTTATCACATGGTTTGTTGAGCGCGTTGCCACGGAGACATAGCATGTGTGGAGGCTCCATGCCATCCACCGCGGCATCTGCGCTCAACTCACCATGCGCCCCACCGAGAACGAACCACATTATGGTGACCATGAGGAGATTACCCCATGTGACTCTACCCTCCCTAGCAACCGGGCCAATTTGGTTGCTTAGAAGACCTGGCTGGAGTCACTCAGCACACCCTGGGATTTGAACTAGCGAACTCCAGGGGTGGTAGCCAGTGTCTTTTGCCACTGAGCTACCCAGGCCCCCGCCTCCATGGACATTTTATCTGGAAAATAGAATTCACACGTGCCCATATGCCCAACAGCAGTTAACGCTTTGGCCACTGGGGGCAGTGTGTTGTATTTCGATGTGTTTAGAACGATAAAAAAAAAAAAAAAAAAAAAAAAAAAAAAAAACAGGGGCCTGGGTAGCTCAGCAAGTAGCTCAGACGCCACACCTGGAGTCGCAAGTTCGAATCCAGGGCGTGCTGAGTGACTCCAGTCAGGCTTCCTAAGCAACCAATTGGCCTGATTGCTAGGGTGGGTACAGTCACTTTGGGTTAACGTCCTTGTGGTCACTATAATCTGGTTCTCGCTCTCGGTGGGGCACGTGGTGAGTTGTGCGTGGATGCTGTGGAGAATAGCGTGAAGCCTCCACATGCGCTAGATCTCCACGGTAATGCGCTCAACAAGCCATGTAATAAGATGCGCGGATTGACTGTCTCAGACGCGGAGGCAACTGGGATTCGTCCTCCGCCACCCGGATTGAGGCGAGTCACTATGCCACCACGAGGACCTGGAGCACATTGGGAATTGGGCATGCCATATTGGGGAGAAAAGGGGAGAAATAAAAAAAAACAAAAAACAGACTATTTAGCAGAGACGGGTCACTTCTATTAAAATGAATAGAAGAAATTGAGACACCCAACGGTCAACGATGTAGAAAAGAAGTCCCGCATTAATGCATGGTCACACATACCTTCTCAAGGTGAAATTCCACGGGCGAAGATGCGCAATGGGAGAAAGGTGTCATACATTGTTCCTGGCAGGCTCCTCAGCCTTACAGGCTCTATATGGTTAGGATTAGGGTGAGGGCAGGGTTAGGGCATCTGCTGCCTGCCAGGAACAAACTGAGGCACCTTTGTACAATGGGCGCAAAGATGGCGGGGCGGACTTTGAGCGTGTGTGAAACCAGCAAAAATATAATTGTCAAACAGCCTTTTTTAATGCTGCAATTTATACTCAGTAAGACTTAAGTTAAAAAGAGTTCAGTTAAAATCTCACTGCTAAAATTATATCCATTGTGGATATTTACAATTGTAGCTGTTTACAAAGCACAGGCCACACAGAGGTCACTGCCAAACCAAGCAATTTCCCATTGGTTAACGCAGCGATTTCGGCTGTCAAAGTTCACCACACTTGGACTCGAGGCGAAATCAGCGCAAGGAAATTCTTTGCAATCGGAAGTCCATCGCAGGAAATTCACGATTGCATAGGTTCCCATTAAAATGACTGTATTTCGGCCACGGTATTTCACTGTTCAAAGGTACGTGACCATGCCTTTACAGGTAAAAGAGCCAATCACCTTTTAGATATAGACATCGCCTGTCAATTAACTCGAGAACGTGCATGCGCATTAGTTATATAAGCCGGGAAAATTTCGTTTTTTATTGTAGTCTGAGGTAAAGAAGCACAATTTATGATACCAGTGTAGTCCGATTTTACTGCTGATTTGAAATACGTTCTTTGATCGTAATTTTGACCAACCATTTTGGAGATTCAAATAGATAGGAGCTGCATTGGCATGCCGCTTGTTTACCTAGAAAAATAGCTCCCCATGAGCATTCCAAAGATGGCCGCCAAGTGAACTGACCTGCTAAAAAGACTTCGAGAAAAGTCAACCTACTGTTTCTGATTCCACTGTGAGATCAGTCACTGCTGGTATAGAATTTTTCAGATGTGAAACATCTGTATATGCTGTAGTATGTTTACATAGTACATTGTACACTTTTATTTCAAAAGATTCAGGATAAATCCATTTTTCATGATGTGACCCCTTTAATAAGAGGTGAATAAGAGTGTAGCAAAAGCAGGGGGGTCATTTAAAGTTGGCTTGACTGATCAAAGATTTCTGAAGTTCAAATAGAAAATGAATTGTGGGAAAACATTTTTTAATCAAGAATCCATTAAAAGCATTATTGTACTGCTGGTCGATCAGGATTCATTGAGAGACAGCAAATTCCACCCACTGCAGTCAAAGAGTTCTCATGCATAACAATGCTAATACAAAAATAGGCTAAAACAAACAAGATGGTATAACTGAGTGAATTGATTGCTCTCAGACTTTGTAAAGGAGAAAACCTTCAAGGTGAAATGCTCAGTAATAATTCATTCAAGATTTGATTTCTTTGTCTTCCCTACTTGTTTCCTCAGCCTGCATAACAATCAGTCTGCTCAAATCCAGATGTGTACTTGACCCTGAGGGATATTCTTATTATAGGAAGGTGTTTCTCATATGAATGAGGTGCTTTTCCAGCTTTGACTTGAATAAATGTTCCAGTTCGTTTTCAGCCTGTAAGCAGGAGCTGTCATTGCATGTTTATAAGATTAGTCAAACACTACAGGTGCAACAGACACCCCACGGCTATTGTTTCTGATAGAAAATATTTTTACCTGAGACAGACATATGTTAGTGTTAATAACACAATATGGTAATGTTTATGTTCATCTGTACTAGTTGGACTTCAACTTTAAAGGAGTTCACTTTGTATTGCTATTATGTGCATTATGTTGTATATGAAAATCTTTTTTGATAAACAATTTTATATCACGTAGAATTTGGTAATCCTTTGGTGATTCTGTATTTCAAAGAAAAAGGTTTTGCTCAGAGGTTGCTTGCTCACAGCTCAGAAGATTTAAATGGATAGTTTAATATGAACTTAAATTTGTTTCTCACCCAAAGCATTCGTACTGCTTACGAAGACATAAAACCAATAGGTGTATGGATTGAATAGACCTATGGAAAATATAGCTTTAAAATAATTGTGGATAGCTCAGATAATTTTGTTTTGGAAGAATTTGATGACAAATGTTTGAGTTTATATTGAAATGTCTTGCAGACTTTGGTATCTTCACAGTTTGAGACATTGCTGAAATCTCCTCTGAAACTCTATAGTAGACAAATGTGAGATAATTAACCTTTTTCTTAAAGGATTATCCCAGGTTCAATACAAGTTAAGCTCAATCGACAGCATTTGTGGCATAATGTTAATAACCACAAAAATTTATTTGGACTTGCCCCTCCTTTTCTTTAAAAAAAAAGCCAAAATCTGGGCTCAAGTGAGGCACTTACAATGGAAGTGAATGGGGCCAATTTTTTTATGTTAAAATACTCACGGTTTTAAATGTTTAGCAACAAGACGTAAACATTGAGTGTGTTAACATGATTTTAGTGTGATAAAATCACTTACTAACCTTTTCTGTGCAAAGTAGCCAATTTTAAAACTTTGTTGCCATGACAATGTAATGTCAACAAACTCTAAAACCCTAAAATGACTGTAAAAATGAAAATGTAAACTTTACAGCTAAAATAACATGAGTTTTCACAGAATAATTAATGTAAGTGCTTTTATAAAATGATAAGCTTCACATTTCTGCTTTTAAACCCTCTAAAAATTGGCCCCATTCACTTTAATTGTCCCATTGACTTCCACTGAAAATGCCTCACTGTAACCAAAATATTTGCTTTTTTTAAAGAAAAGGAGGGATGATTCGAAATACATTTTTGTGGTAATCAACACTATGCCTCAATTGCTGTTGACTGAGCTTAACTTGTAATGAACCCAGACTATTCCTTTAAGAGAAAAAGTATACAGGAGACAGCAAATGTCTGCATTTGCTCTCCAGTTAATCTCATTGCCGTGGGACATCTATATTAACTAAACAACCAAACTTGTGTTTGCATAGTTATTATCTCTCTCACTGACTTATTAACTCTCTGTCTCTCTCTCTCAGACAATTTCCACCTTTGTTGACTGGGTGAACTCTGCAATTCAATTAGATATTTGTAATTGAGTTATATGGCTACACACACTTTGATACTTTACTTTGATAATTTTCACACTGGCTCTGAGACTGCACTTTTTGGTTTATACTTTGTAACACTCTGACCAGAAATCACTTCTTTTGAACTTCTCTTTGAAAATCTCCTCAGGGGTGGCCAGCAAAACACCTGTCATCCACCCTCAACAATCTTCAGTTATTTGGCAGTCTGTGAGGACAGCCTAGCATTTGAATGTTGAAATTAGTTGAGTTCTCATTATGTGTTCATTCAGTTGTGTCAATCATGTAAAGTTATTTCCCTTTTTAAAGTTTTTTAAAGCATTTTTCTTTGTAGTTGAAGAGAGAGTGAAACTTGTGGTACAACTTTGGTAACTATCAAGTCTTTTAATTACATTATCATTAAATGCTATGTATCTTTGCTGTTTTATCTCTGTTTTTTCTGTGTGGAGTCTAAACTGATAAATCCCTTAATTGCTGTGGTCACCTTTTAATTAGTGCCAAAAGCCTGGGAGTCACTTTGTATCTTCACTGGCCAAAGAAAGTCAATCATCTTTTTTTTTCTTCTGTCCATTGGGTGTTTATAATAATTAAAACGATAAATTAAATAGTCTTAAAACGCCTTACTATTTCCTTCTGACCCAGCTTTAAATAAGTGAAGTGTGTAATTTCTACGCCACTAGCATTACCAAACAGAACTGCAAAAATAATGATGGCTTTCAAACAGATTTCCCAAGCACTCCCACTGCCATTGGTTGGACAAACAAACCCCGCCCAAAATTCACATTATTGGTATATGTTATAGTTAACTCACTGCTTAACTATCATAGTACGATGCATTGCTGGAGAAATTAACTAGCAAGTCACGACTGTTTCCCAAAACCGTAGTAACTATGTCACACATCCATCGTTCGAACCATGTTGGTTCAACAATATAGCGCTGTCGTTAATGACGTTACGCAAAGGATGGAGTAATAATTTATGCGGAGACTGAATGGTTGTAAAATTATAGCACGTTTACTTGGACACCAGAAAGCCGTTTATTGTTAGAAAGCCGTTTAAGACATGACGTCACGCCATCTGCGTTTGTATGCGCTGTGTAATCGGCGATACATGTGGTTTGGTAAGTTTCCCCTTCTTATGTCATAGTCAGGGTTTCCCCCGATGCATTTTATAATAAACGAATATGCACACTCTTAAAAAAACCTTTAAGAATGGCGCTTCTGTGTTTACATGACCAAATAGCTGCATTCTCCAACAGAAACTTAGTGTGTTAAATCGCTTTCTCTTAATTCCCTTTATTGGTGTACAGAAAACAGCCACACTTGCATGATGTTTCAGAAAGCCACTTTCTGCAAAAGCCCCGGAATGAGCTGTTTTTTTAAGTGCATGTAAACAGGATCTTAAGTCTGTATATCTTAAGATATACATGGAATGAAAGATATAAAAGCCTCAGTGAAGTCAAATGACATAGACACCATAAACTAACAAGTAATTATGCTTGTAACTACAGGTGTAGAGCTGTAATTCCAACCATTTTACTTTGTGATGCTGTTTGCGAATGTTCGTTGGAATTACGGTTTCGGTAAACACCAAATTGTTGAACTATGTTGGTAACAGGGTTGCAGCGGTATACCGGTTTTATGGTATACCACGGTATGAAAACTGACAGTTATCATACCATGTACATTTGCTTATCCACGGTATTGAGAGAAAAAATAACGCAACCAGACGGAGAATCTCACCTGCGCATCTCCTTTCCTCCTCGACTGCCTGCTTTTCTCTGACGCCTTTCCTCCTGTGTAGTATGTATGTTCTGTTTGAATTGTTTGAAATTAGGAAACAAACGGGATAATAGTGGACTCATATAAGTAAATATGCTCTTCAATTTTTAAAAGGGGGGAGAGAAAACTTCCTGTCGCTTTTGTTGTTGACGTCAACAACAAAAATAATGTCACTTGATGCATGTCCTTGTACTTGAAAACCATGAACAAAACTATGCAACATAAAAGGAAATGCGACCCAGGATACGTTAAATACAGGTTACGTTTTTACTATGGTGGGTCGACACTTGATTTCCAATGTAAAATCTGGGTCCTGAAGCAAAACCAGTTGAGAACCACTGAGTTAAAGGTACAGACAGGAGCAGTCTGGCTGCGCTGTCATGCATCTACAGTATATGTTAATTGTTAATAACATAGGACATTACTTTAAAAGCTCACACAGCTGATGTTATTTTTCATTTAGTAGTTAATTTAACATGCTATGCTAACATGTAAACTAACATTCTTTAGTTATATAACATGTTATAGTTACATGCAATTTTTTTATCATGTTTATAATTCGGTTTATTATTATAATTCTGTTAGCTTTCTTTTTTATTCTATTTATTTTATTTTCAAAAGGGATACTTTTTTTTACACATACTTCAATTGAAAAAAAACATGGTTTCAAGTTTCAATTATAATAAAGCGGTTGTTCAACCAAAAAAAAATAAAAATAAAAAAACTCTTCTGTTTTCACTCCGATAACTGATAATAATAATTGTGTAATACCGTATACCGTGATACTATGATATTTTCTGTACCATGAAAATCTCATACCATTGCAACCCTAGTTGGTAATGATGGAACTTGCGACTATAGTTGGCTTACAATGCTTGCTAACAATGCTAACCAATGCTGGTTTGGATGCTCAAAGAAACAGAGCAATGTTTTGATAGCACTAGAGAGTCAGTGTTTACAATTATTTTTTTTGGGAGATCAACCTACGAATGGATTACTTATAGTTGTCTCTGCACAATAAATTATAACATAATTATAATGTACAATAATAACATATTTTAATTTAAAATTATATACATCTCCCTCAAAGTTTTGACAGTTTAATTTCTTCCTACCGTTCCAGTCAAGTCTGTATTTGGATGACACTTTTTTAATCTAACATCTACATTATGACACTGAAAGACCCTGTGAATTAATTCGACAAGTGCAGTTTTCTTTCTTGTGTTAATGTAATTCTGATTGAAACAGGAAGTTTGGGTATGACTTATCGAAGGACTTAGCCCCCTTTTTTTTAAAGAGCAAATAGGCTTGAGTTACATTACAGCCAAAAACTGTGATTTGCTACATTCTCTTTCTAGAGAGCATTTGATTTAATTGGACACAAATCTGTGTCGTGCAGGATGAGTCATCAACATTGTTGGTCCATTTTTCTAGATGAGAAAGACTGTACATTTTAAATATTAATATCAGCAAAAAAAAGTTTTTTTACTAAAAAGTGCACTATCATACAGATGACCTCAAATCTAACACACATGGACTTAAGCCACAAAACTCTTAAGACTGATTTCATAGGGTCTTTGAATACACACTGTTATAATGAATTCAGCTGTCTATATAGTCAGCAGTCCAGGGTAAAGCCAACTATAATAATGAATACAGACACAAACATCCAACGTTCAATATTCTAACCACGAGCAGCCACACAGCGCTCAATCACATGACTCTATAACATTACGGTTTCATTCTCGTACCCAATGCGTAGTCTATAGCATTAGTTATTCATTTTCTCATTAATGAAATGTCATGGGTTTTTTCCTGGAATAAAGATTGGTCCCTAAAAATAGGTATTAAGAAGAAATAGATACATTTAGAGAGAAAAACAACAATGGCATTGTCATTGTTTTGTTCCGTGGCTGAATGGAATTTCACTGGTGAGCCATCCGAACATATATGTGTGAGTGGTAGATGCGTAAACGGATATAGGGTGGTCAGCTTTTTCCTGACCTTAAGGGTCAGCATTTTCAACACATGTAAAATATGCATCTCTATAGAGCTTGCAGCGCTCTGTGTTCAAGACTCCAGGCATTTGAAACTGATGTTATAAAACAGCTTTTCTAAAGCAGGATCTTAATTTGGGAAAATATGGAACATTAGTATAAGAGAAAAAACAGTGAAGACAGCTTGTTTTCACATTTTTTGAATATAGTGAATATTTCTCAGAGTTGTTCATTTTTGAATGTCAGTATAGGCTCATAATCCTACCTACAAAGCAAAAGCCTTTAACATTTCCATTATTATTGCTCAGGTCAAAAGACTCAGCTCATTGAACACACGCTGACCTTTGGTGACAAGATGCCCCAATAGTGGGCCCCGCTCTCCCCTAATCATGCTGTTTGTTATTGTAATGTTAGGCATTTTGTGACATTTTGTTATCTGTAATAAAGTAACCAGTATTAAATGAAAGTGGATGTAAATATGTCAGGATAAATGGCAAATCACATGTATTTTAGACCCCTAGAGTAAGATCAAAGTGCTGCTTGCTCTTTTAGTTGTAGCATTGACATAGTAGGATTTCATCTCTCTGGAGAAAAACAGTTTCAACCTTTGAATATAGATGCATCTAATGCTGTTGAGCAAGGCAGACAGTCTTGACTAGAGAGCATGAGGATGTGTAGCCCCCTCTGTGTGTGTGCTTGACAGCACACGCCATCTCAAACCAACCAAAGTTGACAGTTTGTCTCACACAAAGACACCTCTAGACATCTGAGCGTGTAACAAGGAATATATTTGCTTGATCTTGCCATATATACAACAAGCAGATGGGCTGGGTTGGGATGTGATATTTAATATTGCATTAGAGTACTGATAGTTACACTTGACAACACTGGCTTTTGTAATGTCTGAAAGTTATATATATATATATATAGACGCACTGCACAAGCGCAAGACCTTAGCAAACATAATCAAAAAGAAACATTTGAGTAGTACTTACATATACTCCTAACCCTCACCCTAAAACACCAGGGTGGGGGCCTGGGTAGCTCAGTGGTAAAAGACACTGGCTACCACCCCTGGAGTTCGCTACCTCACTAGTTCAAATCCCAGGGTGTGCAGAGTGACTCCAGTCAGCTTTCCTAAGCAACCAAATTGGCTAGGAGGGGTAGAGTCACATGGGGTAACCTCCTCATGGTTGCTATAATGTGGTTTGTTCTCAGTGGTGCGCATGGTGAGGTGATAAGATGCACAGGTTGATGGTCTCAGACACAGAGGCAGCTGGGAATTGTCCTCCGCCACCCAAATTGAGGCAAATCACTTACATGACCACGAGGACTTAAAAGCACACTGGGAATTGGGCATTCCAAATTAGGAGGAAAAAGAGTACTGACACCAAAACTGTGTTATTTCATGTATTTCTTAGCAAATGTAGTAGCTTGATAGCCGTAAATCAAAAGGGATGTGATGTCAGAGGCACAGTATCTGCATGATTTTATGCACCACTGCCACACAATTGGCTGATTAGATAATCACATGGATGATTGTTGGTGCTAGACGGGCTGGTTTGAGTATTTCTGTAACTGCTGATCTCCTGGGATTTTCACACACAACAGTCTCTAGAATTTACTCTGAATGGTGCCAAAAACAAGAAACATCCAGTGAGCGGCAGTTCTGCGGAAGGAAATGCCTTGTTGATGAGAGAGGTCAACAGAGAATGGCCAGACTGGTTCGAACTGACAAAGTCTATGGTAACTCAGATAACCACTCTGTACAATTGTGGTGAGAAGAATATCATCTCAGAATACTATTCTGAGATTCGGGTTGCCGCTGTTTTGGCAGCATGAGGGGGACCTACACAATATTAGGCAGGTGGTTTTAATGTTGTGTCTGATTGGTATATGTTGTAAATTTATTTTTGTTGCAATGTGTTACATGTAAAGAGAAAATTCACATTTTCTTGTCCATTTTTACACACTTCTTACATATATAAGAGTCATATATAGTGAACGGAAAATTGCCACAAAATGACATCCATGAAATAATAATAAAAATAAAAAAAACCTTAAACAATGAAAAACATTCCATGTCATAGATATTTATAGAATATACATGTATGTCTAACTGATTTTGAAAATTGAATGGATCATTTTGCATGTGATGGCTCACACGATGAAAGAATGTTTAGAAGTTGTGAAGAGTGACAATTTCACTGAGAATCAGCTCATCAGTTTTGATCAGCAAGCCATATGCATTTAGTTATAGTGCAAATTGTAGCCAATTGTACTTACTCTTTTGCACACATGTGCCAACACACGTGCAATTTGCTTAAATGAATAAGAAATTCAAATCTGGTGTGAACAAGAAACTTATTGTTCAGAGATTTGAACTTAATGTTTTGAAAAAAATAATTCTCATTTGAGAATTGAGCCAAAGCAATTGAGAAAAACTGTAATACATGCTTATCTCATTCACAGCATTTTATGCATTTAAGTGTTTGCTTAAATCACTCAAAACATTTTATGCATTTACTGTAACTTATGTTTAAATCCCTCTTTAAGGACATGTATAACAGTTTTAACAATACCACTCATATTTTCTCATATAACACGTATTACACTTATTCACTTAACTGGAAAACACTGGGCTATAAATCATTTAAGTGAAGTATGATTAATACTAAATTTACATACCCAGTCTTCACATGTGTGTATAACGTGGTCAAACTCCACACATGCAATCCATATGCATCCTTCAACAATTATCCACAACAAACACTACATTTTAACATACAACTCTTCTGAACACATATTTAATGCAATTTATAAGCATTTTGTGTAAAATTTGATATTTGCCCAAGGAATTCTCAACTGATGAACAAAACTGGGAGCTCTCTTGCACAATGTATGTTCTCATGTCTCTAACCAACACACATGCGCAACAAGAGAAAGTGCCGGAAAGCAGGTGTTGCGAAACTCCAGTTCTTAAAGGGGCCATGTCCAATTTATGACTAGAGTTAAATTACATGAAATTTCTCCACTTGACTACATATATATATATATATATATATATATATATATATATATATATACTTTAAAAAATAAAATAAAATAGATTAACCCTTTTAACAACAGTGCTAATAAGAATATAAAAGAACATATTTGAAAGTGCCTCCCGTCCTTGTTTCATGTGCAGAGTTACTGAAGGTCTCACAGCTGGACAGAGAGAGAGAGAGGAGAAGGGAATCGAGAAGGGATATATAGTGTGTGTGTGCATGTCTGTGTATATACATGCATGACTTTGCCATGGCCCGGATGCCTTTCATTTGATCTCACATAACAAATGACTCATCCCTACCCATTGACTGTTAGTTATTTCAATAACAAACAACCCAAATACCAACAATGCCTTCTGTCAGTGAACTTCCAACCTTAAAAGGATAGTTAACTTAAAAAATGAAAATGTTAGGCTCAGTCTTTATCTGTCATTCTGCATCTCCTTTTGTGTTCACTGGAGGAAAAATTTTATATGGGTTTGGAACACATGAGAGTGAGTAAATGATGACATAACTTTCATTTTTGGGTGAACTATCCCTTTAATGTGTGTATGTGAAAGAAAAGGAAAAAGAAGGACATGTTTGTGTATTTGTATACTTGGTGTTATCCCGGCTTTCCGTTCATGGACACCTGAGCTTGCCTGCTCCAAGGTCATATCCAGGACTCCTCTTCCTGTGCCAAAGGCAGCCTGTGTGGAGCCTGGCTCAGTCTATCTCTGTCTCTGTAGCGACTGTAAAAAAAAAAAAAAAGAATTCTCCTATCAGCTGCCAGATCTCTGGGGGGTGGGGCAGGATAAATGACCAATCGGCCAATTGCTCGATTGGAAACAATTAGTCATGTCTCCTCAGATGCTGCTCATGCTGTTTAATTAGCCTCATTAAGCCTTGTGGGCCGGTCAGCCGGAGGGGACACGCGGATGCATTAACCATGGTTACTACTGCGCCAGTAAGGTTGACTGCACCTCCATCTGACCCCTGGTTACTACTGTAACAATCACCAATTAGGAAATATTGATCTTTCTCAGACCCCCTGATGGTGATTACGTTACAGAGACAATTAAGAGGCGAGTTTGCGATTTTGCCGAAAGTGAACTAAAGTGCTATCTAGCTATAAGCTATAAATTTGTGTTTTATGGTTGTAGAAACAGTGTAAAAAGCTTTTCTATCCACCAGGTGCTATTTTAAAGGAATAGTTCACCCAACAATGAAAATTCTCTCATCATTTACTCTCATGCGATCCTAGATATGTTTGACTTTCTTTATTCTGCAGAACACAAACAAAGATTTTTAGAAGAATATTTCAACTCTGTAGGCCCATTCAATGCAAGTGAATGGTGGCCAGAATTTTGGAGCTCCAAAAAGCATATAAAGGCACAATATAACTA
This sequence comes from Myxocyprinus asiaticus, assembly GCF_019703515.2. Taxonomy (NCBI): domain Eukaryota; kingdom Metazoa; phylum Chordata; class Actinopteri; order Cypriniformes; family Catostomidae; genus Myxocyprinus; species Myxocyprinus asiaticus. Next base: position 14,794,186 of record NC_059376.1, on the reverse strand, counting down.
ATACATACGACTCCAGTGATTTAATCCATGTCTTCTGAAGCAGTATAATCAGTTTTGGGTGGGAACAAACCAAAATGTAATTCCTCTGTCACTGTACATCTTGCCATTGCAGTCTCTTGGCACAAACATGATTTCAAGCTCGATTACACTTCCTAGTACTTAAAGCATGCACAGAGCGCTAGATGGCGCTAGGAAGTGCTTGAAATCACAATCGCCAAGGAGACTGCTGATGTCAATTTTAAAGTGTAAAAGGAGTTATGTTTTGGTCTGTTCTCACCAAAAACGGATTAGATTGCTTCAGAAGACATGGATTTAACCACTGGATTACTTTTATGCTGCCTTTATGTGTTTTTTATAGCTTCAAAGTTCTGGCCACCATTCACTTGCATTGTATGGACCTACAGAGCTGATATATTCTTCTAAAAATCTTTGTTTGTGTTATGCAGATGAAAGAAAGTTCTACACATCTGAGATGGCATGAGGGTGAGTAAATTAGAGAATTTAAATTTTTGGGTGAACTATTTCTTTAAGGGCTTTGTGAATTTTATGTTTAAAATAAAACCAAACTTATGCCATTCTAAAAGAATCAGCCCTTGCAAACACTGAACGCATTAACCAATGATTATTTGTTTTTAAGGCAGTAGAACTTTCCTTCTCTTTTTACTTGTTGACCACTTGATCTGGTTTATCCTCTTTGGCTGCCCCCCTATGCCCCCCCCCCCCCCATCTTATCTTATCTTATCTTATCTCATCCTTATCCTCTCTTCTCCCCAGTTATCTCTTCCTCTATCTGGCATCAGTCCTAACTAACCTACCTCTGCATTTTCTTTCTTTTCCTGCATGACCTGACTCCCTGCCCTCCTCTCACGTTCATTTCTTAATTCTGTCAGCCCCTCGTGCTCCCTCGTCATCTGTCCTGTCTTCATCTCCCCCTCTGATTATTTCGCTCTTCCCCCTATCTGTTTCTCGCTGGACATCTACACGTCACCGTCGCTTTAAAGTCTCTCTGGAGTGTGAGATTAGATGGGGGTGAGGAGGGAATGACAGTTCTGCTCCAATACTCTCATGTCTCAAGGCGCTCTCGCTCAGACTGCACCTGCCCCTCGCACTCGCAGGGCCAACTGTCACTTAGTGGGGCATCTCTGCATGTTTAAGCTCTGAGCTTTAAACATTCAAGTCTCTTTGATTTGAGGTCTGTCACGCTCACATCAGAGGGTCTGTCCACTTGAATTTTACCAAAGAAAGCTGAAACTCGATAAGTGTTGCTGAGTGACTTGAATTTGTTTCACTCTAAGGAGTGGGTGACAATTTCAGCAACCTGTGTGACTTTTAATGCATCTATTAAAGAGAAGTTTGTTTTATTTATGTAATTTAGGCCTATAATTATTATGTAGCCAGTAATTAATATGTTCTTGTAAATTCAGAGAATTTTTTGAACCAATGTTTATAGGAATAGTTCAACCTAAAATGAAATTACAGTCATTATTTAATCACCCTCATGTCGTTCCAAACCCAAATGATTTTCTTCAGAACACAATACAGCGGTGAATCATCTTTTCGATAAGCTTTGTGTTTACATTATGTAATAGTAATTTTGTGTATGCAACCTAATGTTCTGGTAAATATTATGACCGAGCACATGCCCCAGTATTACAGTTCTAGAGTGTTTTGTTGAAAATACACGATACAGTGGCTCCAAAATGTATTTGGAGAATTAAGTCACACACAATGTGTATATTTCTTAGTATTTTTAAATATTAAACCAAATGGAATCTGTAAACAAGTGATGCTAGACCTTTTCTAAAGGCAACTTTCCTTTTCTTAGCCATTTATGCAAAATTTCAGTGTGTTTTGTGTCAAAGTGCTTTTTGGGGCCACTGTAGGTGTTTTGCTTCAAATAAATTTTTTTTGCATTGAAGATCTCCTCCACCTGTTTTGATGAAGCAAGTTGGTGTAGTGTTCATTGTGCCTCCCACAAAGAGGGCATCTGATGTTTTGTCTGGAGGGTGCTTGCAGCCCATTTAGAAATGAGAACATACTCTGTGTTGTTTAGGGCATTGGTCCTGGTTTGCTTCACAACTTAAATTTTAATTTTAAATTACTATCACCATGAACTGCTTAGGCAACAATATACAAAACTATTAACATGACATAGTAAACATTTTGTAAACACATAAGCATCACCGGAAGTTTAATTTACCAGCCTAGCACTTGGAACTAACAATGGGCCAAATACAGTAATTATTAACCATATTACGAAATGTCAAAATTGCACCAAAAATCACAGAGATTGATAAGACCCACGGACTTCGACGTGAACAAGTTACATCTGATGAGATTTTACAGTAAAAGCTGATCAACCTATATTTTACTATATTTTTACTACTATTTTACTTGATTAGACAAGTGGCATTCCAAGAGTGCTGATATACAGTCCAACAGCACCAAGACACTTCACTATTTGTTTCACTCTGCTTGTTTTTGTTCTCAGCTTTCCAAATAGTGGTGGGGATATTGATTCATTGTTTTGATTTAGTGCACTGATTCGTTAAGTGGCAATTTCTCTAGAATGATTACATATTTACGCCCCTAAGTGGCAATACATGATAGTTTTTTTTTTTCTTTCAATCATTGACTCAAATGATTCTGAGTCGTTCACCACCAGAATAATGGAAGTGAATGAGAACAATTCATTCACTTGAAAGACTTGTTCAAAAAACATTCATTCAAAACCAGAGTGAAAGCAGTGCTGAGAGCGAGTTGTGTTTCATGCTTTGGCTTCTTATTGAACTATTTTTGCTGGGTAAGAAGAAATGCACAAACTAACTGGCCAATTTTTGTTCAAAACACAAGTTATTCACTACTATTTACTTGTTTGTTGAATCATAATTAGTATTATTTTTCCCTACTGTTCACAAACCTATCAAAACAGACCTGTGAGCCATTTTTGGGTGATGACACACCAGAGAACCACTGGTTCATGGGCACATACTGACCTCCTGCCCTCCCTGATCCATGTGCTTCATTTTAGTCACAGATTTAACAAGTTGAATATTCCAAAAATAGTGTTGTGTGTTACTATAATATCATAAAATAACTGTAAGTGTTGGCAAATGCTAAATGATCTTTACAGTGTATCGACATTGAATAGCATAGACTAACTATTGGGTCTCCTCCTGTGTCCAGCACACTAATGTTCTGACAGCTCGATTTTCTGTGTCTAGTCATTAATGACATGAATTTAATTTCTCTACATATTCCTGTCCCTTCCTAACTCTCTCTCTTTCTTTCTGCCTCTCTCTCTCTTAGTACGATTGCAATGTCTAAGGCCGCAGTGAAGAAACTGCACTGGCGCTCCAAAGTGCAGGAGAGCATCGTACCCCTGGTGGGCAGCTCAGGGGAGCTGGGCATTTTCATTGGGGGCGGAGCCGATTATGGAGAGTTCCCATTTGTCACCTCTGCACCAGGGGGAGGTATCACAGTTGGCGATATCATCTTAGAAATTGGGGGAACTCCTGTTTTGGGGCTGACCTTAGGAGACATGCGCGGGGTCTTAAACTCCTGTCCACATCCAATCCGCATTAAGACAGTGTCTCCAGGTAATTTAGCACTGAGAATTACGTAAGTGGTTTGAATGTGGATTTTTGTTTCCTAATTCTTTCGTTTTTTCAGTTTATCTTTTTTATTGTTAGTGGTGCTTAATAAGTTAAGCATCACTAATAATATTAATCATACTTAGGGTTAGGGTTTTAGATACCCTAAGCCTACGTATTAAATTTTGGCACGTAACACATCCTGCACAGCTTGTGATACGGACATGAATGATACCTCAAATCCAGTGTCATGTCAAAGATAAGTGTGCTGTTACTTTTCTCAGCCCTAAGACTTCCGATTTTCACCTGACAGATGATAAAATGGGCCAAAAATCACTTTCTTAAACTGGAGGGACCCAAGGCACTTTTAGAAACCAGAATGCCATAGAGACTTAGGGATGGGCTATTTTGTCTTAGACCAGTAAGCAAACATCTTGTAACCACCCAGAACAACCTAGCAACCACTCAGAACACTTTAGCAACAGCATAGCAACACCTTTGCTCTGGCAAGCACCACTCACATTTTCTTAGAAAACTTTATAATCTACTTTTGACAGCAATTTTCAAAACCAGTACATAATTTTAATGTGCCTCTCACTTTCATAATAAATGATGTATTTCAAGTTAAATCTATGAATATCCATAAAGTTTAAATGTTACATTTTAGTCTTATTAAATCCCTTGAAACTATGCCAACTATTCCTGCTGAGTCCCAGACAGCACTGAATAAAGATGTTTTCTGAACCAGAGCAAAATCCATCTTTCTGTCAACCCTTCATGTAGTGAGTTTGGTCACTGGTTGTAAGATGGGGGTATTTGTGTCACATGGGTTATATGTCACCCTTAGGGGGCGCTGATATTTATCATACAGTGTCATGGGATTGATGATTTTTTCTTTTTGTGGACCAATATGTCAAACCTGACCATGACTTCCTCTGTCCTCTATGCTTAGATTGATGAGCAACCATTGCATTCTTCTCTCTCTCTCTCTCTCTCTCTGCTGTTCTCACATCTGTAACACCAACTACAAGCTGCAGAGAATTAAATTAAGATTTGTCAGTACAATGTTGCGCATTGTATTAGCTTATGAGAATCTCTCATAAACCGAGAAATGCAGACCTATGCATCATGCTATTATTTGTTCTATTGTTCTATTATTAAAACCTGATCTGCCCTTGTAACCTATATAAACACATTTGCCACAGTAAAGAGAAGCTTTGTGCTAATTCTGGCATGTCTGTTTTGAAGAAGATCAATGTGTATTATCCCAGCTGAAAAGCATCCAAGTCTTTTTAATTCAGCTCTTGTCTCCCAAACAGTGGGATTGATGAAAGTAAAGGCCTTTGAGGATTGTCTTCATTTAGACAAAGTTTCATTTGCAATGTTTTATGCAGATTTTGGACTTCTGCAATTTACTGAATTGGTATTGAATAATAAATAATTTAACTAGATTTGTACATTTTCTGAAGAAAAAGTGAGTGGTGTCCGCCCGTGCTAAACCTGCCAACACGATTCAAGGGTGTTCTGGGTGGTTGCCAAGTCGTTGTTATGAAGTTGCTAAGGTGTTCTAAATGGTTGTTTGTATGATGCGACATAGTAAAGCGCAACAGTCTGGTTCCGGAAGTAAAAATCCCATTCAATTTTTCCTTAGACTAATTGATTTTCAGCAATAACTAGTCAGATCTACCTGAGCTCTGAGGTTGTTCATCTATGGTATATGATTTTGTTGAAGCCATCCATCTGCATTATTTCAACTTCATTGTTAAAATAGTGTATTTGATAGTGGAATTACTGGTAAACAACTACATTACCCATAGTACAGCAGAGAACGGTTCACCAATCAGAGAACCGTGGCAAACGAACCCTGCTAAATTTGCCTCAGAGCGATGCCCAGTCCCATAATGCACTGTGAGTGATGTAATCGAGTCGGTCTCCCTTTACCTTTAAACTACTTATCTAATTGTACATATCAGAATATGTTACAATAAACATAAAATATATTGTTTGTATACTTATAATCAACAACCTAAAATCAATAGTTTGATATATTCCCATAGTTTTTTAATCAATTACATGATTCGCAATGCTTCATGGGATTGTAGGTTGTACCATTGTGAAAGACGGTACACAGCCTTGTACCTTTGTCTTTTTGTCAGATTTTCAAATGCTTTATTGCCTCAAAACATGTTTGTAATGTTGTGATTCACCTCGGAGCTGGTTGGTATGGTTCTTGGCTTACAACTTTATGGAGAATTTTTATAAAAAGCCTTTGTAAAAAATTAATGGGAAAAATACTTCCGGAACCCAGACTGAATAAGTGGGCGGGGCACTGTTGTGCTCTGTTGCTAACCTGTTTCAGTTGGTTGCTAGTGTGTTCCTAGGTCATTCTCAGGGTGTTCTGGGTGATTGTTAGGTCATTGTTAGGCAGTTGCTAAAGCATTCTAAATGGTTGTTTGTGCAGTGCTATGTGGTTGCTAGCATATTCTAGGTGGTTGCTAGGGTGTTTCTAGGTGGTAAGGGTGTTCTGGGTGGTTGCTGTGTTAGGCAGTTGCAAAGATGTTTTGAGTGATTGTTTGTGCACTGTTATGTGGTTGCTAATGAGGTCTAGGTGTTTGCTTTAGCATTCCTAGGTGGTTGTTAGTGTTCTTGGTAGTTGCTAGGTCACTTATTAGCCCAAGTAAAAAGACCCCACTCTCAAGTCTCTACAATATTCTGGTCCCAAGATAAAGTTGTCCCTCCTTCAGTGTTTTTTTGCCCCTTTTAATTGTCCGCCAAGCAAAAGTCATAAATTTGATTACTAAGAAAAGTAAAAGCACATCTTTCTTCAACAAGCCACACAATTTAAGCTATCATTCATCTCCGTAGCACAAACGGTGTAGGACGCATTATGCACTAATGTTTACAGTTTTTCTCAATCGCTATGGCTCATTGTTTGAAAGTCTTAACATTCTCTAAACTGTAAGTTCAATTGTCACAACTGTTTTATGGGACATTACAACTCTATTGCATGTCTGCAAAATGTAGTAACTCACCCAAAACATTTAATTCATGTTTCAAAACCTAGTTATTGTGTCAGTAAATTGGCCAATGCCACCAAAATGAAACGTTTTTTTGTCATCGTGTGAGCCGTACTGGTCAAAATGTTCAGATGTTTTTTCACCATGACAGTCAACCCTGGAAATGTTTGTTATATACAAATTTCATTTTTGTTCTACTTTTTTGTTGACACTGACTGCTTACTGTACTATACAAGAATGTCAGTTTTGTCTAGCTGAATGTTATTGTGTATCACACTGAGCTATTTAGATACCGATTTCAACAGTAGGTAAAAGTTTACTGGGAAAAGTCAATACTGTACAATACTGTAGTACACAGAAGAAGGATATGCGCATTTGTATGTATACAGTAAATTAATTTTTGTGACAATGTGTTATATGAAAACAGAAAATTCACATTTGCATGTCCATTTTTACACATATACATTTACATGTAAAGTCATATATAGTGAACAGAAAATTGCCACAAAATGACATCCATGAAAAAAAAAAAAAAAGAAAAACCTTAAACAATGAAAAAACATTCCATGTCATAGATATTTATGGAATATACATGTATGTCTAACTGATTTTGATAATTGAATTGATCATTTGGCATGTGATGGCTCACATATTTAGAAGTTGTGAAGAGTATGACAATTTCACCGAGAATCAGCTCATCAGTTTTGATCAGCATTTAGTTATAGTACAAATTGTAGCCAATTGTACTTTCTCTTTTGCACACGTGCCAAAACACGTGCAATTTGCTTAAATGAATAAGAAATTCAAATCTGGTGTGAACAAGAAAATAATTGTTCAGAGATTTGAACTTAATGTTTTGAAAAAAAAATAATTCTCATTCGAAAATGTAGCCAAAGCTTATGAGAAAATCTATGAGTAATACTTAAAGGGATAGTTCACCCAAAGAAGAAAATTCTCTCCTTATTCACTCACCTTCATGCCATCGCAGATGTGTGTTACTTTCTTTCTTCTGCAGAACACAAACAAAGATTTTTGGAAAATTACGTCAGCTCTGTGGGTCCTCTCAGTGCAAGTGAATGGTGGCCAGAACTTTAAAGGTCCAAAAATCACAGTCAGCATCTTCAGAAGCGATATAATAGGTGTGGGTGAGAAACAGATCAATATTTAAGTCATTTTTTACCATAAAATTCCACTTTCAGATTCTTCTTCTTTTGTTTTTTGGCAATTCACATTCTTCATGCATATCGCCATCTATTGGTCAGGGCTGTTTAAAGGTACAGATTTATAGTAAAAAATTACTTCAATATTGACCTGTTTCTCACCCACATCTATCCTAGCACTTTAGAAGATATGGATTTAACCACTGGAGTCTTATGGATTACTTTTATTCAACCTTTATGTGATTTTTGAATACTGATTTAAAATACTGGTCACCATTCACTTGCATTGTTTGGACCTACAGAGCTGAGATATTCTTCAAAAAATCTTCATTTGTGTTCTGCAGAAGTAAAAAGCCATACACATCTTGGATGGCATGAGGGTTAGTAAATGATGAGAATTTTAATTTTGGGGTAAACTGTCCCTTTAAAGCTCAGGTATCCTTTGGTTGCACACGAGACCTAGCAGTCGAGCGCTTTAGCCTTTCAGAGTATACTCCATTGACCTTATGCATGGACAGATGCGTTTGACACATGCAAATGCGACTGATTTGTGATACTCCACCATACCTGATGTTGCTGCAAGAAATGAACGTGGAGAAGCACAATCAGTACTTCTGTATGACAGCCCTTACTACTTCTTCCTCTGTTGTTTGTATCGGTAGTTTTCACCCTCCTCTTCGACTACTTGAAAGCAATGGCCCAACTTTACAAGTTGCCAGCAGGTTGACCCACGTTACTGCAGTCAATCTCTTGCACATGTGCAGAGGACGCATACAAATGCGTATGATAGAGCAGTGAATGCAGGCGTAACCTGCTGATGACACATATATGGTAGCTTACACGTAAAAACATAAGTATACTTTGGACTTTAGGGTTAGACATATTGAAAAATCCCTTACACTGTGTCCTAACCAGGTACAATGCGATAAACCGACACATGATAAAAGGTATATCTGCCTTGTTATTCAAAGTTTGTTTCCTAACCATCCTCGGCAAGTGTTGAGCGACAGAGCATTTTTGTGGTCCACTTGGTTTATATTTCTGCAGGGATACGCCAGGTAGCCCCGCCCACTGTGAGTTCTTGTTAGCCTAAAATCCTGCTCCTCATAACTTTCCATTAAAGTTTAAATATGTTCAGTGTAGACAGACTAGAAGCAATTGTTTAATAGTTTATGTAAATAATTTTATATAGTTTGAGTAGAACAACAGACCAGCTCATCCTCTCATAATATCACAGTGATCATATCATAGCTGTATGCTTTGTGTGGGTGTGCATGAGGTTGCAGTGCTTATGTTCCTTTTTGAGAACTGTGAGCTAAGTTTTATTGCTATGAGATGTGGAGTGGGGGTTGGTCTGTCATTTTGATTGGATCAAATGCACCCTGTTAATCTACAACAGCCAAGTGGGCTAACCATAAACCACAGCAGATGAAATGAAGAGATCGGTCATGTTGAGTGGAGTACTGGCTAGTTGTGCCAAGACTGTGTGTGTGTTCGTTTGACATTTTGTCACTTTAATGCAAGGCTATGTGTGTGTGAGAGAGTGTATCTCCGTGGCACACTTTTCATTGTAACCTGGATATATAAGTTAGTTTTCATACAAAGGGTTTCAACTTAATTATATGAATAATGTTTGTGTGATATAAACTTAAAGGTCAATTAACCAAAATAATAAAGGCAGATGCTATTTGCACCCCAGTGCAAATAGTGGCAGATATTATTTGCACCTCAACCCTGGTGCAAATAGTGTCAGATACTATTTGCACCCATATTTAAATACAAACATATAGTATATGGGCATCATTGCAGTGTGTTTATTGTGTTTTTTAATGGTCCCACAGACACACTACTTTAACCACTACCCCTAAACCTAACCTTAACCTTACCTTAAACCCGCTATACACTGTAGGATTTTTACAGTCCTTTAAGATTGTTGCTTATCAGACTGTACGATATGAATGCATTGATATCGCCATTGCACACTGTGCGATAATATGTCAGACTGTACGATACACATCGTAGCTGACTGTGGGCCCAATCATCCCGATCAGTGAATGTGACTCACGTTATGGAAGCATTGCGGAATAGAAGCGAAAAGGCGAGATTTGCCCGCCTCGGAGGGGCATTTTTTTTACTGAAAGTCAGGACATCAGCATGACCGTTGCTCCAATACCACTCCATCACGAGCAAAAAAATTCGTTGAGAATGAACGCGAGTGCGGGAGGTAGCCTACAGTAATAATTAGCTACAACAAGCAAATATTCAGGGGACTCTGACTACCACCCCTGGAGTTTGCGAGTTCGAATCCCAGGGTGTGCTGAGTGACTCCAGCCAGGTCTCCTAAGCAACCAAATTGGCCCAGTTGCTAGGGAGGGTAGAGTCACATGGGGGTAACCTCCTCGTGGTCACTATAATGTGGTTCGCTTGGTGGGGCGCGTGGTTAGTTGTGCGTGGATGCCGCGGTGTATGGCGTGAAGCCTCCACACATGCTATGTCTCCGCGGTAACGCGCTCAACAAGCCACGTGATTAGATTTGCGGATTGACTGTCTCAGATGTGGAGGCAACTGAGATTCATCCTCCGCCACCAGGATTGAGTCACTACGCCACCATGAGGACTTAGAGTGCATAGGGAATTGAGCATTCCAAACTGGGGAGAAAAAAACAAAAAAACAAGCAAATATTCATTGTGGAAATTAAAAGACTTGTGGCCCGAAAAATGACAAACTTCTCCGTTGACATTGGAGAAACAAAAAAGGTGGTTTATAGTACATCTTTCTCGTCTTTTAGATTAGTAACCTATCGGCCACGCAAAATTTTGGAGTGGTGTAAATCTTAACTAAAGAAGTTTACAGATGTTTAAAGTAAATTTATTAAAAGTAAAATAGTAATTAAAATAAAGTTGTAAAGAAAATGCAATAATTTGTTTATTTTCATTTTGTAAGCTCTGTATTTATTTAATTCAGGGAATAATGCTTTCATATTTTCTCCAAGTATTTTCTGCTTATTTATTTATTTGAACTTTTTATCTAAAATGAAAAGAAGAAAAAGCATTGAAAGGGTTTGAGTAGAGTGAAAACCGGGCACAAATGTTGCTATGGTGGTGCAGACGCAGAGCAGGTTTCTGACACTGCCAGAACTTTGTCGGAGGCTAAAGATCATCACAAAGGCTATTAATCGGCCGTCGGTGAACGTGTCACACTGAATGTTGTAAGATTGACGATTTTGCCCTACGATGACAGAAATCCTTTAGGATTCCCGAAATTTGTCTCGGATGGCAGAATCGTGGCCAAAATAGTACAGTGTGCATTGGGCTTTAGAAAAAAACAACTTGGTTTTACTACAGTAACCATGTATTCACCATGGTATTTTGTTGTAAATGTACAGTAATCACAAAATTAACCATGGTTACTTTATTAAAACCATATTACTGTAGTAACACCATGGTTAATTGCATTAAAACTATAGTTTCTGCCAAAAAACTTGACTTCTACAAAATGACTTAGTAATACAGTGATGCAATCTCCACACAAGCGATGCCGAGCCGCGGGAGTAAGAGGAAGGGAACGAGTGCGATCGACAGACCCCTCTGCACTCCCCAACATTCACTGTGACCAAATCACTTCATTTATATTGACATTTTATTTATTATTTTAAGTAGTATTAAAGGAAATATTAAGAGTGAAACAGGAAATCGGATGGGAAAAAGAGTGGGAAAAAAGACAGAATTCAACACAGTCACACCGTCTTTACACCCCACGCCACTGCAGCGATTGTCTGGTTTGTCGTATATTTCTGTGGTTCCACCAGACTGTTGGGGTGCAAATAGCTGCACTGTGTGGCTGATGCTATTTACAAATAGTCACACCAAAATAAATAAAAAATAAATCAAATAAATACTAAATCAAAATCCTTTCATCCTTTACTCACTGTCATTCATCCTTTCATCAAACACACCGTTTTACACGCAATAAAAGTGAATGGTGACTGAGGTTATCTCATTTTGTTTTCCATGGAAGAAAGGAAGTTATGCAGATTTGGAAGTAAATGATGACAGAATTTTCATTTTTTCACTATCCCTTTAACCACTTAAACATTGTTGAAATGGCATAGTGACTACATACATATACAGTATGTGTCCCTGGTAAATAAAGAAATCACTGTAATGAAAAAGAGAGCTTATATATTTCTCAGACATTTTCTTGTCTTTCTGTAAAATGCTTATTTATGACATAAATTGGAGAAAAAAATTACTTTGAAATGATAAGATATAGCTGTTTTAAAATCTTGTTTAACCATTGAAGGTGCACACCTCATATATGGTGTATAAACAATGAAATTTCCCTAAAATATTCATTATGTAACTTTTATATAGTGAAAAATAGCCATAAATGAACAATTTAAAAGGGGTTTTGTTTCTTTGCTAAGAACACATGGTCGGCATTTGCATGGAATTGCCCATGTGTTTCTACATATTACTACATGGCTCTATACTGTATGTAAAAATTGGAATTCATTGTAGTCTTCACTAGTTAGTGTCTCTGTTTGCTGTTCTGGCTGGAATGTAGAACAACGCTGGCTTCTGTTGATTTGTTAGAAACACCTCAAAGATCTCCAAAGGTTAATCAATACTAACTCCAGGGACTACAGCAGAATGTTTCAGTGTGTGGGTGTTCATTTTCGCAAACTCTTCAGTTTTTTTGAATTGCGGATTTTGAGGTGGGTAAGCACATTGCCTATTTGTGAATGTTAATGTCAATTTATGGGATATTCTCACGGTATGTGTTAAGAATTTCTATATTTGTTTCTCTGTCTGTCTGTCTCTCTCTAATTCTCTGTCTGTCTTTCTCTCTCAGGCTCAACTCTATGCAAGGATCTGCGGTTATATATGAGCAAATGTTTCACACCTGGTTCCATGGACAGTCACCTCCAACAGGTGATACGAGAAAACCTCTACCTGAGAGCCGTGCCCTGTGAGTATCCCAGAGGAACCTTTTATTGCTCAGAAGTTACTCTTTCAAAGCTTAAGAGACTTAGTAGATAAGGTGTGTAATTTTTGCACCATTAGCATCGCCAGACATTCAATTTAGAAAATAATGACTGATTTCAAACAGGTTTCCAAAACCTACAGATAGTCTTGCGGCTTTCGCCCCAAACTCACGCCACTGGTTGAGTCGGGCTACAGATACTTACCTTCTTGCACATAGGATGATCAAACTCAAGGTACTGCTGTTTTTGCTATGAAGTGTTAATTGGGGTCCATTTATTAGAAAGCAGGTGTCGACAGCTCCAACTGGTTTCACTGTGGCAAGAAAGGAAGGATACGAGAGAAAAGAGAGACAGAAAAAGGGGGAAGGTTGAAAGATATTTATTTTTAAAGGGATAGTTCACCCAAAAATGAAAATTCTCTCATTATTTACTCCATCCCAGATGTGTATGACTTTCTTTATTAAGCAGAACACAAACAAAGATTTTTAGAAGAACATCTCAGCTCTGCAGGTCCATACAATGCAAGTGAATGGTGAGCTTTGAAGGTCCAAAAAGCACTTAAAGACAACATAAAAGTAATCCATATGATTCCAGTGGTTTAATCTATATCTTCAGAAGTGATATGGTAAGTGTGGGTGAGAAACAGATCAATATTTAAGTCCATTTTTACTGCAAATCTCCACCTTTGACATGCCCCAACCAGTAGATGGCTGAATGTGAAAAATTTTCACACCAGAATGTGGAAGTGAAAGTGTAGATTTACAGTAAAAAGAGGACTTAAATATAGATCTGTTTCTGAACCCACACCTATCATATCGCTTCAGAAGACATGGATTAAACCACTGTAGTTGTATGCATTACTTTCATGCTGCCTTTATGTGCCTTTTGGACCTTCAAAGTTCTGGCCACCATTTACTTGCATTATGAGCACCTTCAGAGCTGAGATATTCTTCTAAAAATCTTCATTTGTGTTCAGCAGAAGACAGAAAGTCATACACATCTGGGATGGCATGAGGGTGAGTAAATTATGAGAATTTTCTTTTCTGGGTGAACTATCACTTTGAGCACGGTGGTGTTTTAGGAATATCTCCAAGACAGAGAGAAAGAACTGGGGAAGACACCCTCATAACACTTCTATGCTTTTCACTTTGCTTTTCACGCTCTTTTCTATCAGGCGTCTCTCTTTCACATCCTCTTTTCCGCTCAGCTCCCTGTTGCTTAATTTTTCTGCTGCTTTTATCCCGAGTTTTAAAGCCCTAATTATATTTTGTTTAATTTCTTTGCCATTTTAATCCTCATGCAGAGATAAGACACAGATTTGGATTAACCTCCATCAAAATCATAAGCTTTTGTTAAGTAGATGAAGTTCTGCTATTTTTTTTTTACAATGGAATTATTACTCTATGAAACTATTGTGGACGCACTAGGGCTGTACCAATGAAATCATATATGAATAATATTCTTTTGCTCAAAATAATGCATCAATACTTTAGATCCATGTATCAACATTTTTTTTTTATTTTTCTTTTTTATGTGTGCATCCTTAGAATATCCTGCAGTTAAAAAACAAAGAAGCAGGTCATCTAAATAAGTGCAAACTCTGAAACTGGCATTTCTTAGTGTGGACGTTATATTTGACAAAAGTAAAGTGAAGGGTCTCTCTTAGTTTGAAGTATGACTCAATTTTTATATTGCAATGTATTGACATTGACCAATGTATATGTTTATACAACAGTTAGTTCCAGTCCTCGAATCTGATTGGACGAGAGACGTTCCATGAGTACTGATGTCTCACACCATCAGCACTCGGACACTTTACTGTTTGTTTCACTCCACTTATGTTCATGGTATTTTAAACTAAAGTGTAAGAGCAGCACAGATGTGTAAAAGAGCTATGTGTGTCTTTTAATTTTTCCCTGTGACATTAAATAATTTAGCCAGCTAGTGGCGACAAAAGACCATTTTTATGTGTCATGAGCCAGTTAAGTTTAGTCAGCGAGCGGTTTCTTTGAAATCATCAGCATTGTCTTGAACTCCATGATCGATCGGACTACTACTACACTACTACAGCTGGGAAATACAATTAAACAAACAGCTTCAGCATTTAGACTCATCACAGCTGAGAGACACAACAGATGGAGTAATCAAAAACATACTCAAGGCGCTTACCTTTTACCTGAATTTCCGCTTTGGAATGAGATATAAATATTTAACATTGCGGAGGAGAGAATGGTTTCTATAGTGAATTACTCTTGCGCACTGGCTACCGCTAAATACTAAGGGAAGATCCCCTCTCAGATGGCTATTTTTACACAGAGAAAATAGGATGTATTTGACCAGAATTCTATTATCTTTAGCAAGCTGACTAGCACTACACTACTGCTTGGGAGTCATGACAGACGCAGGTAATCACTCTCTCTCTCTCTCTCTCTCTCTCTCTCTCTCTCTCTCTCTCTCTCTTTCTCTTTCTCTCTCTCTCAAACACGCAAATCCTTGTTTCTCTTATAACTTGTAAGAAACAGCCCAAGCCGTCATTATTAGTTCTGAAGTGACATTTTTTAATTAGTAACAGAGGCTTGTGTGCATCTTTTGAACTAGCAATGGAAGATCCTGATCCGTGGCGTAAGAAAGTAGTTCCATGCGCAAATGCATTTTTTTGTGACAGTCCTTCGTTTTTCCTAATTTTTTATTTGAACTGTTTTATAAAAGCAATATCACACTCACAGTCATGCTTTATGGCCCTAAATCAGCATGGCTGTTATTGCCTGTTGTAGGGCTGCACTCTTGCTCATGTAATATTACTTTATTATCATATTGTGATGGACATTATATTGGGGTTAAATATAGGGTTAAATGTGACCGGGACATTTTATTTACAGGTTTTGTCAGAATCACCCTTATATTGTCAGTATATATCTGTGATACCAGTGGCGTAACTTGGATCTTGCGGGCCCCAGTGCAAAGAAACTGTCGGACTCCCTCCTTTGGGGGGCCTTGTTCATTTTTCATCACACCTCAGGCCCGCTGTAATTTTTATGGTTTCTTTTGGTTGACCGTTTCGGGCCCCCTCTCACCCTGGGCAATAGGGTGGCTACCCACCCTGCCCTCCTTCTAGTTATGCCCCTGGGTGATACCCAGCCATAAGACGACTGAGACTTTCCAAATGATGCTGACTCTCTATTTGTTTTTTCTTTCATCAACTCCTCTCCTTCTAATTATTATTCATGCAGTGTGTGTAATGCTTCCAATTACTACATTTGCTCAATTGTTTTCTGTTGCCACACTCGTAGTTCACCCAGAGAACATATAGGCGCATGGTCTGGCTCTGTGAATGTGTTTGTGTACATATGTGTGAGTGTGTTTGAATGGTTATGTAGACTTGAGTGGGGTAATCTCTGATTTAAAGTGAATTAGGTCATGTCGAGCTTGACGCTGCCCGTCGTGTACTAGTGTATTTGCTAAGAGAGCCGAAACACATATATGCACACACAAACACAGACTGCAAGCATGCCTTTAAACTTATCTTTTGCTGTGCCAAACACACAAGCATAATTTGGGATACAGCAACACACAAGCAACACACTCTCAAGATTCACAAGTGGTGCTCTCACATGTACACCCTCAAACATTTATTATCCCAATGCTAACAGGACAATGAACACAAAACACCCTGATCTGGTTATTTTCCTCTCAGTTTGTTTCAATCGGTGCTTGAAGGCTCCCATAGCTGGGTACCTACAGCTCCCAACTTTTGTCTTCACTTGAAAACTTTAATGCTCTCAGTTACTGATTTACTGTAATTATTTTGGATAAAGCTGTTGTGCAGTTTTAATTTTCAGTCATCCATCGTGTTTGAACTTGTAATGTAAAGAGAGGCAACACTTCATGGTAATATCCCAGCTGTAAAGACCAGCTTAGACCAGCATGAATTTCCATGCTGATCCAAGCTGGTCTATGCTGGTTTGGTTTTGGTTCAGCTGTTGGACCAGCCATGTTGTTCACCAGCAAAACTATGTAAGGCCTATATAACCATCAAACTTCAAGGCTTTCAAAACTTTTTTAAACTTTAAGATTGGCTTTGTCAAGCCAGCATTTAAAGTTTGCCTTGGCAAAATTGACTAGTTATTTTAATTGTTTACTCTGCTGTTAATTTAGCATAGCTTTGTAAATATCTCATTGTGATCTAGAAAAGGGCTTTAGTTTGGTTAAGCAGCGTAGACAGAGCAGCCTGTCATTGCCTCTGGGTGCAAGCTCTAGTGTCATCTGACAGAGATGGAAAACAGCAGAGTAAACAGTCTTGATGCCTCCAGCTTGGTAGTCATACTTTACCTGTCCAGTATATGCAGCAGTTACATTGACGGTAATTAGGGCGACATAAATACATTAGCAATCATGCTTTGATCTAAGGGCAAAAAATACATAAATAAATGCAAATAGCCACAGTCAAAGCCTGACCTTGAATTTGCCAAACAAACAGAGAAATGTTCAATCCTTATGTCAGTTTTCACTTGCTTATTACTGTAAATAATGGATGTAATACAGTATGGTGAATTTATCATATAATATCATATATCATCTTATTTTGTTTTAGCCACTGTATTGTGTGAGTGGGCTCTGTTCCAAAAGACATCAGTGGTACACTGCTAATGTGGAGGCTGTTCCAAAAGGAAGGAGACATATTGCTGCATTCACGCTGTGTCAGAATTACTGTGATTATGAAGATGACAACTCAGAGTTGAATAGGATTCAAAACAGTGTTACTATGAATGCAAACTTTAATACAGTGAAAAAGTCACTTTATTAGCATAACATAAATATATATAAATAAATAAAAATTTCCAACATTCTTTTGAATGTCCATGTGCTAAAATAAAACATTTGATGATTTGATGTACCATGAGTGTACCTTCATTTACTATTACTATTATTTTGAATGGCCATGGAAAATGAAGCAATGTGATAATTTTACCTGGTCGCAAAAAGTAGCCTGTTAATTTACCTGATGAACTTTCACCTTTTGCTGACCCTTTATGCTTCTCAGAGTTAATGTGTGCTTCTAAATCACTTGCACCTTTATTAGCAACTGACACATAAGTGTCAGCTTTACATGTCATACATTCTGCTTCCCATGGATCTCGACCTGGATGAAAGCATGGGAATTTTTTGTGCAAATCTTCTGTAAATTTGCAATTTCGTTTGGGCATTGCTGCTACTGTCACGCAACTGTTTGATGCCGAACACAACAGCGCTTTGCGCGTTCGCGGAGAGATTGACAGGCAGGAATTTTGCCAATAGTTGCTGCAAGCCTCTTATAATTGACCAATTGGTGTGCAAGAAGGTGGGACTTACAAAGAGGGGTTAAAGCAATGCAAATATGCGCGCGCACACAATGAGGTATTAGACCAGATGCACATCATAATGCAACTAAAGCCGAATCCCGGACATTTTCACAAATTTAGAAATCCCGGCCGGACGCTTTTTTAAGGTCCGAAAAAGAGGACATGTCCGGGAAAAAGAGGATGTATGGTCACCCGAAATAATGCAGACTTCTAAAATACCTTCTTTTGGCCAAATTTAAAATTCTTGGCCCCCCCCCCCCAAAAAAAAATCCAAGAATGCATTGTGACAAGCTTTGTAAAAAAAAATCCATCCAAGATCAGGTGTTCTAGCTGTAAAGTATATATTATAATGATAAATATACTTATAACTTAATTTATTGCTGAAATTATTGAGGAAAAATAATTCAATAAATTTTAAATATGGACTCTTTGGCCTGATTTTTCTGTGTGATATGTATTTTTATGCTTGTTAGAGAACTATCAAAGTAAATTCACTCTATCAAAGTCAGTTCACTCGGCGGCCATCTATGGAATGCTCCCGGGCAGCTTTTTTTCTATGTAAACAAGCGGCATGCTAGTGCAACTCTGTAACAAGGTTCGTTGTTGGGTGGAAAGGAGGAAGCTGGGACCGGGTGAACAATCAAGTCTTTTATTAATGTGACTTTTCAGTCTAAACACACAAGTTTGGCTTTTCAGCACGACACACACACCCAGGTTGGACTCCCCCCCTCTGCTGTTCTTCCCCTCTTTCTAGCTCTCCCGAGCCTTTCTGCAACAAGACACAGCTGCTAATCATCAAGAGTGTGCTCAGGTGTGAACCCTTACTGCTCTCTTTTTCTCCGGACGAACGCTCAGCCACGCCCCCATCTCCATATACCCCCACCGCCTGATTCAGGTCAGGGAGCCATCCGACACTGCTCCGTCCACTGGACCGGGTCTGGAGCTCCCTTCCTAGCGAGATCAGTCAGCGGGCTGGTGACATCCGAATAATTAGGCACAAACCTTTTATAGTAGCCTGCCAGCCCCTGGAAGTATCTCACCTCCTTTTTGGTCTTGGGTCTTGGGCAGTTCGCAATTGCTGCGGTCTTATCAATTTGGGGACACACCTGTCTGTGACCAAAGTGTAACCCCAGATACCGTACCTCCACCCATCCAATTGCGCACTTCTTGGGGTTTGCCATGAGTCCCGCTCATTGCAGCGACCTCAGAACAGCCCTCAGATGCTGCATGTGCCGCTGCCAATCATTACTGTATATAATGATGTCATTCAGGCAGCGGCATAAGCAGAGTGTTGTCTGAGGACTCAGAATGGAAGTGTCACGAATTGGTGTACGCCAAATGGTGTGGAGAAGGCCATTTTTTCATGGGACATCAGCGTTAAGGGGATCTGCCAATACTCCTTTGTCAAATCCAGTGTAGAGTAAAAGTGAGCTGTGCCCAACCAATCAAGCAACTTATCAATATGAGGCATTGGGTATTCATCAAATTTAGACACCACATTGACTTTCCTATAATCCACACAGAAGCGTACTGACCCGTCGCTCTTAGGGACTAGAACATCCAGGCTGGTCTAATCACTGTGGGATTCTTCTATTACTCCCATATCGAGCATTGCATCTAATTCTTCCCTAACTACTTTTTTATTGTGCTCGGGAAGTCAGTAGGGACGACTACGTACCACTTCCCAAGCGTAGCCTCGATGTGGTGCTGTATGAGGTTTGTACGACCAGGCAGAGGCAAGAACACATCTGCAAATTCTTTTTGCAACTTGGCATCCTCTTTGACTTGAGACGGGGAGAGGTGGTCTCCACAAGTGACCAGGGTGACATGATTAGCTGTTAAGTTCACCTCCAGCCCGAGCTCTGCCCTCTTTGGAACCATTATTGCCAATGTCACAGGGACCGCCTCCCTCCACAATTTCAGGAGATTGAGATGGTATATTTGATGTGTGTCACCTCTATCTGTTAGTTATACCTCATAATTGAGATCCCCACTCATCGTGTGACCTCAAAGGGCCCTTGCCACTTGGCGAGTAATTTGGAGCTCGATGTTTGGAGTAATACAACACTTTGTCTCCCGGTGAAAATTCCCATAGTCAAGTGCCCCTATCATACAGTAGGCTTTGTCGTTCTTGAGTTTGGAGCAAATTCTCCTGTGTTAGTTGACTCAAAGTGTTGAGTGCTCTAAGATCAAGAACGTACTGAATTTAGTTTTTACTGTTTGAAGGTACCTCTCCCAAGCTTCCCGCCTGATGTTGAGCACGCCGTGCGGCCAATGCCCATGCAGCAGCTTGAATGGTGAAAACCCTGTGGAGGCTTGGGAAACCTCTCGAACTGCGAATAATAGGCGTTCAAGCCACTTATCCCAATTACTAGCGTCCTCATGCACGAACTTACGAATCATATTTTCCAGGGTTTTATTAAATCATTCCACCAACCCATCTGTTTGTGGGTTATAAACACTCGATTTAATACCCATAATTCTTACAGTTCGTGAAGTGTAAGTGACATAAATGTAGTGCCTTAATCAGTGAGGATTTATTTCGGAATCCCCACTCAGAAGATTAATCTGAAGAGTGTCTCCACAACACTATGTGCTGAGATGTTGCGCAGAGGCACTGCTTCTGGATATTGCGTTGTGTAATCAACCAGAACGAATACAAAGCAATGCCCTCGTGCTGTCCGTTCTAATGGCCCGACGAGGTCCATGCCAATTCTTTCGAAAGGGATTTCAATTAGCGGTAGAGGATGCAGTGGATTCACCAGCTGAAATTCACGGAATGCCACACACCACCTGCGCACATCTCTGCAAATGCCCGGCCTATAGAAATGGGCCATAATACGATTCAGTGTTTTTCTCTGTCCCAAGTGTCCAGACATCAGATTATAATGAGTCACCTGGAATAACATTTCCCAATGGCTCTTTGGGACCAACAGCTTGTTTGTATTTTCCCTTGTCTGAGTATCCTGTGCCACTCGATACAACCGATCCTTAATAATTGCAAAATACAGATATGCGAGTGCAATATCTGGCTGGAGGGGTTGCCCATTAATCACTTTCACCTGATCAAAGGTGTGCCTAAGGACCTCCTCTCTCGTCTGCTCCAGAGGAAAACTCCTTGCAGGGAATCCTCTAAGGGCTGGGGAAGCCGGCATTTCATCCTGACACAGAGCTGACGTAGATGGCCACGGCTCAGCCTCCCCAACGAGTAAATCGCAAACCACTCACCAAGACACTTTGTTACAGGACCCATCCACACAAATTCCCCTAAATTACCTTCACCCTCCTATTTGTGCCCAATGCCTCATTTTGAATCAAACATTGGTGAATTGTGGTTTGATTACAACCAGAATCCACCAATGCTTGATATGTACCCCCCTTAATACTCACAGATATTGTTTACACTCCGGCTCGATCGGGGGCAGTCTGCAGCTAGTCCAGACCAACGTTTCCAGCTCCATTACTAGACACTGTCCCCGGAACTGCCCAGGGTTCTTGTGTCTCCAGAAGGTCAGTCCAGACGTTACACCTGCACTCGTGGTCCACAACCTTTGGGGGGGGGGGGTGTGAATGTAGAGAGAGAGGGGTTAGTGGCAGCTGGGCAGACCCCCGGAGCCAGGGCACCAGCTTCGGAGGGGGAATTCCCCTTTTTTGGGGCACGGGAATAGAGTGAATGGATGGGGTAGGACGGGAAAAGGGGACAGAGTGTGAGGGAGAGTGAGCGAGAGAGTGAGGGAGTGAGTGAGTGAGAGAGAGAGTGTGTGGGATCTTCTTCCCTTCAGTACGCCAATATATGGTCCTCAGCCAGTTGGACGCCCTCCTCCAGCGACAGCGGGTGGTGGCACTGGACCCACTCTGCCATTCCTTTTGGTAGATGATGGATGAATTGCTCCAGTACCACTAGAATGAAAACTTCCTCTGCGTTGCGGTCCTCAGCCAACAGCCATTTCCGACAGGTGTCACAAAGCTGTTGAGCGAATGCAAACGGCCAGACACGCTTGTCAAGCTTCAGTGAGCGAAACTGTTGCCGGTGATTTTCAGAGCTGTGGACCCGCTGCAAGATAGACTTCCTGAGGTCGTCATACACCAGGAGATTAGCAGCTGGCAGATGTTGGGCCACAAGTTGAGCTTCCCCAGACAACAGTGGAAGGAGCCTGGCCGCCCACTGGGCACGCAGCCACTTCCAGATCTCTGCAGTTTTTTCAAACAAGTCCAGAAAGGCACGTTGGCTGCTGTGTCCGGGGTCGCGTTTGGGTTTTCTCCTGGTGTTATAAGCTCTGGATCGCCTGCTGGTCCTCTGCTCGAGCATGCAGAATCTCATGGAAGTGATGATCCTGATTTTTACGAAGCTCAAGCAGGGCTTGATGTTGGGTATGCTGCATGTTAGTGAGGGATTGGATGACTACGTGCACTTCCTCCAAAACTCCCGGGTTTCGGCACCAGTGTAACAAGGTTTGTTGTTGGGTGGAAAGGAGGAAGCTGGGACTGAGTGAACAATCCACGTAAGTCTTTTATTAATGTGGCTTTTTAGTCTAAACACACAAGTTTGGCTTTTCAGAACAACACACACACCCAGGTTGGACTCCCCTCTTCTTGTGTTCTCCCCCTCTTTCTAGCTCTCCCCAGTCTTTCTGCAACAAGACACAGCTGTTAATCATCAAAAGTGTGCTCAGGTGTGAACCCTTACCACTCTCGCTCCGGACGAACGCTCAACCACGCACCTACTTCCATATGCTTCTATCTACTTGAATGGGAAAAGACTGAAATCTCCAAAATTATTGATTAAGATTATGATCAAAGAACATACAGTATTTCAAATCAGCACTAAAATCTGACTACACTGGTATCATAAATTGTGCTTCTTTACATCAGATCACACTAAAAAATTACAATTTCCTGGCTTGCATAGCTAATGAGCATGCACATTCTCAAGTTGATTGACAGGTGATGTCTGTATGTATAAAGGTGATTGTCTCTTTTACCTGTAGTGCGGGACTTCCTTTCTACATCCATTGACTGTTGGGCGTTCCAATTTCTCCCATTCATTTTAATAGAAGTGACCCATCTCTGCTAAATAGTCTCTGCTTTTGTGCACTTACATGAGGAATGCTATTTGAAAGATGCACTTGAGTTACTGCCTGAGTTGAACCATAGATCTTTCCAATTCAGTCACTTACAAGGTTCTGTTTCAAGTAATATGTTGCCTTAGAAGTCTGCTGCCTATCTAGGCAGTGAACAGCAAGGCAACTTGGTTGGTTTTGGAACAGAGCATGTGTATGTGTTCACTCACATGGCAGCAATATGGAGCAGACAGTATTAGAGAGTGTATGACCATCTCATTATTATATAATGTCTGCCTTGTATAACTGAAGGCAGAAGTATGTCGCAATAATGCATTCAAAATAATAATTATATTATACTTTTAAGTATAACCGATATACTTAAATAAAACATTATAATTTCATAGTTATATTTAATTTCAATTAAATTCACTTTCTGATTGTATTGTACAATATTTGTATATATTTGATTGGATTGCATAATGCTGTTTATCCCATCATGCCTTATTTAAGGTTTATAAAGAGGTCAACAGTATACAGATGAGCATGTTTTAATATTAATTATTTAGTGCAGTAAATTCTTTCTCATTCATCCCCACCTCAGATTTCCCTGTTTCTCCGAATCTGTTTTTATAAAGATATATATATATATACTCAGATTCAGGATATTTAAAGTCATTCCAAAATGAGTGCACATTAGAATAAAACAATGCATATTGTTGATGTTCCTTTAATCAAAAGTCATTGAGCGATTGTTGAGAAACATTGGCTGGGGCAACCTCATGAGAGAGAGTAGTTCACATGGTCCAGTGCTAAAGAGGAGAGCAGGACATAAAGGATTAAACCGCTTAAAGGAATTAAGAAACGGTAGGCCGTTTATCAATTATTCATGCAATGGAATCAGATTAAATGGCTTTTATGATGGGTAAGTACAGGGGAGATTCTTTGGAGAATAAATTGCACACTACACAGATTACTCTGCTGTATGATGTACAACAAACTTTCAAAGACAGCTCATTTGATTGGGTTTTCATTCAATAACTGTTAAAAGTAAGAAATATTTTAGCACAGAAAGAGAAAACTGTTTTATACGTCCATTCTGCAAAAACTAAATGCATGAAAGATTGATTCAAGTTACATCATTTTCCCTTTGTCATCATGTGTTTGCTTCGAGCTGTCATTAGTTTGCTCGTCTTGTTTGCTTGCCTTGAGCAGATTGTGTGGTCCTCTACCACAGTGGAAATAAGTATCAGTACGGCTTGCTGAATGCCCCTGTACAAATGCTGAAGAGAGACTCTGGCCATGTGTATGTATGTGTGTGTGTTTTGAGTGTTAGCTGATGTGTGATTGCCACTATTACTCTTGTCTAGCTGTATGTCTCTCAATCTGTCCTGGAAGGACCTTGAGTATGCTGAGTTCACGAGGAGGTTATATCTAGTGGGTCACCATTATGACACAAGGTGTCAAAAACACCTGACAAACAATTAATGAGCTCATCATTAATTCATGGCTGGAGAGTCTCATTATGTATTCTTGGTGTCTCAGATGTGTGGCCAATTACTTTGCTGCACCTCTGAGATCAGAGCTAATGATTCACACTGAGCTAGTCTAGTGTCTGTAAGAAGCTATTCCTGAAAACCTGTTGAGCTTTATAATTGTTTTATTTAATATTTTTTTTTCAGATTTCAGAGTTTTTAGTGTATTTGAGTATTTAAATACAGTATGACATGTCAAGCACCCAGATGAAAATAATCGCTTAGAGGTTGCTCTTGCATACTGTAGCTTGGGGTGTTTCTCCTAAAGTTCCTTTAGAGAAATACAATTGGAAACAAATAAGACAGTTGTTGACATAATATGAATATAGAGCTTCAAAATTAATGTGGAATGGGTAACCCTTTACAATAAGATTCCATTTGTTAACATTAGTTAACAATATTAATTAACATGAATTAACAATTAACAATATGTTTTACAGCATTTAGTTAGAATAGTATAGCACTTAGTTAATGTTAACTTCACCAAATACTAATACAGTTTTTAAATCAAAAGTTGTATTAGTTAACATTAGTTAATGCACAATGAACTAACATGAACTAACAATGAACATTTTTATTTTTATTAACTAACATTAACAAAGATTAATAAATAGATTGTTAATTGTTTGTTCATGATACTGTACCTAATGCATTAACTAATGTTAACAAATGGAACCTTATTGTTAAGTGTTACCATGGATTGCATATTTCTGATAATTTGGTCTTGGAAGATTGATGAGAATTGTTTGGTTCAAACTGAAATCTTTGACTTTTGATTGCATGTTGTGGAGTCTTGATAAATCTGAGCACAGTTTGAGACATTATTGAGATATCTATCTATCTATCTATCTATCTATCTATCTGTCTGTCTGTCTGTCTGTCTGTCTGTCTATCTATCTATCTATCTATCTATCTATCTATCTGTCTATCTGTCTGTCTGTCTGTCTGTCTGTCTGTCTGTCTATCTATCTATCTATCTATCTATCTATCTGTCTGTCTGTCTGTCTGTCTGTCTATCTATCTATCTATCTGTCTATCTGTCTGTCTGTCTGTCTGTCTGTCTATCTCAGTTGGTTTAATTATGATTATGATCTTCTTTCAGTTTAGCACTTTTAACAATCAGTTAATTCAATAGCAAACAATGCAAGATACATGTTTCAAATCACCCTTGGTGCTGAATAAAATAACTTACTCTACTGTAATATACACAGTCGTGATGACTGGATGGACATTTCACATACATTATCTAACAAAATAACTTGGGGGATCAAACCATTTTGGGGGTGGGGGGTCGTGGGTGTTGAGGTCACAAATATAATGGTCCTCTTTGGTCATTTAAAATAGTAAAGGTGCTGAATGCAATAATTTTCTGAATAAAGGCTTTAAATGTGATAAAGGACCAAAATTGTATAATTTTTGGTTTTAAAAGATACATGTTTTTTCACACAGAAGTTCACACAGTACAAGACTACCATTGTGTCGACATTACTAGCAATTTGCCTGTCTTAGTCATCTTTTCTTTCTTTTGTGTGCTGTCTCAAAGAAAAGATGAATATAATTTGAATTTCTTTTCTTCACTGATGTATCTGTAAAATGACATGACTGTGTCAGCTTGCTAGCAAAAAATAAATAAATACAAAAAAACAATCTGGCCATATCTGATTATTGGGGAGGACTTGTCCCCCTTAATGTATATTGGGGTTACGGCCCTGCCAACAAGTAAAAGAAAGAAAACATCAAAAATCAAAGAAAACATCAATAGTCATTCATAATATATATATATTAAGAGATCACTCCAAGCTTCTCTGGATTTACTATTTATAGATATGTGTTTGATTCAAATATTTTTGTTTTATTCTATAAACTACTGACATTTCTCCCAAATTCCAAATAAAAATATTGTCATTTAGAGCATTTATTTGCAAAATAACAAAAAATATGCCATATTTTCAGACCTTGAATTTTTACAACAATACTGTGGTTGCATTTTGAAACAAATTAAATTATTTCAATGGAAAATGGAAATAATCTCAAATACACAATACATTAAATTAATCTGGCATCTGCTGCCATGGTAAGGCTTCTGTAACTGTAACCGCATGGTCAACAATGATGGCTCAAATGTTGACCAGTTACAGTATACACAAAATACACACTTCCCCTTATATATTCATATATATTTTAAAAATAAACAGAAAAAAATGTTCATGGACATGTTATTTGTCAACTACA
Source organism: Myxocyprinus asiaticus (assembly GCF_019703515.2). Taxonomy (NCBI): domain Eukaryota; kingdom Metazoa; phylum Chordata; class Actinopteri; order Cypriniformes; family Catostomidae; genus Myxocyprinus; species Myxocyprinus asiaticus. The sequence goes on along the minus strand of NC_059376.1, from coordinate 14,767,263 downwards.
CGTTTCAAATTAAATTGCAGCTATATTAAGCAACAATACAATGAAAGCAAGCTAAATGTTACTGTAATCCTATAGCCTGTTAGATTACTGTAGTTTGTAGGTCTATGTAGCATTAGCAATATTTTGGCCAGTAGTGGACACATAGATGTGCATTTCATTGTGATTATTTGGATTAAGTTTTTATTTGCTGCTTTCTCATTTAAAGTACAGTTCTGCTGATTGTTTAAAATGTTTTGAAAGGTTGACGTAGCATTGTTTTTTTGTTAAAGTTTCCACCATAAAGATGCAGAGAAAGAATATAAGAGAATTTTGCAATATTTTAATATTTGCACACCGAATTGTGATTGGTCTTCTGTTTCGCATTTATTTGCATACTGAATTGTGATTCTTTTCTTTCATGCTTATAGTTTACTACTTGTAGTTTCCCTGCATTTTAAGCTGGGATAAGACAAATTATTTTAGTTTAAAAACATTACACACATCACCTTTAGGGACATTGAACAATGTACCCAGTAAGTGGATCGACAAGTCCCATGTTAATGATCATTAAATGAACATGCAATTATGCATATTAGAAATGCAGTATTGCACATGAATAATACATGACATGAAGGGAGCTCTCTTATTATACAGCATTAGTGTATTCACAGCAGTATTTTGCGAAGAATTCTCTCATTGCAAGTGCACTGAGCATTGCTTAATTTTGTACAGACACATATGCTCACACACACACACACACCCTGGAGGCCACCCTTAAATTAGACAGACGATGCATCTGAGTGTCCTCTTGTTGAGCTGTGATTGACGTGTGGTGGGTGCAGTGGTAAGTAATTCGCTCTAATCATTCCAGTAGGCCTCTGGCTGTGTGAGCTGCGGGTTAATATATCAATACACACAAACACACACACACACACACACACACACACACACACACACACACACTGCAATAAAACTCACAGTGCAGGACCTCAGAGAGGGAAGCACTAGGACTAATGTTCATATTGTGATGTATTGGGAGATTTTGCTTCAGACTCGTAATTAGAGAAATCGAAGTGGAAGGAGGATGTGTGAGTGTGTTTGGGTTGAGTGTGGTACCACACAGAGTAGGAGAGTGAGAAAGAACTGAAGATTGATGTTGTGTCACAGCAGAGCTGTTCACAGCCTGCAGAGAGAGGGAGGGCACTGTCAGATTTTTGAGGCTGGATCGCTGTAATTGGTCTTGGCTGTTCATAGCCCTGTTAACTTGTCAGTCAAGGGAGGACGGAGAGGGGATAAGAAGCTTTCTTTATCTGGGACTGAACACATGTTTATGTTTTTTGCACTTACAACAGTTAGCTCTTGATCCTGCTTTGGCTTTCTTTGGATCTATTTTCATTAGTGGTACAAAAATAGACCAAAATAACTCAGCATATTCTTGTTGTATGAAAGCAATATCAGAATTGCAATCATGCTGTTATGCTGAATTTCCGCACATCTGTGATTACCTGCCACCTTGTGTCTGTGGCTGAATCTCAGCATTCTGAAATTTGTTACAACAACACTCATGCTATTGTGATGTTGCACAATTGCTGTATTAAATATGTCCCTGCCTGTCTGCTGTCAACCACAGGTACGACTAGACAGCCACGAGACGGAGAGATCACAGGAGTCGACTATAACTTTGTCTCGGTTGAGGAATTTTTCTCGCTTGAGGAGTCCGGGGCACTGCTGGAGAGTGGCAAGTTCAAAGGTCAGCCCACATTCATGAACCCATACTTTAAACACTGAGGTACTTTTTGTGATTTTCCTGGTCATACAAAACATACAACACGAAAACACCTTTTGTCTCCTCAGTTATGGTCAAAGATCAGAAGTTGCATGCTTTTACTGTAACACTATGCATTTTAAAATGTGATTTAAAAACTCTTTTTGTCCCTGTCGGCTCATAGTTCATTGCACATTGGGACTTATTCTTGAAACATGAGCAGAACAATGTGTGTATACTAAAAATTTACAAACTAATGTGTTCTGCTCGTGTCATAAAAAAAGCTCAATTGAGTTTTGTATAGACTGAATTGTTGGGTGTTTTAAGTTCATTGAGAAGTTAACAGGCTGTTAAAATGAGTGCTTATAAGAAAATAAAATAGTGTTGCTGTATTTGCCAAAGTTTGCGAGGGTCATGGCATTGTGTTAATAAAAGAATTTTGCAAAAAAAAAAAAAAAAAAAGAAAAAGAAAAAAGGGTCCTGCTCGTGTCTTAAAAGAATATTCTGGGTTCAGTACAGGTTAAGCTCAATCGTCAGCATTTGTGGCATAATACTGATTATCACAAAAATTAATTGCCCCTCATTTTCTTTAAAAAAAGCAAAAATCTGGGTTCCAGTGAGGCACTTACAATGGAAGTGAAAGTGAACAACATTCAGGGCTTTTCTAAAAAAAAATCTGGAAGCCCAACCCAAGTGCACTCATGATTTTCTATCCATCGGCTTACATTTTAATACAATAGAAAGTCTCTATCATTTTTCCCCTCTCTTTGTTCAATCAATTCAACAATGCACAACATTTGCTGAATTGGTCAGTGTCCCTCTTTGGATCATATCCAAATTTTAATGGCATATTTGTCTGATGGAAAATCAAGTAATTGCAAAAGTGCTTACACAATTTGTACAGTAGTGCCTCCTCTACTGAAAAGCCCTTCATAGCTGGTTACCATGTTGTGTTTTGGATACTGGCCCCCAGCATGGAATGTTGGTGTGCTGGTGCCCCAACCAGCCTTTTTCACTAGCCTAACCAGCAATATTTCTTCAGAAAACCAATGTGAACCATGACTAGGCTGGTCCATAAACCAGACCTGCACCAAACAAGCTCCAGTATAAACCAACCTGGACCAGCATGGATATTCATGCCAGCCTAAGCTGGCCTTTTCAGTAGTGTCAAAATGTGACCAGCTTACTTATACTTATATGTAGGATAAACTTCATGTTTATACTTAAAATTAAATAACATTCTCCATCACACAGGTAATATGCCCTCCAAAAAAGGCCCATCAGTCCAAATGTGCTTCATTTCAGTATTATAAACTATTTTAAACATAATGAAACAGAAGCACATTTCTTTCTCAGCATCATTATAGTCGCCTCTGTGACACTCATGCCTTTAGCATGTGAGTTATGGCTCTCAGGGGCAGGATCACCTACATCGCCTGATTAAATGAATAAATTGAATTAGCATAAAAAATGCAGCCGCATTTACAGAATGCCATAAGCATCACTCTCACCTCGCTGACACGGACGTATGATTTACTTACCACCGCAAAGGCAAGTTGCTCAATCAATAACAGATGGGGATTGGGAAAAGGCTTTAAAAAGCTGTTGAAAGAAGGTCTGCAGATATAGTATCAATCATGTTGTATAGTATTCCATCCTTAGTGGGATCATCTACTCACCCTCATATTGCTTGAAGCATTTATGATTTTTAATTTCTGTGGAATAGATAAGAAATTCCTCCAAAAAGGTAAAAATAGAACCATAAAATTAGTCCATATGACTCAAGCGCTTCATTCAAAGTCATACAGTATTTTGTATCACAACATCAGTTTATTATCCAATTCAGTGTTTTGGACAGTACAACCCATTTTAAAACCTAAAGCAATAAACCTGACCAACCTCTTCTCATCTTCACTGGATTAGGGAACTACTATGGAACCCCTCGTCCAGTCCACATCAGTCCTGATAGTCCGCCCATCACCTACCAGGAGCACCGGAAGTTGCTGAGAAACTACCGCACACGTTGCAAGTCCCTCAGCAACCTAGAGAAAGTGGGCGAGGAGGGTGACAACAGTGAGGAGGACTCAGGTCTGTCAGGTAGGCAGAGTAGTGATCAGGTATGCTTTTTGTGTTGTGTGTGGACAGGTGGATGTAATGACCAGACCCACACAGCATCTGCTGAACAATGTCTACTTGTTTACAGTAGATTCCATCTGGGCCTGATAATGACTAACGCCATGTCCTAAACAGTCACATTGCAATGAAGCGACAGGATATTTTTTCTTTTTCTACATTGTCACGCTGGGTAGCTCCACCCACAGTCAAATCTCATTGGTCCCAAAACTGTACATTAAAGAAAAATAATATCTTCTGATTGATGGTGATTTTGTTGCATCATGCAGCTGTTCTGCATTAAGCGTGGACATATAATTGCTTGTCACTGGAAACTTGTTGCTGATGTGACATGAAAACAGTAAAGGTGACAATGTAGAAGCACTGGTTGTAATAACTGACACTTTCACAGGAACTTGATATGGAGGTGACAGAGGTGAGATGTGCACTGTTCCTGATATCTACTCCAAATCACTAGAATGCAATCTTACTGTGTAACAGCATGACCTTGGAACTACTCTAAGTCTAAAGAAAATGGCTTGCATCTATTAGAGAAGTGGTGGTGGTATGCTGCTGTCTTGAATGTGCTGAACTCTAGAGATTAACTCTATTGGATATTAGGTGTAAAAAAAATTGCATTATGCAATTTTCAAATGTCAATATAAACATTATGTGTGAAGTTTGTGCATATGAAAATATGCAAAATATTCAATATTAATTAAATGTTAGATAATATAAGACACATCAGATGTTTTATGTGGCAAAAAATATTTTATAAATATTGTATTACAAATAAATATTTGTATTAGTTATTATGTTTTTAATAAATAAATGTTAAACTTAAATGATTGAAAAAGCAATAAGCCACGAGAGACCATGCAGTGATTTTCTGATCTTAGGCACTATGTGAAGTCTAAATGCAAGTGCCTAAATCTCGCTTAGCCATGGTAAAATCACTGTAACACAGTAGCTTATTGTCTTTATAAAACATTCTGTTTTAAAAGTATACATTTAAAATGTACATCAAAATATTGAACCTATATGCGAGTTGAATTAAAGGTCAAAAATTAATTGTGTTCACAATAATCAAACCTGTCTTCTTCATTATATTCTGGTGATGCTGGAGTGAGTTACAAAATGCTGCAATATGTGATCTTCATTACACAGTAATAACACTGGTCTTCTAGAATGGATCTGAATTTATCTGGTTCCTCTTGTACCGAGACGGCAAACTGATATGGGCCTTGCATGCACTAAATAGCTAGGCTCTTTGTCAATACCATCCACTGTTTATATAAATCATTTATCAAATGTGCAATATAAGTTACACCATTCTAAATAATTTCATTATTTAAATGAATGTGAAATAATTTCAGCATATAAATACATGCCAAAATGGGCTTTAATTGTTCAATCTCATCAAACATTTTCCAATCTTTCTCTTGTCTTCCAAATTCAACATGTGACACATTAGTGGAGTGTTTCCAGGCAGATAATACCCAAATTGTTCCTTTTATCATTCACTGTCGCCTCGTCTCTGATGTCCGCTCTAAAATATTCTCTTTCTTCTTGAGAAGACTACAAAGCCTATCTCTGTGTCATTTGTTATATTTAAAAATGTTCTGCCCTGTGATATTATTCCCACTTTCCCTCACATTTGATTCTGAAGGGAATGTGGGAGCACAAAGCATAATCTAATATATAACAGATGCTTCTCACAGCAGTATTCTGATGATAAAAAAAAACAAAACAAAAAAACATTGGTTTTGATCTGATCTTTTTTTAATCAACTTACATAATGATTTATGTGACGTATGTGCAGATTACAACTAAGATGTGTCCTTTCGGTTAGCTAATGAAACTGAAAGTAATAATAACAATAATAAAAAATCCATATGTCCTGTAAACTCTTTTAATAAGATGTTTTTACAATAAAATCTGAAGAGGTTTAAGACAATTAATTGTCCTAGCTTGGCGCTCCGTGGTTCCTCTTTGCAAGCCTTTGTGGTGTGTGACCAATTTGCAATTATATCTACATTTAATATGTATCATATTCACAGTTAATCTCTTTACATTTAATACTGTATGGCGGGGAGTAAAGGCACTCACACTGCAATCAGTGTTGTCACACCTTGGAGAGGCTTTAAAATAAATAAAAGGACTAATGGAATCAACCTCACGCTTGAAGTTATGTACTATCTATTTCTATGGGGTTCTTCAGTATCTGTTCTGACCATCCAATGAGCCTGAAGTAGGTGCTTTAACAAGCCAGTTGACATCATGAAGACTTTTAGAAGGACTGGTCCTTAAACAGCTTCAAATCCTTGTCATAGACCATCTGGGTCTGCTGCGTTTGGCTACCAGGCACACATTTGTCTGGATGATATTCTGACCTACATAATCCACCGGGCATGAATGATCCCACCTTGATAAGGATGACACCACTGTCAGGATTATGTTTGTCAGATTATTAGTTATATGTTATGACTCCTCCAATGTCTATTACACCATTCTGCCTCTCTTGGGAGGAAGTTAAAGTGAATTTCACCTATATCTAAGAACTCCACATATTTCTCTTGCCTCACCTGCCATTAAATTTGCCATATCATGAGGAATACATTTTTCTTTCTTCGTTTGAGATAAAAAAGTTAATTGTACTATGTTAACATATTGTAACCTTCAGAACTCAAAGCTTTCTCCCCAGTCCAAAAAGATCATTTATTAGAACCAAGCTGCACAATGGATTGTCCTGAAATCTGCGGATTTCTGACCTCAGAAACCCAAAACATTAACACATTATCGCCAACATTCACACATTAACAATGCCTATTTGGTGTTCAGAAACTTGGCCCACTTAGTCCAGTGCATTAACTGAACCAACCAAGTTTTTAGTGAGATTTGAGCTAAAGCAAAATTTACAATTGTCAGATTCTGTTGCTGATTTGAAATGTTATAATCTTGACATACAGTTCAGTCTTTCTTCATTTTAAGTAGTTGGATCTGTACATGTTTGTCTATTGCCTACATAGAAAGATTGGCAAAAGGGTTGTTATCAAGATGGCGGCCGAGTGAACTGAAGGGACTTATCCCATATCCAACATGATTACTAAAATAGCATCTGCATATCAGAGTTCATGGTCTTAAACTTTATTATCTGCTCTCATCCCCCTCTTGGTAAACATCAGTGCTGTTAAAGCAGATAAAGTGTGTTTATATGACACCGCGACCCAGTGTGTGTGTGTGTGTGTGTGTGTTTTTACAGCTGGGCTTATGTTTCTACTGGAAATATGCTAATTACCTTCATACAGACAGCAGGTTGCAGATGTTCAGGTCCCAGCCTGGGACCCTTCATATCCACTTTACTTTGTGGACATGCACATATAGTATTTCAAGCCATGTAAGGGGGTGTCTTTATATTAATGAATAGAGTTGGTAAATGAAGAACAGGTTCTATCTAACAGCCCAATCACCATTTTCCATTGATTATTCTGGCCCCCATTTTTATAAATGCTAAAAAAATGTGTTGGTCTGAGAGGAAAGGTATAGTTTTCAAGTTGTATTTAACATTATCCAAAGACCAGTGAATACTAATACAAATGTATTTCATTTATATACTTAAAAATTATGCAACAGCAGCCATAGTGTGTCTTAGAGCACTCACAACAGGAGAGCAAAGTGATATAGCAATTATATTAGGATTATTAGGTGACCATGAAGGATAGAGGCCAATGGACAAATTTGTCCAAGACACCACCCAGACTGATCTCACCGTACAATCAGAAATAGTATATTGACTTTTTCTATAGCTAAAATTGGCCTGTGCTTACTAAAATGTGAAACACTGCCCCCAAAAGCGATAACTGTTGTTGGCCATATGGGTACGTGTGAGTTCCATTTTCCAGGTGAATTGTCCACGGAGGGGCGCCAAAAGCGAGTTGTTTTCAGCAGCACAGGCTGTAATACAATGTAGAGGAATGCATATTTTATCAACTGTACCCCCCAATCCAAACCTAAACCTAACCATCAGTGGAGTAAAAATGTAACGTTAGAGGAAAAAAACGCAATCTCTGAATTGTGCTCATCACTGATTATGCGAACATGATTACTTCCTGGTTTCAGTGCAAGATCCGTACTTGGGTCTCCCACACTGCTGACACAATGACCTTCCAGGTGCGCCACATGGGAAGGTAAACTCAGGTGACCTGATGCAAAAATGTCTGATAAGAAATGGCACTTGTCAATGTGTAAGCAGCAGCATGTGGCTGATCCTAGAGTACCGAAACTCACTGAAACAGTATGCAGACTTCCCATGAGATCATGTTGCACCACCCTAGTCTGTGCCTTTTTTACAGTATAGGGTCCCTGTCACTACACTGGGGCATTGGGATGCTTAAAGGCCACATGGTGAGAAACTTCTAAGACCTCTTCCAGCTGCAACCATAATTTTTCCAGGAGGTCTACCATCTAGGTACTGAGCCGGCTCAACCCTGCTTAGCTTCAGTGGGAAACCAGTCAATAGCTGCAGCTTGATTAGCTGTTGGGAATTGATATCAGTGTTTTATCATTATTATTGATTTTTTTTACACAACGCTCTGGAATTCTTGTTTCTAACATGTCACTCGCAGAATTTAGCGGTCAATTCAATAAATTTGGCAGTATTTCTGAATAATGACATTGTCCATAGCATGTTGCAACACTGTATAACTGACCATGCATCCAGGCAGTCGATGTTCCCTACACAGCTCTGCTCGTGTTCCGTCTTATATTATTATTTTCATGAACATGTACATATTTACATGGCAATAGCCATGAAATAAGCAGGGTCCACTACACATCGAGGTTCATTTTGTGATCATGACTGGTTGGCTGTACATTATCCCTTAATATAGACTGAACATAGTCTAACAATGCTAAGTAGCGACAGAAATCATTAGTAATTCCAGCATGTCAGAAGACATTTCCGAGTTCAGACTGCAAAACAAAACTGTCCAGTCAACTCTTTCGTAACTTCACTTGGTTCTTGTCTGTCTGTGCACTTTTGTCTTCTCATGGTCTCTCCGCCCCATGGGCAGTGGCACAGATGACAGCGGCATCGATCACAGCATGACATTGAAGCCAATCAACAGAGGAGGTTTACATACCCATCTGTCTCTATGGATTAAATGTGCTACTCCTTCTCTTAGATACTGACCCTGCTTACATTTTAGAATTGACACTTAAGCGATTTCCTTTAGACAAAGAGTGAGGAGCCTAAACATCAGTTCAAGTTACAAACTAAATGGTGCTTTTTAGCTGACAGGATCACATTTACCACATTCACACCAACATAATCACACTGAAAATCGGCATGCTGGTTCCTAATGATGCATTTTTGCTCTAAAATTAAAATTTTTACTCCACAGATGGTTAGGAGAAGGGTTAATGAAATATTCTTTCCTGCTGACTGTATTACATTGTTTACAACTAAAAGTACGACTCACTTTTGGCGCCACCCTGTGGACATTTCACCTCAACAACACTTCAAGCTTCGGCCACTGGGGGCAGTAGTTTGAGTTTTTGGTGTAAGTTATTTTTTAACCAAAGCAATTCAAGTGATGAGAAACTTGAATCGTCTGTCAATTTAGTAGTAAACCCCATCAACAAATTTTAATCTGCTGTTTTTAAACAGCCTTGCGTTTCTACTGCATGGAAAAACTAGTTATTCTGTCCGGTTCGGTACACACTATACAGATTTAATGAAAATTAATCTTAAAAAAACTTCTGGAAGTGAATCTGGTTGTAGAAAGCAGTTGTCACTCCCGTAAATAACTAAACTGTGTGTACAGAATGAGATTAAGCACTCAGAAAAGGAATGAAAACCATATTTAGCTGCAATATGTACAGTACGTGGACATTCTCACACACAAACAAACTGAGGTGGTTTAATAAAAATGTAAATTGTACACTATAAATAGAAAGTTATATAATGGCAGTTCATGATGATGGTTTCATTTTCATTTTTGCTTTTTTATCATGCGTATAATAGAAAATAAATAAACCCAATAATGATTTAATGGATGAGAAAATGAAGTCTTGGAATAATAAATCAATGAATGCTCAAATTCTAGCTTTCATTCAGAATATGCTTTGAGTTTCAGTGTGCCATTTCATTTAAAAAGTCTCAATTGTTTTTCTGTATTTGTGTTTTAGGGGGTTCTGCTGGGGCGAGCAGTGCTCCGGCCCCTATTTCATCCCCTAGCCAGTCACGAGATTCCAGTGGAGGAGATGGCAGTGCCTTTGAGAATGGTGTTGGACCTCGTAGAAGTGCACGGTTAACAGGGTCCGAAAACTGGGAGATGACGTACAGCGACCCAGGGAACCCCTACTACAAAGAGTAAGAATATTAATGATCAGTATTACTAAACAATCATAAACAATTATACAATTATAATAAAAATTATAGTTATCCTTATTAGTTGCCCCAAATATGGTATAATGCAGCATAAACAATTTAAAATGCAATATACTGTATATTGCATTACAGTATGTACGTTATGCAGTTTTGCATTTCTACTATACTTTAAAGATAACACACTGTACAGTATATCTTGTTGTAAATTTCCTAGCAAAGCAATCTTAAAGGAATAGTTCAGCCCAAAATTTGGAATTGTAAAATTCTGAAAATCATCTCCTGCTGAATACTTTTAGAGTGAATTTTTTTTCCCTTTTGGGAGCTTAACAGCCCAAGTACCCATTCAATTTCATTGTATGGAAAAGAGCAGGCTGGAAATTCTTCTAAATATCTTTATTTGTGATCCACGTAAGAAAGAAAATCATATAGGTTTGTAACAACATGAGAGTGAGTAAATGAAGACAGAATTTTCTGTTTTGGGTGAACTATTCCTTTTTCCTATAATTCCTGGTTTTTCTATATCACAACACTGACATCTTGTGGTGTGTGTTTGTACTGCAGTCCTCAGCTAAAAACGTCCTCTTGGCTTAACTGCCGAACTTACAGCAGAGAGAAAGTCTGCATGACTGAATGTAAGATTTTACTCATCTATTCTATTCTATTCTATTCTATTCTATTCTATTCTGTCACTTTGTGCCCTGTCATTTTTGTTTAGATTTAGGTCATGTAACATAGTTGTAAATACAGTATTATAGATATTTATTATAATCAGCGTGCAACAGTTGTAGGCTAAGCTATGTATCTTAATAGTACTTAATTATTTGCTTGTAAATACACAACTTCCTGTGCTGCTGTGAGCGATTGTCTGCTATACCAGTTCTACAAACCAATTTTCATGGTTTTTCATTTTTTTATGCAGCTACAGTATGTTAAAGGAATAGTTCTCCTAAAATGTTTTATTCTCTCATCATTTACTCACCCTCACCCCATCCCAGATGTGTATGACTTTTCTTCTTCTGCTGAACTCAAACAAAGATTTTTAGAAGAATATCTCAGCTCTGTATCTCCTCACAATGCAAGTGAATGGTGGCCAGAACTTTGAAGCTCATGAAGGCAACATAAAAGTAATCCATAAAACTCCAGTGGTTAAATCAATGTCTTCAGAAGTGATATGATAAATTTGGGTAAGAACCAGATCAGTATTTATGTCCTTTTTACTATCAATCTCTACTTCACTTTCACATTCTTCTACTTTTGTTTTTGACATTTCACATCCTTCATGCATATCGCCACCTACTGGGCAGGGAGGAGAATGTATTGTATAAAAGGACTTAAATATTGATCTGTTTCTCAACCACACCTATCATATAAAGTGCTGAGATATTCTTCTAAAAACCTTTGTGTTCAGCAGAAGCAAGAAAGTCATACACATCTGGGATGGCATGAGGGTGAGTAAATGATGAGAGAATTTTCTTTTTTGGGTGAACTATCCCTTTTTAAGCTATATGGCCATGAATAAACCATCAGATTATTTTCAACCCTGTGACTGATTGAAGGAACAGTGCCTGCTCAACTCTGGTCTCTCTGGCAGTGACAGGGAACACGAGGAGTCCATCATAATCTAATTTATACATTTTATATATATTTTATAAAATATATATTGATGTATTGTATTATTTCAACATTTTAGGATGCTAAAATATAGCAATAAAACACTGTCAAAAATAGACTTGAACCATAGATAACAGATAATGAACCAATATATAATAATAAGAAATAAGAAAAGTTACTTAAAAACCAACAAAAATAAAATGGCAAAAATAAATAAATGTATTTTTAAATAAATTGACATTTTTTAAATATTTTTTGTGGGAATTTTCATCTTTTCCCCTACATGCCTACACTGGGTATGTAAATACTATATTATTATTTACAGCTGTGTTATGTAATTAAATAACTTAGCATTGTTTAAGATAAGGAGACTTGGGGAAAGTTGCAGCTTAGCAGTCTGTTAGAAACATATGCAATATATCATTGATAACTGTAGAGGTCGGTATGACTACACATTTCACGTTTGAAAATTCTTTGCCTGCTGTAGCTGGCTGTGTTTTTATTTTTTGTGAGGAATGCTATCTACTGATCCTTACTATGATATGTGTGATGTGCTACCCATTTTCACTCTCTTCTCTGTTTTAAAAACATTTTTCTTCTCTCTCTTATTTAATGTTTGACCTGTCACCATCCATCCTTTGTAATGTCAGCATACTCACTTTTCTTTACATTTTCTCCCAATAATTTGGCTGTCAGTTGAACATCATGTTTATACCTGTCATCATCCTCTTTCTCTCTCTGTTGTTTTCTGCTTTGTAGTGGCAGAGTTTACAGATCAACCGAGTGAATTGAGAGGGTTCACTGTTAACACTCGTCTGTGTAAGGGCCCGCGGGGCTTTGGCTTCAACATTGTGGGCGGCAGCAGGCCGAGGGAGTTCCTGCAGATCTACAGCATCACTCCTGGAGGACCTTCAACACTGAACACAGGTAACCACCCACATCACATTTCACATGCTTACTGCACTAGAGCACTGTGGTTACAAACAAGATAATTTTATACTTGTTTGTAGTCTATGTTTCTCTTTTAAAGCATACCAGTTAACAATACGTTAAATGGTTAGTTTAACCGAAAATATCATTAGGAGGAGTAAATGTCATATTTACTTACCCTAATATTGCACAAAACACTTTTTTTCCCACCATGGAACACAAACCAGCAAGGGCCCACTTTATATTAGGTGTCTTTAACTACTGTATACTTAAACATTTGATACAATGTATTATTATGTGTATGCGTGTTGTTGAATTGTACTTACATTTATAGTACCTGTATTTAATTACATCTGAAGTTACACTGTTAACCTCACCCCTAATACTAAACCTAACCCTACCCTAACCCTAAACCCCTAACCGTACTGCTAAACCTACCCATAGAGTGCCTCAACCTCAGTAGCTCCAAATGTGAATCTTGCAGAACAACATGTAATTACACATTAAGTACATTGTATTGTAAGAATTTTAATGTTAGTACATAGTAGTTAAATACACCTAATATAAAGTGGGACCCTGTAGCTCAACTGGTAGAACATGGGCCCAGTAATTCCAAAATCATGGGTTTAATTCCCAGGGAAAACACATACTGAAACAAATGTATACCTTAAATGCATTCCGAGTCACTTTGGATGAAAGCATTATACAATAACAAATGTTATAAAATAGTTCTGCATGAAGAAAAGACAAAAACTAACACTAAATCAGTTACTGACTATAATGCCTTCTGTAATGAGAAAATTACATTTGAGGTTAATTATGATTTCGATTATAGAGCTAGAAAATGCTTTAAAAGGAGGAACACGTAAGGACTTCTCACAGAAATTATATTAAAATGTATTCATATATTTAAATAAAGACAGAGTGCAACAAAAATGTTGTTCGCAGTCCAACAAAGCATGTAAATTTGAATGTTAGAGGATTGAACTGGACATAGGTTGCTGCTCTTTTTCTCCATCAGTCTTTCTTTCCCACTGTGGATAAGTGTTGCGATTGTGTGATCCTGTGGGAGTGAGTGTCTCCCTCTAATCCTAATGGCCTGTATGAAGTAATCCAGCTATCACCATGCGGCAACATACACATTATGGACCTTATGGACACTCTCCCTCACCACACACACACACACACACACACACACACACACACACACACACACACACACACACACACACAGGCAAACTTACATGCACCTGTATGAATTCTTTCCCTTCTTCTCTCTCACCTAATGCACCATTTAGTTTCACAGTGCATTTTTAGATTTTGCATAGATATACTGTATATCCTCACCAGCTGAACTCTAAATGCTTGGTCGCATGCCAATTTGAATCATAAGCATTTTGCATATGATAATGTATTCATTATCACATGCAAAATGCTTATGATCCCCTGCACTAGAATAGATGACCCACTTGAACATACAAAAAACAAAATAGGATATACAATAGCTGAAATGCTGTGTAACAGAATTAAACCTTTAACCACTAGCGCAGGGGTGGGGAACCTTTGTTTTCATTAAGGCCATTCGAGTATTTACAGAAGTATTTGCGGGCCATACTATTGCTTGCAATTTCTGATTGTGGGTTGAAATTAACACGCATTCCGTTACGTGCTCGCACACCAAAAACACTAAAAGGTCTGTCTATTATACAATATTTTGTGTTGTTATCGTTTACAATGATTTTTAAACATTATTTTAAAGGAATTTTTTTTCAGATTAAGTTAATCAAGGCCATTTTTTGCTTTTCAAATGATTTCCCCAATGGCCTCGCGGGCCAGGTAAAATGGTCTCGCAAGGAATGGCCCTGAGGCCCTGAGGTCTGATGTTCCCCACCCCTGCACTAGCGTCACTAAACGGAATTCCAAAAATAATCACTGAGTGCGTTTACATGCATGATCTTACACCGATTATGCTTAATAAGCCAAAAACTTGTGTGGTCATACAAATGTCTTAAAGGGGTTATGATATTTTGAGGTCATTGCACTATAAAAACATACTACCAGTTTCAGAACTCAAAACTTCCTCACTGCAAAAAGTGCATTTGTCCAAACCAAGTCGAGGGTCAGAATGAGGGTGGAAAATTATCATATTTGTGCCATTAAACTTTACTAATATTAAAAGTGAACCCCAAGGAACATATTAAAATAACACAAAAAAGGCATGTCATGACCCCTTTATATGGGTGTTCTTTATTGGGGTAATGTCATAAACATTGTAAGCATAAACCGATTGGCACACATACATTTTTTCCCATTACCCATTTGCCCACTGCCCATTAAATCAGACATTTTGATATTTTGAAAAGACACATTTTCTTCAGAGATATATATATATATATATATATATATTACCTTGAAAAATATTTTTGAAAATAATAATTATTTTTTTTTTTTAAATGAATGATTACGTTTTGCGTTTTGTAGACTTGTATTCAAGGTGCAAGGGAAGTATTTTGGTAAGGTTCCATTTGTAACATTAATTTACAACATTAGTTAACATGAACTAACAATGAGCAATACTTATTAAGCATATATTAATCTTAGTTAATGTTAATTTCAACACATACTTATATATTTTTAAATCAAAAGTTGTATTTGCTAACATTAGTTAAAGCACTATGAACTAAAATAAACTAACAATGACAAGTCTGTATCATCTCAAACAACCTAACTTGTCAATGACCCATGTAGTTTTTTTTTATTATCTTTTTTTAAGTACCAGTAAATTGAATTGTGAATTGAACTGAATATGTCTTTTCGTTGTGTATTTGAAACCACAACAAATAAATTTTTTAAGAGTATTAAACACTTTCCGTCTCTTGCCCTTTCCAGGGGATATTCTGGTGTATATCAATGATACCTGTGTGCTGGGCTTCTCTCACAAACAAGTAGTGGAAATTTTGAAAGCCATCCCTGTGGGCCATAACGTGGACTTTGTGGTCCGAAGGGGCTACCCCATGCTCTATAACTCTGACGGCAGTCCTAAGACGCCCCATCATAGGCTACCTCCACCGACCACCACCCAACCCCAGGCCCAAGCTCCTCTCCCTTATGCTAATTCACACCTCAACCACAACGGTGCCATGTTGTCTGATTTTGAGACGGGGTCTTCAAGGAATCTCAGAGTCCGCGCATCGAGGTTGAGTCTGGATGCTAATGGTAATTCACCTCCTTATGGTTCACCACCAAGACAACCATCCTCATACCAGTTCTCAAATGGGTATGGAAGTGGATATTTCAGACCTCCATGCTCTGCAAGAGGAATCAGGAGGCTACAGAGTGCAGAGCTGGCCAGTCAGAGTGACAGCGAGGTGGTGTCTGCAATTGGATCACACAGGTGAAATGAAGAAACTAGCATGGAAATTCACACTTGTCTAAGCTGGCCTTTTCAGAACAGATGCCTTTTTAGAAGCATGAAGGTTCTTTTATATATGCAATGTCTCTCTGTATCCTCACAGGGCCTCCTTTATTCGCAACCACAACAACAACTCCCTCTCAACTCCTCCACCTCTCCGTCTATACTCTGGGAAATCGTCTGAAAGTGACCTTTTCTCGTACACTCCAACGCCTCCTGTATCTCGTTTGCCCCTACCCCACACAGACTTAAGTTCAGGTCCTGTTTCCTTCTCTCCTGGAGGCGGAAGAGGCTACTCCCATCTCTGCAAACCCCAGCATGCACTGCTAACACCACCTAACAGTGCCCATTCAGACGGGCCTTACTTCACCTTCAACGGAACGACCAGTGCAAGCAGCGGCAGCCCCAACAGCAGCATTCCGTCTCCCGGAGCGATGAGCGCTATCATTGGGAGTGGAGTTGGGGGTTTGCCTGCAGGTGGGGAACTCGTCCCCATTGCCTTGGCTAAGTGTGAGAGGGGAAGCAATATGGGGTTCAGTGTCACGGCAGGAGGACATGGAGGGAGACAGACAATTGTGAAGAAAGTCTGGGACCACCGACCGTGTAATGGACTGCAGTCTGGAGATGCCATTGTCAAGATCAACGGAGCAGATGTACAGAGTCTCAGCTTTGCACAGGTAAAAGGAATGAGTGAACAGTATTCGACTTGAGCTTTTTGTTATGGTGAACATTAATGTTTTTATGTGATTCAAGGTCCAAAGGATTTTGCAAGAACACACTAAAAAAGGGGAGGTTATTCTGCTAGTTTACAGAGGGGGTAAGTTATATGTTCATCCATTCCATTACGTATTTTATAGTGGGATCCAAAAGTTTGAGATCACTAAAAATGCTATTTTTTTATTTAAAGTCATTTCTGCGCCACTAGCGCCACCAAACAGAATTGCAGAAATAAACATTGTTTTCAAAACAAAGAGATATTCTCGACCACAACTCATGCCATTGGTTGAGCAATGTTTGTTGGGGTGGGTCTAAGCGAGTCGCTCTAAACAAACAGGAATTTTCAAAGCACCAGAGAGAAAGAATGCTTACAGTTTTTGAGAAAATTAAACCTATGAACAGCTTACTTGTAGTTGTCTGCATATTATTCTGGGATAGAATTGTAAGCGCACGTGTAGTTCTAGCAGAAAAATCTTGGGATTCATTCTATCAGGCATCTCTTCCAATCACAATACAGCCTCCGCTTTATAAGCCTGCCAAGCTGCCTCTGATTGTTTGCATACTTCCGTGTTTTCACCTGCCATCCCACCCCATCTCCACCAGTTTAGGTCCTGTCCGCTCCGCTCCCCTGCCGTCATCACCTCCGGAATGATTTGATGGTTCAAGCAGCATCGGAACGCTGAACCGTAGAATAGGGCTTACGCCAAATGATATAAGTATCTATTCATTCGTGATTATTCCAATAATCTCGAGTCTTTCTGATAGAATGTATTTTAACACAGAAAAAGTTACATACTTCAGCTATAAATTTGGAAATAAGAAGAAAGTTTTAGGATTTTGGAAATGTTATAACAAAGAACAGTTGGTGTAAAATGGACATGAAGATTCTGCACTATTTCTAGTTCACTTATTAAATATAAGCACATTTGAGACTGACCATGTAAACTTCTTTGTACAAAAGGTCACATTTTCTTGCTTCCATTGAAGCTCACAAGATTCTCTTTAGAGCATTCTCAAATCATGCCAAGATCACATGGATCATCAGGTTTTGCACAAACTTGTGGTCCATGGAAGCTTAAGTGCACGCTGGCATTAAATCAAAAGGGGGGCAGACCAAATACTCAGAAATTTTTTAATTCATGTAAATTTGACAGAATATAAAATTTGACAATGTTAATTTAATTAAATTAGAAAACAATGCAAAATAGAATAATTTTCCCTTGTTGTCTCAGACTTTTGGACCACATTGTATAGGGAAGACCAGGGCTAGTTGTTACGATTTTTACTCCAGTAAAACTCAGGGTAAGTTAAAAAAAATTTTTCAAAGTCTTAGCCACAAAAAAGCTTTTGAACTGTTCTTGCCCAGGAAAAAAAAAGATACATTTCATTGAACACACTTTGACCTTTTGGGAAAACATGCTCTAATATGGAGGCATGTTGTTACACTATATGGGGCAAGTTGTCACAATGGAACTGAACCCTAACCCTAACATTGGGGGGTAACGGGGAAATACGTCCCTACCACCAACACCAACAAAACTTCTGTGCCTCTCTTTAAATCTGCGTCTACATTAAACAGCCTATTATAGGTTTTTCACAAAAAGTAAAACAAATTATGAAGCCCCAACAATTCATCAATCAATAAAACTGGATAAGTTGACATGCAAAAATATCAAAACATTGTTTTTGCCAAAAAATATTGTAATTAGTAAATTGTATAAATCTATGACATTTAAAACGTGTTTGACAACCTGCCCCGATTAAAAAAAAGTGACAACATGCCCCAACCTGATTTCATGACAAATATCTTTATCCTAAGAACACGTTTAAACCTTTTGGTCTTCATAATAGAGTTGACCCCCAAGAATGTATGCCAGTGCGGTTTGATTATGTTTGCTTGTTTACTCAAGAGCTATAACAAAACTAAACTGATTGTGAAAATTGACTGGGGAGTGTAGAATTCACTAAAATGATTCTAATTTAAGAGAGTTGTGCACTACTTGTTTGAAACCAACATACAAAACCACTACTAGAGAAAACAAGCATTTGCACAAGTAGACTTTTGACTCCAAATCATATCTTTACTGACATACTGTATATCTCTTGTGACAACTTACCTGTGTGACAGCTAGCCCCAGTGTTCCCTTTACTATATTAATGAAAATTCTGTAATTATTTACTCACAGTCATGTCGTTTCAAACCCTGTATGACTTTCTTTCTTCTGTGGAACATGAAAGAAGTTGTTTGGCAGAATATTAGGAAATTGTGGGAAATGGTGACAGTCACTAACATTTTGCCTAACATTTCCTGTTTTGCTCCATGGAAGAAAGTCATACATAGTAAATAATGACAGAATTGTCACTTTTGAATGAACTATCCCTTAAACAAGAATGCAGAACAACATGAATAATTTGTCATTATGTATAGTCTTCATCCCTTTTATAAAGTTACAATTCAGCTATTTTGTCCTTTACTTTGTAGGCCCCTCACATTTTTCCATTTCCCCTAATTCTGTGCGACGACTCACTCCACCTCCACGCTCTGCCTCTGACTCTGAGGTCCCACTTACCGACTCCACACCATTACCCCGCAACTCTATCACCCCGCCCTCTCCAGCACTGGTGCGTTCCTCATTGGTCCAAAGCACCAGCTTCCTGGATTCCGTACCTGTCACTCTCACTCTCGAGCCGCGGGATTGGATGAGTTCAGAGGAAGGCGGGACAGTGCTCAGCCCCAGAGTGAAGACAGAAGAGAAAGTACAGCCCAGTGTGCTGCGAGGGCATGAGGTGGAGCTGAAGAGGAAGGCAGGTGAAGGATTTGGATTTGTTATCGCCTCTCAGGATGTGGAGAATGGCAAAGGTGAGTATTTGTAATGCAGTACCAGTATTATGCAGTAACTTGTAACTACACTTGGATCATGATCACCATTTGATGCAAGATGTTTCCTACTGTAAATGCTTATTTTTTATTTTTGGGCAAGCAATAGCATAAGGATTAACCTACCTTAAAAGGTTTTAAATAAGTATTTCACATAGTCTAAACAGACATTTACAACAGAATATATTTAGAATATATAAAAAGCTGACAATGCTGGAAGAGTTTGAACCTCGCAGGTTAAACAAGCCTAAGATAGATAGCTGGTCTTAGCTGGTTTAATCTGGTCTCCCAGCCTGACCAGTTGAAAAGTACCCCAAAGTACCTTCTAATACCAGCCAACTGACCAGGTTAAGACCAACCAACCAGCTTATGCTGGGTTTAGCTGTTATTTCCAGCTAGGAATGATTAGCTTCAATAAAAGATAGCTTCACTAAAAATAATCATCAGAATTTTATTTTTTTTATTTAATTTTTTTTACCAGTCTCTTATTTAAATAGTTGTTTTTGATTAACATGTAATCATTTATGGCATAGCATGATTGGTTGCTGTAGTTTTGCAGAGAATACTTTTCTTTTTCAGTCTTTCACTTAGGTTGAATGCAGGCAAACCACAATTTAGGTAGCTCACCTGAAAATGCAAACTCTGTCAGTGGGCAGAATGTAAGTCTCACTCTCAGTCACATTTAACTTCATTTTTTTTTCAATGAAAGTGCATGGAGGCTGAGGTTATCATTCTATCTAACATCCACTTTAGTGTTCCATGGAAAAAATTAAGTCATGTGGGTTTGGAGCAACATGAGAGTGAGTAAATGATGACATAATTTTTAATTTTGCTGTGAATTATCCCTTTATTTCAAAACACTTGAACGATCCTTTTTTAAAACATGAAACCTATAATAATAAGAAGCCATGCCATTTAACGACTTCAGGCTAGAAACCAAAATAGAAGTTAAAGGGATCGTTCACCTAAAAATGAAAATGCTCTCATCATTTACTCCACCTCATGCCATCCCAGATGTGTATGACTTTCTTTCTTCAGCAGAATACAAATAAAGATTTTTAGAAAAACATCTCAGCTCTGTAGGTCCATACAATGCAAGTGAATGGTGATCAGACATTTGTAGCTCCAAAAATCACATAAAGGCAGCATAAAAATAATCCATGAGACTCCAGTGATTAAATCCATATATTCATAAGCAATATAATAGGTGTGGGTGAGAAACAGAACAATATTTAAGTCCTTTTTTACTCTAAATCTCCACTTTAACTTTCACTTTCAGATGTGAAAGTGAAATTAAATAGGCAGTCTTACATCTGAAAGTCACACGTAAAAGTGAAAGATAAAGTGGAGATTTAGAGTAAAAAAGGACATACATTTTGATCTGTTTCTCACCCACACCTATTATATCGTTTCTTAAGATATGGATTTAACCACTGGAGTCTTACCGATTACTTCTATGCTTCCTTTATGTGATTTTTGGAGCTACACCTTCATTGTATGGACCTACAGAGCTGAGATATTCTTCTAAAAATCTTCATTTGTGTTCTGCAGAAGAAAGAAAGTCATACACATCTGGGATGGCTTGAGGGTGAGTAAATGATGAGAGAATTTACATTTTTTGGATGAACAATTCCTTTAAGAGAGGCTATAGTATAGTGTTATATGCATAGTTTGTCTTATTGTCAACATAGTGGCAGCTGTGTTAACTTTGCTGACTGACAGTAAGTCAGAGGCCTGCCAACGCTGAGGCCTGCCAACACGAAGGCCCCTCCCACTCTCCCCTACCTAAACCCACAATGACCTCATTTTGCTCAATGTTCCTTTGGTTTTTATTGAGGCCATGGCATCATGAAGAGCATCTAAATAAGTGCCTGCCCCCAATGTCACTGCTGTTTCCATGTATAACGATATCTGAGACAATTCTCTTTGTGTGTTACCACTTCATCTCACTATTTTGAGCTTGCTAAGAGTTTGTGTTATCTTCTACAGTTTTGTTGATAGGCTCTCAGAGTCTGTGTACAGTTTGAACGAGAGTTACCATTTGGGATTAGGATTATGACTGTAAAATGAACAGGATTACATTTATTATTCTAGTTATACTACAGTACATTATTCTAAAACATTGCTCTGGGTGTTAGTTTCGTCTTTCTAATAATAAATATTTCATAGCTGTATGATAGAACATTTATTTTGATCTGAGTCATGGCCTATAGCGGTTAAGGCATTAAGCCCTGGTGCTCAAGCTGGCAAAGCAAGTTCAAGTCCAACTCATGCCATTTCCCTATTCGGTTCCCCCTTCTTCTCCCCATCATTTGGCAAAAGGCCTACAATAAAATAAAAATGTATTTTGAAGCTTTTGAGGAAAATACATTTTTTTGTGTGTCTATAAATGTACACACACAAACTGTGATGTTGTTGGGTCATTGGTTTTGTGGCTGGAGGTTATAGGGTCAATATGTAGAGTTGGCCAGAAACTGTGATGTCTGATGTAAGTGTGTGTGTGAATGTATATGGGTGAGCAGACGAGCATGAAATGGCATCAAATCATACAGTATGATGAATATGGAGGTGTATAAAAACAGAGATGATGCATATATAAGAAATGTCAGGGGAAAAATAAGGGAGAGAGAGAAAGAGAAAGAAAGAATGAATTATGTCAGCAAGCTAAACAAGAGAGTGACAGGATCAATGCATCAATAAGAGGGATTATCCTATAGAAGTTGTGTCACTAAATGAGAATTCTGTAAGCATTTACTCATACCCATTTTCTTTCACAAAAGGTGAATTTTTGAAGAATACCCTTTGTTACTCTTTTTCATATAATTAAAAGAGAATGGGGACTGGGACTGTTAACTCCCCTTAATAAAAGCACTATAAAAGTAGAATAAAAGTGGTCCATATGACTCACGCCATATATTTTGAGTCTTCTGAAGCCATACAATGGTTTCTTATGAGGAAGAGACCAGATTTTTGTTGTTATTCACTGAAAATCTTCCCCTCCGATGTAGGCCTCAAATCAAATATGCTGCCATTAGATGTGGTGATGAGACACACATGCACCAAAGGCATTTCAATGGCATCAAATAGTATTAACACAGCATTTTTGTAGTCTATTTCAGAGCTTTGGTGGAGGGGAAAATGATCAGTTAGTATTACATGGCTCTCTGGAATACTCGATTTTGAACGGTCAGTCGCACCATCCACTAGCTATGTTCCCACCAGAAGGCCACGGTCTGCAAATGAGCGACGCCTTGTTATACCAACACAAAAAAGGCACCAAATCACTTTACCAGACTTTCGGCCTCACTGCACCTCTGTGGTGGAACAACCTTCCCAACTCAATCCGTGAAGCAGACATCCTTTTTATCCTCAAAAATGGCTAAAGACACAACCTCTTCATGAGCACATGACTATACAATAATAATAATAATGGCTAATACTTTCTAATGCAATTTAAACTTTGTAATGCAGCATTTTTCATACCACTGCCTCCTTAAGATGAATCGCTTATGTTGTATCCTTCCTCATTTTTCAAGTCACCTTGGATAAAAGCGTCTGCTATGTAAATCAATGTAAATGTAAATCCAGCAGTCTGATATTTCTGAATAATGACCTTTCCTACTGCTCTTTTCACTCTGCGATCTCTACAAGTAAGCTAATAAAATCATTTATACTAATCAATATTTCATGTCCATTTATTTTATTTACTAAGCAAGTAGTCTTGTAATAAGTTGGATAATGAGCAGTCAGTTATTTTCGCAACATAAACACCAACAGAACTCAAAAAGGCACAAACCGGAGGTTGAATTCTGCTGTTTCTGAAGACTCTGCAGTCTCTTTCCTCTCAAATAGTTGCATATTTTCAATGCAAATCAATATTTCATGCCCATTTATTTATTTACTTGGTAGGGAGCCATGTAATAAGTGGGATAATGTACAGTCAGCCGGTCATTATACCAAAATAAATCATTTAATAGTGTTACAAGACCCTTCCGATTCGCCCTCTCTGGGTTTATTTTGCGAATACAACTGGCAGATTCTACATTTTGCCTTAGATAACATCTTAAATATTGGTCTGTACCACACAAAGCATATCTTATGATTTCAAAAGACTTTGAATAAAGCACACAAATCATATGAACCACTTATAATAACCACCTTTTATGGTGCTTTGTTTTTGTAATTTTAGAGCTTAACAGCCCTAGCCCCTTTTCACTTCCATTATATGGGAAAAAAACATCCCGAATTTCTTTTAAAAAATTCACCTTTTATGTCCCATGAAATAAGTCAAGTTTTGCGGTTTGGAAAAACATGTAATATCACATTATTTTTATTTTTAGGTGAACTTTTCCTATTATTGGGAGGTTTATTCTCTATTTTACTGTGCACCAGTGCACATCTGATCGCTATGAGTATAGACATATGCTTAGAGACAACCACTAACATGTTTGTGCACTGATGCAGAATTAAATGCAGTAGCTCAAATGCCATCAAATGCCATATTATTGCCATGACCAGCATGCAGGAACAATGGCAAAGTCAGATTACACCCGTACATGCACATAGGTCTCTCTTTCCCTCTCGCTCACCTTTGATCGACACACCCCCTGCTCTGCAGTGGTCCAAGGATTAAAATCGTTCATCTCGTTCACTCTCTTATCGCCCCTCCTCTTATCTCCATCTCTCTGTCTTTATTCCCCCTTTTTCTCTGCCTCTCTAGGTCTCCCCCTCCCTCCTTCTCTCTTTCATTCACCGACTCCAGATGCTAAAGCAAAATGAACCTGCCACATTAAGAGGCTCGCTTGCATAGCGAGACAGGGACGTGTTTTGTTTT
The DNA here is from genome assembly GCF_019703515.2 of Myxocyprinus asiaticus. Taxonomy (NCBI): domain Eukaryota; kingdom Metazoa; phylum Chordata; class Actinopteri; order Cypriniformes; family Catostomidae; genus Myxocyprinus; species Myxocyprinus asiaticus. The sequence continues at coordinate 14,742,634 of NC_059376.1, read as the reverse complement.
GTTTTTGCCTTCCATTCGTCTCACACATAACCCTTCCGCGTGATCGCTTTCACATGTGTTGGGATTTAAACTGAGTGTGATCCGGGATCAGGACCCTTCCTCTACACACACTCTCTTACACATACAGTCACACACACACACCAAGCCATGCTGGAGAGACTGCAGTCAGCCTTGAAAAGTGTGAAGGACTCCAAACGTAATTATGTTTTTTTTTTCTCTTTCTTGATTTTATCCCTCTTTTCTCAAAGTGGCATCAGGCTATAGCAGTCATATTCCTGGAGAATGGAAGGGCTGATGCAGAGTGTGTGTAAATGAGAGCGATATGTGGTGGTTTACAGCAAGTGATTATTATGGGATTGAGGCTGGCTGTGTGATATAGATGGAACGGACTGTTAATTTTATGGGTGCTGATGTCTCTATTGGCAGTCTGATTGTGGTTGGAGTGTGTTTAGATGTTTGCATGTTTGATGTTGTGTGTTTGAACATGTTCATTGTGTATTTTTGTGTGTATAAAAATCTCTTGCCTTAAATACAGTAGTAACGAGACTTCTATGTATAGAAACTAATTACATTACATATTTATGTGATTTTATGGTTGTTTTGTGACAAGTCTGTATGTTTTTGACTGATTACATAGTGAAAATCTGTTGTATGTGTATCTATAGTTATACAAATTTTTCTTATGATCAAAAGTTTGACTGAATTATTCCCCACTTTACCAAACACACACACACACACACACACACATACATACTTGTTTTTACATCATTGTGGGGACACTCCACAGACTTCCATGCATTTTATGGATTTTATAGTTCACACACACACACACACACACACACACACACACACACACACACACACACACACACACACACACACACACACACCCCTTTTATTGTGATAGAGTATACAAGCCTGCTGCATTCTCAGCTACTGGTAAAGCAGCACTGCATTGTACCCTAATCAATAGCTGCACATCTGCTGAACAGGGGCGGATCTATACCATTTTGACGGGGGTTGGTGGGGGGAGGGGATTGCTTGTAGAGGGGCAACTGTATTATACCTTAAATGTCCCCTGTACACATATAAACATTTGTTTTGCTGTTTTAATATTTGCAGACATGCAAAGACAATCAAAGATTCACCAAATTTTAGTAAAAAACATTTTTTATTTATTTGTAAAATATATAAACAAACAGGATCATGAAAATGTTTTCAATTAGTCAGTACACCCTAACATTCTGGTTTTACACACAAATTTTAAGCCATGTTGCCATGCTGTTCTTTAGAATGATTAATGCAGTAAAATTCTTGGGTAAAATGAATGATAGGCTACATAAATATTTTAGATTAGAATTTAAGCGGTAGGCTATAATCAGCATGTACAGGACTTGTAAACGGTCACCATTTCCTTTAAGATTTTTTAAGAATTTTTAAGCACATTTTTTAATTCACTAGTTCATTTTAAATGGTCTAGTGTAACAAGTTAATTTTTTAATGCATGTATCTATCTCAATTACTATGAGTTATGGGGGGTCCCGGGTAGCTAAGCAAGTAAAGACGCTGACTACCACACCTGGAGTCGTAAGTTCGAATCCAGGGAATGCTGAGTGACTCCAGTCAGGCTTCCTAAGCAACCAAACTGGCCCGGTTGCTAGGGTGGGTAGAGTCATGTTGGGTTAAGCTCCTCGTGGTCGCTATAATGTGGTTCTCGCTCTCGGTGGGGTGCGTGGTGAGTTGTGCGTGGTTGCTGCAGAGAATAGCGTGAGCCTTCACATGTGCTATGTCTCCGCAGTAACGCGCTCAACAAGCCACGTGATAAGATGCGTGGATTGACTGTCTCATACATGGAGGCAACTGAGATTCGTCCTCCGCCACCTGGATTGAGGCGAGTCACTACAACACCGTAAGGACTTAGAGTGCATTGGGAATTGGGCATTCCAAATTGGGGAGAAAAGGGGAGAAAATCCCCCCCCGTAATTATAAGTGACAAATATGATGCCTTTAATGTGTTTTTTTTTCTTATCATTATTATGCTTGGTGTGCGCCTCTTATAAGAGAATGCTGTTGCTAATATTAAGCTCAATTCTCCGTTACTGAGCTCTCCTGTGCCTCTCCCTTGTGACTGGAGCGCCACGCATTAAGTATTTGATTGAGAAATGTGTTAATAAAGAGGACGTTGTGTTTGTTATCTTCCTTGTGAACTATTTAGTGCTTCTCTTGCATTTCGTTTGCAAGAGAAGCAGCAGGATCAACTCTGCAGCTTGTTCTCTCTCTCCAGGTTAGTTGTGCGTTTGCTTTTTATTCTTGCACCTGTACCCAACAGTACCAATATTAATTTGTATATATTATTAGGATGAAGTGCGTTGATGTGGTGAGCTTAGTGTATGGTAAGAGTCTTTCTCACTGAAGGTAAGGCATTTATTTGGGCTTTAATGGGGTGGTTTATAAAGGTTCCAATTTTATGTTTTTAAGTGTATTCATAAAGAAATTGCCATTGCAGATGTGGTGTGCCCCTGTATAATGCTAGCTTAGTTTCTTCATACCTGTTTCTTTACATCTGTTCCCGTGTGCTGTTTCATCAGAGTCGCTTCATTGTTTGTTTTGCCAAACTTGTTGCACTACATTTGTCTCGTTTCAGCATTGTAGAGTGCAAAACATTAAATTAGAGACAGCGGGAAAAAATACCTCATGTTATTTATAATAAATGGGTACTGTATGTTGTTCCAGAAATGAAAACCTGACAGATACACATACAAAAAATATTTTATAATGATTGCTTGCCAAATAAGAGCGATCTCTAACGAGCTGGGCTCAGGTGCATTTAATAAGGCAGAAAATCAGATCCAGATTGGGTTTCATGATAATAATGTGGGAAACTGTGCTATAAAGGCTTACACTTACATTTACACCAGCACGTATAATCCACATTAAGTAGAACTGAAACTGGAGCTGGCAGGCTCAAAGATGCGAAACTAACCCTGAAGTTTTAACTTATCTCCAGAAGTTGTTGGCTCGTTATTCATTTGACATTCGGTTTCCTCTACCCGCACTCTCTGGCGCCGACAACAATTTTTACAGTGATATCATTAGCACAATTAGGTTAAAGAATACATTGTATGAACTGGAAAGCATTTGTAAGGGGCCGTCTGAAAATTCCAACCACAGCTTAAAACACTGGAGGTGTCCAAGTATTAATTAATTAATTAATTTAATTAAAGTGTAAGTTATGCATACAATTTACAATCTTTAGAATGTGTAAATGTTTTTTTTAATAAGTGTTTAAGACAGAACATGCAAGGCAGTTGCAGTGAACACTTGGACACCATTGACGTTTTAGCACAGTGTGTGGACTTTTCAGACGATCTCTTATCTCTTGAACCATAAGAGAATATTTAATAAATATTGAACTTGAATTAAACTTTACCCTGCTAAATATTATTATACAGTCATAATGCATTGATGTTTTGTTTAAATATAATTTGTTTGGTCTATTTATTATGATGTAGTTTCACTGAACTCTCAGTAGGATGGAAAATGAGAATACCACTCTTACTATCCCACCACTCCAATTTGAGGGGGACAGGTTCATTGACACGAGGGCACTGACTAAATATTAGTTCAGTCATGACAACTTTCTGAATAAATTTAGCATGTAATAATGGATATTACAAGTTTGTAGGTTTGGTCTTAGCGGACTAGATCTGCTTACGCTGCTGCAGAGCAAGTACGAAGACTTGTTACTGCTAGACATACACACACATGCTGGGTTTAGCATGTAAGACATGCTGCCGCTGCACAATTAGACAAATACAATCATTCTGAAGCAGATCTAGACCTGTGGTGCTGGGGAGGAGGAGGGTTTCAGCAAAAAAACCCTCATAGCATGCTGCAGTAAAACCAGCTTTTCTGCAAACTACTGAGGCAATTTAAATGTTAGACAAAGAAAAAGTATGCAAGTTGATTTGTTTAACAGATTACATGTTCAAAAAACCTGTCAGCTTGTGCCATGTAGAGTTTCATCATGACTGCACTTTTTTCATTTTTAGGAATAGATCAGTGTGTAAAAAGCCCCAAGACAGCGGACTGCAGAATTTGCTAATTATATTAACTTTGCTCATTATATTAACTCATACAGACTTAAAGGTAAAGTGTGTAATATCTGCACCACTAGCATAACCAAACAGAATTGCAACAGTAATGACAAACAGGTTTTCAGACAGGCTTCTCAATCACTCCACCCATCTGCTATTGGTTGGACAAACAGACAGTCCATGCCCAAACTCACGCCATTGGTTGAGTCAGTGTTGCAGTGTCGGGCTCAGTCAACCTATGAATGGCTTATTTATAGTTTTCCCTGCGTGTTAACCTAGTATAAAATATTTTGACATAAAACAATTATGCACTTTATCTTTAACTAGATCAAAGGCTTAGTCTAAAAGCTGAACAGGATGTAGTACAGTAGAACTATAGTGCAAGATTATGTTAGTGAATTTTGGCTTGTTAGTCATAGTTCTAGAGGTATTTGGTGGTGCTGATAAAAAAACTGCAGCAGTGCAACACAGCTTCCTAATGAGCATCACACACAAGCTTTCTTTTGTTCCCCTCTGTTCCTCTCTGTGTGTCTTAGTATGCAGCCCCAGTCTTTTGAAGTGAATAGTGTTAGAGTGCCAGCCAGTGCATTTCAGCTGCAGAGCACTTTAATTATTAAGTTAAAGACGAAAAAAGACTGCTTGTATTACATTAATTTTCATCAGTTTTACTTAAGTTATTTAAGCTCAAATGAAAGCTTTTTGTGTGTATACTGTTTGTGTGCGTTCGTGTGTGTGGCTCTGAATTAAAACCATTTTGTGCTTTCCACATGGTTCAGCTTAATTCTGTAGCTTACTGCCCACTTGAAGTTGGTCCAGTGTTCTAGGATATCAAGACTTAGTTGTGTATGAGTGTATCTATGTGTGTTTAATTGTGGCCCATCCATTGGCATTAGTCTGGGAAAGCTCTAGTACATATGCCAACATTACTTCAAGCCAAATCCATGGTAATATGTGGTGCTTTTCCTTTGCATAGTTCTATCAAATTAATAGGCAGAATTACGGGTTCAAACTTTAATGCGTATAAATAATATCTAACAGAACATGCAAAATAAACTATACTTTTGATTTTGCAGGTTATTTGATTTCAGGATTATTCTGCTATCAAAAACATGTTAACCAACTTCAACAGAGCACCATTCATAGTAAAAAAACAAACAAACATATATATATATATATATATATATATATATAACAGATTCCATTTTCATTTACAATTTGGATCTGATCTGATTGAATGAGCCATTTTAAAATAGCCATTGTAAAACTAATATTAAGACTCCAAATTCTGATTGTTTGCAATTTTAAAAGGCCATTTTAAACACATACACCTGCCACAAAGTCTATATTAAACCACAAAGTTGCAATAGTGCTTATTAAACACAAACATCTAACAGTAAGGCATACTATAGTACTATATTACATGCATTTGTGACCACATATCTATTGAATTATTAATGTGTCATGTTGCTAAAACAATTTAAGCACTGTTTTTAAAGGCTTTTTGCCTATAAAACAATGGAGGACAGGTGACAGAGAATGATAGGAAAAACAGAGGGGGGTGGGATTGAGAAATGACCCGAGCTGGATTCGAAAATATGTTGTCCACACAAAAGAGCCACTGCACATATGTTAGATTATATGCACCACACAAAAGGCCATGTCTCTGAACATTCAATCACTGTTAACAGCCTGCTACATAAAGGTTAATAAACTATATAACCCAGAGGAATCTTTTATTATTATTGAGAATATAATTTTATTGACAATTTGTGTATTTTCGTGCATGGGATCATGTCAAATTCATAAACAAATCGCTCTTTTGAGTCATCTTTTAAATAAATTGGTTGAACCTACAGTATATACAAAACATGTCTGAATGATTCATTGAACTGCTTAAATAATCCATTAACTATAGAAAAATCACCTTAACACACAACCTCTAGTGGCTTATTGCTTTATTAACATAAAGCAAACTGATATGCAACAGCATAAAGCACTACATCAACACAATATTGGTTTGTGTAACTTCTGACATGTATCCATGCTGGAATAAAGTGGTGTTGTGACAGAGGTATGCGGCAGTTTACTGATGCTCAGAGTATGTAGTGCTGAGTTCAACGTTGATGGTGTCAAGTGTGTTTATAGCTGGATGAGTTTTTGCTCTGCATGCAGGTTGGGTTTTCTGGGTCTGATGGCCTATATAATCACTCTGACTCAACAGAAACAGGACAACTGCTTTGACTGATGGGCAGCAAATGGTTGAGGGTGAAGGGACTGGACAGAGAGATGTTGAAGAGAAATGAGAGGAAAATGAAGTGACAGGTGACATGAGTTGGAAAGAAGGAAATTGAGGGGAGAGAGGAAGAGGGAGGCATGGAGCGAGAAAGAGTGTTGACAAAGAGGGAGAAGTCGGATGGAGACAGAAAGTTATAAGAGATTAAAGTGGAAAGTAAGATTATGTTATCCTTTAATCACCCTTGTGATGTTCCAAACATGTATGAATATATTTCTTACAAAAATAGATGTTAGGAAGAATGTAAGCATCAGTCACCATTCACTTTCATTATATTAAAAAATAGATGCAATGAAAGTGAATGGTGACTAAGCTGAACATTCTCCATTTGTGTCCCATAGAAGTAAGAAAGCCATATGGATTTGGAACAACATGTGGGTGAGTAAATGATGCCAGAATTCAAATTTTTGGATGAGCTACCCCTTTAATGCCTCTTTGTCTTTCTTGTGTGAAAATGCATGTACTTTGTCTTAGAAATAGTGATTCAGAACTAATGAAAACAAGTTCTGTTTTCTTCAGACACCTACATCACCTCTTTCATTCACCGCTCAAGTGTTTCCGGAGGCAGAATCTGTATGAGTCACGCAGGCCACTGCATTGCAAGAAAAGTAATGATTTTCACTGACAGGCGTGATTACTGCTTGTTTTCTAACTCTTGTCTCTTTTTTCTCAGTCTCACACCTTCTCATATTGAAAGGAATTTATTTTTTGTCATTATTTGTTTAGTGATTTGTCACATGCAGATTTTTGCAGCTACTTGGGTAACACTTTACATGAATCCTGTATTTTAATGCACTAAAAAGGTAAATAACTAACATTATTACATTATATATACTGTATTTCAGATCAGTAGTTAATATTATGCCATTATATGATTATAAATTGTTCATTCAATTCACTCTCTCCAAATGTGTCTGCTGAACCCTGTTTGAAAATTCTGGCCTTATAATATACATAATGTTGTAAAATGAATTAGCCCTATTCGTGCTAACACCTTGAAAGAGTGTAATCCATTATAACACATGGAATTGGTTGTGCGTTTTTATGCATTATACTGTTTAAAGGTCTAACTGTGAAGAAGTATTAAAGTGTATTATTATATGGTTATAGTTATTCACAAGGACATACTACTGATTCTAAGGCATTATGAATGCATTACATTGCATTATGAATACCTTTCTAATGCATTATATATAATGGCTTCAGGTAAAGTGTTCCCAATGTGTTCTTATCCAAAGTGACTTGCATTTATTAGAGGAACATTCTCCCTAAAGGAACCTGGGGTAAGCGCATTACTCAAAGGCAGATTGGTGATGGACTCCAGCAGCTTTCCAGTTCATAAATTGTCCATTCTGAGATTTGAGTTACTAGCCCAAACTTTTACCACTAGGCTACCACTCCATCACCACCCTGATTTAAAAAAAAAAAAAAAAAAATTATAATCAAATTAGCCTTACATGGAAAGTAGGATTTTTCTGGCTCTTTAGAAATCAAAAAGTTGGTTACTCCTTAGCTTACTCCTCAGTCCACTCAAGACAATTTATGGAACCTAGGCTGCAAAAATGGGTTCAGAAATTGTCATGGTTATGCAACATGAACACACAGGAAATTGACATGGAGCTTCAAAATGTTCATGTACTCTGAAATCAACCCCATTCTGTTGTTTTACAGACAAGCTCCATCCCCCATCAGACTTTTTTGCATCAAGTCAAATGTGTTCACCTTTCCTAGTGGTGCTACTTTTAACACGTCGTGTGAACAATCTCCAAGACACAGTGTCTGGTCCTTTGGAAATTAAGAAGTAATCGCATTTATTCTAAGACACTGACTCTAGTCCTGTGGAAACCAGTAAGTAATCACGTTCACTTCAACAATGGTGAGCGCAATTCTGAGGTTGCATTTTCAGTCTAAAGTTACATTGTGACTCCACTGATGGTTAGGATTAGGTTTGGGTTAGGGTTAGGGAGTAGGGTTAATAAAATATTTATTCCATAATTTACAACTAAAAATACAACTTTCTTTTGATGCTATAACAGAGGTAATTTATATATGGAGGTCTTACATATAGAGGTACTGTGGGAAATAGTTATGTACAATGAAATACATCTACTTTAGGTGCAAGTAGCCTTGACACTTTACTTACAGGTCAGACTGTTAGTCAGGCAACATAATCAGTCAACTAAGACCTGAAATTAACATTGTAGTCCCAGTCAATTGCTATTTTAAGTAAGAGCAGGAGCTGTAATGCATAACACCTCACAGGCAGATCTTAAGCTGGCATCAGCCCAGCCTAGTAATAGAATGTCATGTTAAACGCAGATGCTAATGCTAGTTCTAACAGATCTCCCCTCAGGCTGTGGAGAATGCAGAGAAAATGAAAAGGCTTTGCATTAATTTCTTCCTTAGAGCTAAAGCAATTGAATCAGCACTGAGCATCAATACAGACCCCTGTATCTCTCCACACTGTTCACAGAGGTTGATCCCCAAGAAGAAAACAGACAGGGAGACAGAGAAAATGGAATGTATCTGGGCATGTCAATGTCTGTGTGTGAGAGTTTGTGTGCCTAAGTAGGTCAGTACAGGACAAGTTGCAGTTCTCAGTTAATGCGATGCACTAATGGAGACAGGCATATTGACTTTAGTTTAGGGACAGAAATTTGGACTCACTCAGAGGTCATTCCCTTATAGTGTCTCCACATGACTTTGGGATTATTGCTGCAGCATATGTACACTGCACATTAAACTTAACCTCTCTAATTGATTCAATAAACTTCCAGTTTAGGCTCAGACAATAATAAGAATAAGCAAACCAGAAAAGAGGTCTAAGCCAAACAGCTGGCTCAGTTTTTAAAGAAAACATGTTTAGCCAGTTAACAGCTACTGTATAGCAGATTTAGGCCATGTCCACATACTTTTCTGTTTGAAAACGCACTGATTTGGTTGCGTTTCCCCCCTGTCATCAACACTGGTGCAGCATTTTCCTCCACGGTTCAAAAATGCTCCCCATTATTGCATTCTTTGGAAAACGATGATGTTAGGAAAGTGAAAACTGAGTCTGAAAGCTAATGCTGCGTTCATGACCTTCATGGAAGTTCGTACTTATGAGGTCGGAAGTCGAAAATATGATATGATGTGCGTTCAAGCGATTTTAGTCAGAAAGAATGGACCTGTTTTGCAGTTTCATTTTTCTGTTTCTGTTTTTCACTCTTTTTTAGCACCAATGCAACAAAATAAAGAGCAAATCCATACATAATGTGTGTAATTGATTCTTTACCTATCTATTTTATCATTCTCTTGCAGCCACATATGCCAGCCTCATGAACATTATGTGACCATTGCAAAATTTCTGCAAACTGAAATTACGTGTTTCATTACACGCTTTGCTGCAGTTTCCCAGTGAAATGTCCAGCAGGGGGGCACCAGAAATGAGTGAAATGACGTCGTAATCAGACAAGGTTTTTGAGGTGAATATTTGATGGAGGTTTTGATGAGTAAAACATATCTCCCTTATTTAAAACTTTAACCTAAGAGTCCTAAGAGTGTCCTAAGAGTTGAACAAATCAGACATCCTTACCCTAAACCAACACCTAAACCTAACCAATAGTATTTTCTGAAGCAAACATGTAATTTCATGTCACCTCTATGACACTTTCTTCTGACGTGTCAGCTTGCATTCTTGGCTGGGCTTACCGAGTCCAAAGTTCAACACTCTATCAGGTGAGCTATCGCGGATGCTAATCAAATTGGAATAAGTGTGTAAATGTAGGTGGGTCTGTAATACAAGTGTTGAAATGTGTCGTTTTTCCAATAATGTATAGTAAGTGTTTCAATATCATAACATAGCAGACAGTGTATGAGTAATAGTGTGAAAAATAAGTCTTTATAAACTCATCAGCCATTGTAGTCATGATTTGTGTGAAAGTGAATAAAACGCACAGTTGTTGTAGAACCTCTAGTGTTAATTTAACCAGGAAACTGCAACAAAACGTAAAATGTGGCATGTAAAAATTTGTTATAGTAACGTTCACTCTATGAGAGGCTGCTGCGAAATGTAGTTTTGTTGCATGCACCTGTCGCCTCCAGCTAAATGAGTCTTATTTTCTGGCAAGCTTTATCGTTATTCTTCATTAACAGTACAAAAATGCATACAAACCAAACTGCACAGTTAAAATCCACAATTAAAACAAAATTATTATCAATACCATTTTGTTTCTGCCATGATTCTTTCATCGACACACCCCCAACTCAGAAAGTCAGAGCTCAAAGCATATCCTGAGTTTTTCACTAGTAATCACGACTTTATGGTGCCATTAATTTGCGTTAAACTTGTAAATATAATCATTACAACATGACTTGAATGCACCAGTATGCTGCCTTAAAGTGCACCTGGGACGCTCGTAACTCTGAGTTGGGCATTTGGGCATATGAGATGTCACGCATTCAAATGGGAAACAAAATATGAAAGAAGCTAAACTCATTTTCACCTTTAATGTGAACGGCAACTTTGATTATTATATGACAGGAAGGATTTACTGTAATTCTACATTGATATTCTGTGATGCGTCATAGTCTTCTGTATTTTAGGTGACATTCAGGGGGATTTACAGAGAGGATCTGCAGTAGCTACGAAATCTCTCATTCAGCCTGTGTATTAATGATAGATGCCTTTAAAAGCCACCCTGAAATGATTCTGACATTGAGCGAGAGAGATAAACTTCTTTTTTTGCTGGCACGTTGATGACTAATTTCCCTCTCTATCTTTCTCTTGCAATCTTTCTCTCTGTCCCATTTAAATCCCTCCCACTTTACTCTTTCTATCCTCCATCCATCATCTCTCCCGCTCCCTTCTGGAGAGGATCAGAAGGGATAATTCTCTGCCAAGGTTTCTTTATCTGCTATCTCTTTGAGATAATCCATCTCTCTTTATACTTAACTGTGTTTTTTGTGGGGGATTTTTTGTGTAAATGTGCAAGATTATTGTACGCTCTTGGAATGCAATATATATTGAGAATATGCATTTTGATTCTGATGAATATTCAGCCTCGCTGTTTCTGTCTGTTTCCTAACTAAAGCCCATTGAATTGACAGTATATCAGAGGTATAATTATTGGCTCTCTGATCAGTGCCAAAGTTTTCAGAAGAGCTGCAATTTGCTTTTGGAACTGTCATTGGCTGTTAACTGGCCTAAATGTTCTATTACATTGTATAATGTTAGTAGAAGTGGATTTATGGATGTATTTTACATGAAGGAATATGGAAATTGCATGCAAGTTGATTACTAGTGGTACTTGCTGAGGCATCACTATTAATATTGTTCATACTTAGGGGATTTTCAGAGCACTTAAGCCTGCACTTTTTGAGCTACAAATATGAAAACATGAATGATACCAATCAAATCGCGCAGACTGTTGAGAAGCGTGCTACTGCTTTTTTAAGCAATTAAATTTACTATTATTACAGTGATTTATGATGCAAAAAATTGTGATCTGATCATTTTAACTTTTAACTTTATTTCTTTCTCTCCGCAGCAGCATCTCTGCTGCCTCACAGGTTTGTGACAGTGCGTCGAGGCAGCCCGGCGGCACGCAGCGGGCAGATCAGGCCTGGGGATCGGCTGGAGGCAGTCGATGGCAGATCAGTGGTAAATTTACCTCATAGAGAGCTGGCACAGATCCTGAGGAGAGCTGGAAACACTCTTCGCCTGACCATCGTGGCACGCTCCAGTGCTCGTGAGTTAATTATTTCCTAGACCAGAGCTCCACTCTTGTTTAGATGTTAGCACAGGTGCTAGTGGGCTAAAAATTAGTTCTCCCAAAAATGAAAATTCTCTCATCATTTACTCACCCTCATGCCATCCCAGATGTGTATGACTTTCTTTCTTCTTGATGACACATCCATGGTAACGTGCTCACTTTAGCATGCTTGAGATTCTTTTAGTTAACTGATTCTTTTGCTTGTAATAATTAAGCAATATCAGCTTAGTTGTAATATCATTGTGCTGATATTCAGTACAACAGCACAACTGTGAGTATCATATTCCTTTTATTCAACAGTTCTATAAAAAAATAGTGACTTATGTTTTAGGCACAATATGGCAAGTTATTTTGTTACATTTTACTACATCACATAAATAGCTCCAGAAGAAATATCTTGGATAAAATATAAACTCACAATGTTTGAATATTCTGTGTAAATCATGTAAGTTACTTTTCTTTGATCATAATATCACATTTAATTGAGCATAGGGGCAAACTGTAAATTATTTCACTACTTTGGTTTGAGGGAATGTTTTCATTTTTGCCATGTGCGATAGACTGTTAGGCTACCATGAAAAACTGGCAATTAATAAAGAAATTTCTTCAAAAGGTGTTTCTTAATTTTTTCTTTCTCTGATCAAAATATTTCAAACAAAACATGTTTTCTAACTTCATTTTTCCCGCCTGTGTCCTCTCATCCCTTTCCTCTGTTTCTCTCCGATTCATCAGAGCGAGCAGACTGTGATCCTGACTTGAGGAACAGGAAGTCTCACAAGTCAAAACAAAAGGTGAGCAATAACATCACTTTACAGTGCTTTTACACAAGCTGTGCAGCAAAATAATTAACAGATCCAACTCTTATTCTTTTTTGTTTCTCTCTTTAAAACACACTCATAGCAGGATGCCTCGCGGTACTACAGTGTGGAACTGGAGAGGGGTCCCACAGGATTTGGCTTCAGTCTGAGAGGAGGGAGTGAATATAACATGGGCCTCTACGTGCTGGGACTGATGGAGGGAGGACCAGCCTCACGCAGTCACAAAATACAGGTGTGTGTGTATGTGTGTGTTTCTGATGCAGGATAAAATTGCTGAAAATATCCTGCTTTTGGGGAGGTCCTAAAAGAAAAAGGTGTTTATTATGAGATGGGTAGTCTATAGTAAATATAATTTGCTTAACTTAAGAACAATAGAAGCCAACAGAAAATTTACTTTTAGATACTGTAGTTCACTCTCAGAAAGATTCAGCATGTTAATGTGGGTATGACATATTGATAGGATATTGGTCTTAGCGTATTAGATCTGCTACGCTGCTGCTGCTGCTGCAGAGCAAGTACAGAGACTTGCTACTGCTTGAATATACACAAACATACTGTGTTAAGCATGTGGACATGCTGCTGCTGCAGCACAATTAGACAAAACACAAGACATGCTGCATTGAGCATGTATGACGTGCTGCTGCACAGATGGACATACAAACAATCCCCATGTAGCAGAAGTGAAGCTAGGGTGGAGGCAGGTTTCAGAGAAAAAAACTCTCACAGCGCGCTGTAGTGAAACCGGCTTATCTGCAAAACTGAGCAATTTAAATGTTCCTCAAAGAAAGAGACACAAGTTGATTGGCTACCCGAATACATGTCAAAGGACCAATCAGCTTACACCATGCGAGCCGACTGGCTTAACATGTCACATGTGAGCGAGCCAGTTGGCTAACAGATTACAAGTTGAAAGAACCCATCAGCTTGCGCCACATAAAGTTTCATGGCTGAACTTTGGCCATCAATGTGTAAGTGTGCAGGTTTTGCCTTATACTGTATGTGAGGGCCAAATGTTTGAAAATGACTCACTAATACAGTGGAACATTTTGAAAACTGATTAATGAGGATATTTTAAGAGGTCCTCACTAGCTAAAAAGGCTAAATCACATTTTGCTTTAAACCTAATTACATGAACAGGTTTCTGTGAGGGTTAGGTCTAGGGTTAGGGCAAGGGGATAGAAAATATAATTAGCGTGGTATGAAAACAATGGAAGTCTATGAAATGTCCTCACTAGTATAGTGAAACAAACACACTAATATTGTGTGTGAGAGACAGTTACACATCTGTCAATTGCATTAGAAAATAATAGTCAATATTTCAGAGGTACTTGGTGCATCACCACTTTTGTCAGCCATGTTGAATTTATGTTGTCACAAATTAAAAAATACAGTGGCAGATAAAGAATCATGTTTAATTATTTGATAATATATTATAATTATATTATTTATATAAATGATAATATTTATATTATGAGCAGTGTTGGGTAAGTTACTCTAAAGTTACTTCTACAGTGTAATTAGATTACTGTACTAATTAATCTTTCTGAAAATTAATTGCATTACTTATTACTAATTACTCTAAAACCCTGATCAAACTCAACCAGATGAAAAACTGAAGGAGAGTCATGAAATTGTTCTTTTAATTCTTTCAATGAAATCATATAAAATCACATAAAATATTCATGAACTGGCCAAAGAATTTAAGGGTGCAGCATTAAAATAGAAAACATACATTTTAACATTAGACGTTAAATTTCGATTTTAAATTCACTATGGTTTTATATAGAATTGTTCTATAGTCTATACAGTATTTAACACAATTACATCAGAAGTAACTGTAATTAGATTACTGAAAAATTAAGAGTAATCCCTTACTTTAATTTTTTCAATGAAAAAGTAATTTAATTACAGTAATTAATTACTTAGTAATGCATTACACCCAACACTGATTATGAGTAATTAATGCGTAACATGACCATTAACCTTTTTTTTTTTTTTTTTATTATCAACATCAAGATTTTAGGTTAACATTTATATGAATATATGAGGCACAGTCACCTTTTTGCCTTCATTAGTCCATTTTAAATGGTCCTGCAGTGTGATAAATTAATTTTTTTAAAGTACAACTATTACATGTATTCTCTCAAATAATATGCTTATAACTGCATGAATAATAATTATGGATTAATTAGCAAAATGCTGTTTAAAATAGTTTTAGATGGAGTATAGCATGTCACATCGCAAGACATGTCAACTTCCCAAAAGTATTTCATGTCAACTACCTGTATATAGTATGTAGACTTTTTATAATATTTACAATAATAAAAAAAGTCTACATTATTATTAAGTGAAACGTCAAACCCTAAACAAATAAAAATGGCTTTTAAAGATCTAATAGTGGACACCATGCATTAGAGTGATTACTACACTTATATCCTGTGATCTAATCTAAGACATATAGTATTTTGTAAATGTTGCTATGTATTTTCTGTAAATATCATGTCTATAACACATTTATGCAGTGATTGTGAATGTTGTAGGTGAGTGATCAGCTGGTGGAGATCAATGGGGGCAGTACAACAGGAATGACTCACAGTCAGGCTGTGGAGCAGATCAGGACTGGAGGAAGCAGGATACACCTCGTGTTCAAAAGAGGCAATGGATATGTCCCTGACTACGGTAAGGCAGCAGCTCAGAAGCCAGCTGAAACACTTGTAGCGTTTTACCGAAGCACCACAATATTATCATACATCATCAAATGGCTAATGCAATCACAGTACTATCAGATATCAAATAACAGAACATCCTTTTACACAAAAGCAATAAGCCATAAGAAGTAGCTGTATATTACAGTGGCTGTATATTTCTTAGCGTACAACCCTTTTAATGATGGTAAAATCAAACACACAGCCTCTCATGGCCTATTGTTTCTTTTAACCTTTGAGTTCTGTTGAGATCGGCTTCACTTCACTTCACAGTGACCCCAATAATTAAATAATAATTAATAATAATTGTCTATCTATCTATCTATATTGTATATACTGGAACATATACAGTACTGGAACAAGAATATGTATCTCTTTTGTTTGAAGTGATTGCTTTAGACTGACTCTGAATTTCCCTCACAATTGATGTGGCACAAAGTTACTTTGACTCTGTCTCCTATCTATGTGAGGCCTTGCTAAGGCATAAACCAGCTGCTCCAAGAATATTCTCCTCCAGTACCACACCACTTATTGTTGATGCCAAACCATATTACAAAAGCGTTGTATGCACTAATATCAAGAATGCTGAAGAAAATGACCTGGGGCAAATGGGCAGTCTTTCTGTTTGTTTTTTTTTTCTCCCCTTTTTCTCCCAATTTGGAATGCCCAATTCCCAATGTGCTTTTAAGTCCTCGTGGTGGTGTAGTGATTTGCCTCAATTCGGGTGGCGGAGGAGGAATCTTAGCTGCCTCTGTGTCTGAGACCGTCAATCCATGCATCTTATCACATGGCTTGTTGAGTGCATTGCCATTAGGCATAGGAGGCTTCATGCCATCCACAGCGGCATCCACGCTCAACTCACCACGTGCCCCACAGAGAGCAAACCACATTATGGCGATCATGAGGAGGTTACCCCGTGTGACTCTACCCTCCCTAGCAACTGGGCCAATTTGGCTGGAGTCACTCAGCATGCCCTGGGATTTGAACTAAAATGAAAATGTTCCTGTTTCAGCAGTCTTTAGTGTTGAATATGTGGCAACAACTTTGTCCATGTGCATCTCTGTGTGGTTGGTGTGGGAAGGTTGCACAGACACATCTCATACAAGTGTGTGGAGAAATTGCACCTTCAGTTCCAAACAGAGAGCCAAAATTTGAAAATCCATTGCCCTCAGTATTTTTATTACTAGGGTCATTATGACCCCAAATATAACTTACAGTATGTGTAGTCGTGTCATAGAAGACATCAGAAACATTGGCCATTAAGTCAAAATCACATTTCTGAAAAGATCCTATGTAATTAAAAAGTCATGAAATATTAGGATAAAAAATAATGATGCATATGTTTTTTTTTCAGTATTTGAATAGGGTCTGGGGTCATATTCCCTCCAAAAAGTTTTCATAAATACATGTATATATTAGTGCTGGGAAATTGTACGTGTTAATTTCTGCAATTAATAGTTTTTTGTTTAACGCATTTAAAAAATTTTACGGAATTTTTTTTAATTCCTGAAACTGAACGCGATGAGAGAAAGGTGTCTCAAGTTGTTCCTTGCAGGCTACTCAGTCTTACAGGTACCATATGGTTAGGATTAGGGTGGGGGCGGGGTTATCTGCTGCCTGCCTGGAACAAACTAATGTTTTTTCCCACTTTCTGTAGCTAAAATTGGCATATATAAATTTTCAGGAGGTGCATATTATAGTGTCAAGTTTCTCTTGCCAATAAAGTTTGATATGAATTTAATCTGCCCATTTGATCCTATTATTAAAAAAAGTCCACTGTAAAACGGCAGAAGATTTTGCCAATTAATTACAGCATGTCCAGTGATTTTATGGCATACATACTGTATACTTGTTTTAAATATTAATACCTGTAAAAATGTGTCTCTTTAACTCTATCTGCAAAAAAATAAATAAAAAAAATTTATATTTTTTTTTACATGTATTTGTACATATTTAAATAATTAAAATAAATGATGAGTAACCTTTATGGCATACATACTGTATACTTGTTTTAAATATTAATACCTGTAAAAATGTGTCTCTTTAACTCTATTTGCAAAAAATAAATAAAAATAAAATAAAATAAAATTATTTGTACATATTTAATAATTAAATTAAATGATGAGTAACATTTATGGCATACATACTGTATATTTGTATTAAAGATTAATACCTGTAAAAATGTGTCTCTTTAACTCTATCTGCAAAAAAAATAAAAAATAAAAATTTAAAAAAAAAATAAGAAAAACAAATTACATATACATATTTAAATAATTAAATTAAATGATGAGTAACCAGTTTCTTGCAAGAGACAAAGTATAAAGTAAATATATTTATTATACATTTTTTATGTTTGTTGTAATGTATCATTTACCATAATTTAATCACGATTAATCACAGTAAACTGTGTGATTAATTAGTAAAAAAAATGTTTATTGATTCACAGCCCTAGTATCCATACATGTATAGTATATGTATGATAAGACCAAGTTTAATAAATACATGAATATCACAGTAAACTATTCCACCACCAACTTATATAGTTCATTAGTCAAGGTAATTTGAAGATATGTAGACTTGCAGTTCATTTAGAATATATAGAAATCAGCTGAAGTATAGTCAAAGATTTTTACATTTGCGGCTTCAAAGATGGCCATCAGATTCCAGAGTCATGACTATGTTTATAATCTAACATTTATACAGAAACTATATCTGTCAGCAGTTATTATACATCAGTCTTTGGCTGCTCACTGAAATGTACTGTATTGCTCTTTCTCTGTTAGCTTACTAACAACTGTTCTCTGCTTTCTTATGTGAACTTTTTCATTTTCTATTCCTATTCCTTCCTATTTTTCATATTCATTAAACCTCTTTCATTATTTCCTTCTACTTAACAAATCGACTCATTTACTTTTAATTCTGGGTCATCTCATTTTGTTTGCCCTTCATCTATTAATTTATCTATTTTATTTTTACTTGTTTTTAATTACTTGTTTTACTTTCTTTAATCTTTTGTTATTTTTCATCCTTTTGTACCTTTTCCATTTCACTCTCATCATCAACTCTTTCCTCTAAACTTCCATGAGGGAAACTTTTCTACCTCCCTTTGCTCCTTTCCTTTCCCTTGTTTTCATTCTTTCTGCCTTTCCTCTCTCTCTTTTTCCTTCTCCTCCTTCAGTGGAGCTCTCCAGTCTCTCTCTCTGTATGACCAACTCCAAGCTGGGTGAACCGTGTTTCTATGTGATTGGAAGGACAGAAAATACGCGGTTGGTAACTGTTCCTGTTAGTTCTTCATTTTACTGTTTCTCTACATCTCTCTCATATTTCTCTGTCGTCTAAACATCTTTGTTTTGGTTGTTGGTCTCCCCTGTCATACTGTGATAACACTGTTGATAATGCATCATTCCTCCTAAAGAGTCACTGTGCTGTAAACCTGTTTGTGATGCAGTATGACTAATGGGTTTAAAAAAACATGTACGGTTTGTTGGTAATGTTAGATGAAGTTAATTTCCTCTTACAATATTTAATTTTTAAGGATGACAATAAATTAAACTATTATGATGATTAATGATAATTAATCATGATTAATCTCATGATTTTTGCCGTTTATGCAAGTAATCTAAAAAATTGTATTTGTTTAAATTTGCCTCTAAATATATATATTTTTAAATGTTGCTCATTTAGTTTCAAGGAATTAAGTTCCTCATTTAATGAGAGAAAACACAATGTCATGTTACAAAGATTCATTTTTGATGTGGTATCCTTCCCTCTAACATTTGAACCACTGATGGTGTGTTTCAGAGATAGGAAATATTCTTATAAGTCTTGAGTTACAAATTATACTGAATATTTGTAAATTTACTGTAAATTTGGCAACAGAAGGTCGAAAGTTCTTTAGCTGAAATCGGTCTGTGCTTACCGAAATTTGAAACCACTTCCCCCAGTGGCCGAAGCTGGAAGTGTTGTTGAGGTAAGATATTCACAGGGTGGCACCAAAAGTGAGTTGTATTTTAGTTGTAAATGATGTAATACAGTCAACGGAGATGCATATTTGATTAATTCTACGCCCAACCCCAAACCCCAATACTAAATCTAACAGTAAGTGGAGTAAAAATGCAATTTTAGAGCAAAAAAACAAACTCCAAATTGCGCTCACCATTGTTTATTCGAACGTGATTATTTCCTGGTTTCCATGGGATAAGATCCCATGTCTCAGAGGTTGTGGAGTTTGTCAAATTACTTAGAATCTGGCGGGGTATTTATTATTATTTTTTTTGTAATTTGGCAGAATGGGGTTGATGTCATGGTACGTGAATTTGCAGAAGCAGCATGTCGATTTCCTGTGTGGTCATGTTGAAGAAGTTACAGATTTACTTAAACTCAAACATGTTAACTTTGGCAGCACTAATTAGTTTGTTTTTTGATATACAGAATTCTAATTATAAAGATGAACAGATTTTAAGTTGGTATCTTTGTATGCCCTTTTATCTTTTCTTTTATTTAGAGTGATGTTATACGTTTATTGCGTAGAATTAAGTGGTTTGGCATTAGTATTTCAAACAGCTTCCTTTGCATTTCAAAGCTCCTTGGCTTTTAGTTTTAATGAGTCAGCCCCAGCTTTAAATGTGAAGCACAGCACTTTCAAAATAACCTCAAAGTCCTTAATAAAGAGGATGACAAAAAACCCAAGTGTAGCCAAGAACATTGGTTCTGAATGGTTGTCTTACATCTGTACATTATAATTGAGTGGCAAAAGAACACATTTCCATTCTAGATGGAAGAGAACTAATCATTCTCCCACAAACATCCTGTTTTGTCTTCTAAAATCTGCAACAAAAGCACTTAAGTTTTATTAACATTTGTGAATGTTAAAGGAATAGTACAGCCAAAAATGAAAATTCTGTCATTAATTGTTTACCTTCATGTTGTCCGCACAATGAAAACCAATTCAAAAATGTCTGTTGTGAAATGCAGCATGTCAGTGAATCGCCATACTGTCGCCTATCCTAGGATATCGGAACTTTCGGAAACAGCATGCCTAATTCCAGTGTGATCATGTTGCTGGCAAATATTTTTTTCTTGTTTTAAGCATAAACCCCACAACATTTTGTTAGATTGCTCTGAAAACAAGACTTAATATCTTATATCATTCAGCTTTCAAGTAATTTTTTTATGTTTTAGGGAGGTTTTGATATTTTACCAGAAAATAAAACAAAAATATCTAGTAGAAAATTTGCACTGTGGTAACCACATCTGTCAAGCTCCAAAGTTTCTTAAAAATTCTCTGTTCATATTCCAATAAAAAAACATTTTAATTTGGGGTGAATAAATTAATTAAAAAAAAAATTTTTCTCTCCTTCCCTCTTGCTCTTGCCTCTCCACCTCTAACTGTCTCTCTTCCACATATTTTTGCTCTCAGACCATGATCACATCACAGCCGTCTCCTCCTCACCCCAGGCCCTGCAGTCGCATTTGGCTGCAGTGAGCCGTCGATGGGTCCAACAGGATACTACATCCAGCGTTCCAAAACCAGAGAAGACCAAGAGAGGACGAAGAGACCAGAGGGAGTGGGAAAGTGATGGAGGAGACTGGGACAGCCCTGACAGTCACAAAGGCAGCAGTCAGGGCAGGGGGCGAAAGTCAAAAGATGACAGGAGGAGTCAAGGGTCACAGAGCTTGCCCAGAAATACCCTAAGAGGATATAGTGAAGAAAGTGATGAGCCGAGGGTTGAAAGAGAAGGCAGAGGAAGGAAAAGTGGTAAAGAGAAGGGCGAGAACAGGGCGAGACAAAGCAAGAGCGAAGAGAGGGCGAGACGGGTGAAGAACAAGAGTGAGGGAGAGATGGGTAATGAGGAGAGCAACAATACACAACCAATCAATAACCAGAGACTTCCAGAACCTAAAATCCAATGGGAGGATGAGGAGAAGGAGGAATGGAAGAGAAGGAGAGAAAAAGAATGGGAGAGGGAAAAGAGAAGATCGCTCAGTCCAGAGAGTGACAGTGAGGAAGAAAGAGAAAATGAGAGCAAGGCAAACAAGGAAGCGCTTGAGTGGGAGCCAAACCAAAAAACTGAAAGAGGGATTCCAGATGAATTAAAGGGATATATAGAACAAGAAAATGAGACAGAAATGAGTCTCCATAAGCATCTACCTTTTTCAGGTGTCCTTGTCTTACCGACAAACATTCAGCCTCACCCACTTCGCCCTGTCAGGCCCTTATCTGGCCTTTCCTCTGAGGGGCCGCAAGGGGACTCTGAATTCAGTCAGTCACCGTTCGCTTTCCTCACATCAGCGGCATCTGACTATGCAGAGTCTGAGTCAGGAGCCAGCATGTCTGATGGTAGTATTTCTGCAGCGAGTATCTCTGGTCTTTCTGTATATTTGAATGAAATGTGTAACTTGAAATCTGAACAAAAAGCCCCTGGTCCCCCACTTCCAGGCCCCTGGCTAAAACCCACCTCACACAGGCAAAACAGAAAGGTTGGAAGGATACGACTGGTAAGGAGAGCGATAGGAAGAGGTAAAGGAACAGAAACATAATTTATTAATTAGCTGTGTTTGCTAAGGCAAAAATCACTATTAGTACTGCCAAAACTTATGGTTAGGGATTTGAACAAAACCCTAAACCAAAGTATTAAACTTCCGTGTGTAACCTATCCCACCTAGATTGTGCTTCAGACAAGAACAATACCTCAAATTGTGCTGCTTGTTAAGGAGAGGTGTGCAATTACTTTTCTAAGCGATCAGACTTACCATATTTGCCTAACAGATGAAAAAACTGGAAAAAATTCCATTGACTTGCATTGAAGGAGGATGTCATAGAGACTTAGTGGTGGGCTGTTCTGACTTGGGCCTGTAAGCAAACACCTTGCAACCACCCAGAACACCCTAACAACTGCATAGCAATACACTAAGAACCACTCTTAGCAACCATTTTGCATAAACAAACACGTCTCAGAAAATGTTAAAAAATCTATTTGTTACCATTCTAGTTTATAAAAGCCTTCATGTTTTATGTGAAATTGTCAGTACACATCTAATCACTCTTATTTGCGTATATTATTATGACATATTTTCTCATCATAGGTGGAAAGGTTAACAATTTATACAGCACAAATAAACAGTTTTGGCAGCTCCCACTCCAGCTTGCTTTCTTATGACTTTTTCTCCCGTTACCTTGTACTTTTTTCTCCATAGAGAAAGTGCACTTCTATGAACACATTCAATCTTTTATTTTTTTGGAAGAATGTTTGTGCAGTATATTGACTTGGTATCCAACATATTAACATGTGAAGGGCCAACTATCCTCTTTTCTTTCACAGTGGCTTGAGTCCTGCTCTTAGTACAGCTCCGTATATAACAGGGAAAGACTGTATGCTGTCAGATTACATTTCATTAGAGCAGATATTGAATAATGATATACAGTAGCTGTACCCATGTTTTCATGTTTTGAAAGATAACAAATTTAGTCTGGATGGTATGTGCAACAACTGTTACTCAAAAGTCCCTCTTTAGGGTGATTCCTTAATTTAGCATTGTAAATTGTTGTGAATGGTGCGTATATGTAAATGTATACTGTTAAGAGGCCATTTATTTGTCACACTCCTGGGGAAACCTCCTCAACCTTTATTAATGTAATTTTGCATTTGTACATAAATTATCTTTCTTTTTGTGTGTCTTCTGGGCCTCTGACATCTCAGGGAGCAATTGTAATCTTAACCCTACATAAACCCACACCACACCCTCAAAGTGGCTTTTATTGTTGCCTTGGTAATAGAAGATTCCTCCTGTCTGCTGAACTTGGCCTCTGTGACCTTAGAAACCTCAAATTAAGAGCAGTTTAAAAATGCATTGTAAGATTTTCTCAAATGTTCCTTTTGACATGGTTGTATGCCAAAATATAACACAGCATAATATATTGCCCCATAAGACTTTTTCATGCAGCTATATACATAGAGAATATACATAAAATACTAAATACTGTTGACATTAAACCACATATTAGTCTGTGGTTGAAATACAAAGATTAACTAAAGAGAAAAACAGTGTATGTGAATTTCAGATGCATAATTTGTGACAAACTTAAAGGTATAGTTCACCCAAATAACTCGGTCATTAATTTACTCACCCTAATGTTGTTCCAAAACCTGTATAAATTTCTTTCTTCCTTGGAACACAAAAGGTGATGTTAGGCAGAATGCTAGCCTTAGTCACAATTCACTTTCATTGCGTGGGGAAAAAAAGTCAGGTGTTTCGAACAACATGAGTTAACGATTTTTATGGGTAAATATCCCTTTAAATGAGACTTCTCTTTGTACCTCAAATCAACACTCTAATGTGCCCCAGTAAAATTAATAATGAACAGTAATTTATTGATTTCTAGAAAAGACAAGTACATGCTTTATAAAACAGTCCTTATGCTGCTCTTAACTATTTTGACCCCGTCAACCAAAAAGAATTGCAACATTTGTACTGAAAATATAAGTTGAAGTTGCAATATTGAGTGGCATTGTGCCAAGCCTGCAAAGCCTCTTTAGTTTAATGCACCTATGGTCAATCTCTTTGTTTTTATGGGTGAAAAGCTGCTAGTAAAAGTGAGAAAGAGAGAATTTGACTGTATTGTGCCCTTGTTAACTGTAGCTTAATATACTGATGAATATTTAGCATTTAACCTAATAACTGTGCCTACTATGTATCAATTATTTTCTACTCATTTTGTTTTTGCTGATTATTAAAATGTTATTTTTGTTTCCTAATATGTCATCAAACCATAATATCACCCAAACTATTTCATTACATGTCAAACTCTCCACCAGAACACATGTGCACATTTAAACTATGCATACGATATTGCCATTTTAAACCACAGCAGATAATTGGGACAGTATACCTGCTACACGCCCAGCAGGTCTGGGATCAGTTCGTTCATGTCATGCTTGTGTAGATGGTCCACACACTAAATAGAATCAGAGCATCTTTAAACATTTCATAATGTTCAGAGGATGAGCCAATGCTACATAAGCTTTCACTAAAATTAGTCCTACGCCTCTATATTTTATTACCTGTTCAATCTGAAGTGTCAGTTTTGGAGTTTGTCTTTATATCCATACTAATGTCTTTGGCCATATGTACTAATTGTAAATAGACATAAATATATTATTATAATTAAATATATGCATATAATATTATGTTTCTATTATGATTATATTGTTATAATCTATTGTAACCCAAATCCAGATAACAAATTATATAAGAGTTATAATAAACATACATGTATCTATCTGAAACGAATTGTGGTCTTGAGTATTTATTCTTGCTTGTGTGTGTGTGTGCGCGTGTGTGTGTGCGCGTGCGTGTGTGTGTGGGGGCGGCAGGTTTAAGTGGTTTACAAGGACTTTTTTTAGGTTACAAACTGGTAATTACAAGGGTATAATGCTATAAATGTGGTTTATGAGCACATTTCTAGTGTCCCCATAGTTCAAATCACTTAAAAAACATACTAAACGATGTTTTATTGAAAATATAAAAATGTAGAATGTTTTTTGTGAGGGTTAGGTTTAGGGGTAGGGTTAGGGGATATAATCTATAGTTTGTACAGTATAAAAATCAATATTTCTATGGAGAGTCCTCATAATGATAGCTGCACCAACATGTGTGTGTGTGTGTGTGTGTGTGTGTGTGTGTGTGTGTGTGTGCAGTGCTCCAGCTGTAATTTCTGCCCTGAGCAGTAGATGACAGCAAAGCACATCAACAAGTATTTCATGTCAAGGCTATATAAAAATATGGTAATAACATCACTTGAAAACTGTTAGTATTTGAGATTTTAGATATTGAAATAATTGTAATGTTGATTTGAGAAAAAATCTACTTCAATAAAGTTGCAGTTTTCAACATGAAACTACAACAACAACGTACATTTGACAGTTCTTCTCAGACCATAAAATAATTCCACATAAATTGCACTGTAACATGAATACTGTAATGCAAATAATGACCAGCTCAATGACATTGCTCTTCAGCAAATGCAACTTGGAGATTATTGACAGCTCAAATAACACACAATCACCTGATCACATTTAACATTAGTGTTCGTGTTACATTCGTGTTTGTAATTACATTTGAAGTACTAGCCTACATAATTTACAGTACTAGAACAACATGGGCTTAAAGGAATATTCCGGGTTCAATTCAAGATAAGATCAATCAACAGCATTTGTGGCATAATGTTAATTACCTCAAAGATTCATTTTGGCTCGTCCCTCCTTTTCTTTAAAAATCAGGGTTCCTGTGAGGCACTTGCAATGGAAGTGAATTTGGGACAATCCGTAAACGTTAAAATACTCACTGTTTCAAAAGTAAAGCCACAAGACATAAACACTATGCGTTTTAACATGATTTTAGTGATAAAAGTGCTTACAACATTTTCTGTGTAAAGTTATGTCCAATTTTACAACTTTGTTGCCATAACGACATAACACCGTAAACCCTAAAACCTGAAACGCCTGCAAAAACAATGATTTAAACAACATTATAGCTCAAATAATACACGAGTTTTAACAGAATAATTAATGTAAGTGCTTTTATAAAATTATAAGCTTCACATTTCTGCCTTTAAATGCTCCTAAAATTGGCCCCATTGACTTCTATTGTAAGTGCTTCACTGTAAACCACACACATATATATATAATTTATTTTTTTCTCAAGAAAAAGACTGATGAGTCAAATAGGTTTTTGTGGCAATCAACATGCCATAAATGCTGTCAATTGTTTTTAACTTGCATTGAACCTGGAATGATCCTTTAATATGTAAGCCCAATTATTTTGTGGACCTGCATGCAATTATTTGTTAGCCTGCCTTCTCTTAAAAATACCCATAGCAACCACAGATTCTGCCAAAATACCATAGTTACAGCAATTAGAGATTCACTGAAGGTTTTTTCTTTTTTTTTTTTCCCTACAAAATGAAATTAAACAAAACGACAAGAAATAAAGATTGTGACAGCTTCTTACACTGTTTGAAGTAGATCCCAATATTAATTTATTACAGCAATAACTGTTGAGACTAGTGTGTTGTTTTTGCAGAAACCACGGTTACCATGTAAATTTTGTTGTGCAGGTTTGTTGCATGTTCCATAATTATGACATATGTTAAATGGACATTGCAATGGTTATCTTTACCGATCTGAGGTTATTCGTTGTTGAAATGTCCTTTTCTTACAGTATGTACTGACAAGATCCTGCGTGGGTTGAGAACGTGACAAGTGCAGAAAAGGCTTGTTAAGCGCGTCTCTGGCTGGCAGTTGCGACTGGATCTGGCAGGTGAGAAGCACGCGCATCTCTCACACCAACACAGCGCGTGAACTCACGAAGAGCCGGTGACTTTGGGAACTATACAGCAGATTGTTTCATTTCTGTTGTATGAGAGACAAGACAAATTCTGTGAATCTTAAACGACGTTGTTAATCAAACAAAATAAGATACGCGCACAGATTGACGAAGAAAACAACGGAGCGCTCGCGATGGATTGAAAGTGTCAACACATGACAACTCAAAACGGGCTGAAGAAAAGAAAACGACATGAAAGAGAGGTGTAAGTATGACTGTTTAAAAATGGACCGCCATATATGTACATGTTTTTATTTTGAAACAGATATTTGACTAACACTCAATGAAAGAGGAACAGCGCGCGCTTGGGCGCGTGTAAGTGTTTTATAGACTTTTAAACGTGATCATCTCAAATTCCTCTCTCGTGCTACTCTGAATACTCAGTTTACTCTCTTCAGATGCTGGAAACTACAGTTGTGGTTATGTTAAACAATGTGGTGACGGGCTTTATGGATTTTCACTTTTTCTTCGTGTCACCACTTGCCCTTTCAGATTTTCTCTGTTAGTAAAAAAACCCTGTTCTTTTGAGTTGAGTTTCACATTATTTTGTCTGCCTCAAGGTATACAGATCTTGAATCTAGTGGATTTTAGGGATTAGATTAGTATCTTTTTGCTGCTATTCATTTCCACTGTGCTACCTCAGCATGTGGGAGTTGTGTGTAGCACAGCAAATCTCAATATAGTGACTGGATTTTAATGACTGATTTTGTGGAAACCAGCAGAAAGGATGTCTCTACAAGTGACATTTCTTTTGACTGAAATGTAAGCATTCATCACTTTTTTTTTTCATGTCTTTTACGTGGATGGATATTTTTTCTTCTTCTTGGAAAAGCTATAAGAGGATGCGCAGAACTGGCCATATCAGATTTTTTGACATGTTTGACGTAATCTTTCTTTGTTAACTTTATGTATGAGCTGATGAGAAGATGAGAAGATACAAAATATTGACCTTTAAACCCATTTACTGAGAGCTGTGGGCACCACCCATAACTTATTGTCCCATTCTTCTCTTAAGGATTCAGGTTGCACATGTTTAAATGACATTAAGGTGTGCTTGACCTACTACATATAACATTTTCGCTCTAAATACTCTTTGCTGGTGTCACTCAGTTGCTAAGACACAAGTTACAACATATTGGATAAAAGATAAACAGTTATATCAGGCTTCAACCTTCACCCAACAGTTGTTTTATTACCCCCCCCCCCCCCCCCCACTGTACCTATCAGGTGGTGGGGGGGAAGAGTTGGGCCCAAATCATGGAGTCCAACCCAGACAGCCCGAGTCGGGCTGTAGAGTACCTACTAGAGCTCAATAACATAATTGAGAACCAGGCCAAACTTTTAGATTCACAACGTAAACGCATCGAGGAGCTCGAAACACAGCTAGACCGTGTCAACCAGGAGAACCAGGACTTACGACAGGACAGGAGCCCAGGAACCGAGAACTCAATGCAGAATCACAGCTACAACCAGAGCTCTAAGCATGGCCAGCCATCATCGCTACCAAACCACAATGCAGGAGGTGTCCATCAGAACAGCAACAGTACCATACCTTCATCCACGATGCCTGGTCCAGCTCGACGGACGCACGCAAGGTTGACCAGAGGCCTGTCTTGTGGGTCAGCCCCTGTTGAGAAAGAGAGGGGACGATTGGAACGAAATGACAGCTCTGGGACCAGCAACACGTCGACTCTACGGAAACAGTAAGTGCTTTAGTTTATCTTCATGATGTGGGTTGATCCAGGATATTTTGGCTCTTTTTAATGCTATGGTTTTGTTGTTGTATGAGGAACTTTTTGTCTGTTTTCACGGTTGATTCAATTGCTTGGACTGAACCAGAGTTTGATTTAAACCCCCTTTCTCCTGCCCCACAGGTCTTTTTTGACATTGTATTTTTCAACCAGCTCTTATAGAATAACATTACTATACCTACATTTTTGCAAAATCATGTTTACATGGCTTGTTTTACGTATCGCGACTAGAGGCACTACAACAACATTAAATTGTATTCACTTTCACACAAATCACAAGTAAAACGGCAGATTATCAACTCATAAACACTTACTTTTCACCCTGTTCCTCACATAATGCTATCTTATGACATCTAAACTCTTTTAGTATAGCGCATGACTTGTAAAGGCCCGGGCTATACTTCGTTTTTGTGCGTTCGGATCGGATCGCACCCAGTCAACTGCGTTGCCTTTCAAAGTATACTCTTGAACACGTATTTGAATATGAACGCGTTCTACGCATGCACACTAGGACTGCTTTGGGATACTCTTTTAGTAGTCAACAGCAGGCGCATGTGCCGATGATACCCACAGACAAGGACTGTCCGCGTGTTGAGAAAATCTGGGTCGAGCACAGCAGTCCGTGCGGCCTGTGCTAATGATGAAATTTGCATCACGCATACTGTGCGTGGAGTGATCACCAGTTCAGACAACCAAAGTATACTTTGGCCTTTAGGCGCTAAATATTTACATTTGCAGTTTATAACTAACTACATTTACAAGCTTGTTTGAGTGCGATCAAATTGCACTGTATTTCAACTTATAGAGCGTTGCACTTGCAATTCAAAGGATCAGGGTTCGAGTCCTGAAGAGCATGCAAGTCATCTCATGACTAGAAAGTGTCATAGAAGCACCACAAAATAACGTGGTTGCTTCAGTATACAACAGCAGAGCATTAAAAACCTAATTTGTTTGGGAAAACATGCTTTTAGTGCCACACAGTGGACATTTGCTGTGACACATGTAAGGAACCATGTAATATAATTTAGCAGAAATGTCACCACAGTCACATAATTTTCATTAGATCAGGCTGTATTGAAGTATTGGTCCCTTTGTATTTACCACCAACACTTCACATGCACAAAATGGCACTTGCATTTGTCTGCCGCAGACACATTGTAATAGTTGTGAAGAATGCAAGCTGCTCTCCAAAAATGATTTAGGTTATACAGAGACAAACAGTTATGAGAAATACATGATACTATAATAAGTGTGACCAGAAGCATGCAAAGATGCAAACTGTACATCATTAATAGCGGTTTACTTCAGCGTGTGGACAGATTCCCTTCAATACCAGTTGCGACATGAACTGTACTCCACATGAACTGGCTGTGGTTTACTGGTGTGCACTTGAGTATGGAAAATGGTTTTCACACCAACAAAACGAACCGAACTGATTTGGAAAATGGGATTGTGAAGCATTATATGTACAAATGAGGCCCACAATTTTGGATGAGGGGAGATTCTCTCTATGTACATAGATATGTGTATGTTTTTACTGCACATGTCTGATAAAGACACAAATCACTGCAAGTTGTTAACTTGGAGTTGACAAATTGTTTGAAATATTTGGAGTTCAGATAAAACGAGTTTTTTTTTCTATTCTTTCTCCTCCTCATGCTCTAAACTTCCTTTTTTTTCCATATCTAAACAAGTAGCATACAATGGGGTTTGTTGTTGGCGGGAGAAAGGTTAAGTATGCTGCAGGTGTTTCTCTGCATCTTTGCGAGATAGAGGCATCAACAAAAGCAGCAGCTGCAGAGCGTCAGACTCAGTGTGTGTCTTCCTCTCTGCCACACTGAGCTCAGCCTGGTACCCGGCTCATATAATTATGTTTGCTCGCTTATTGCCAGCAGCTGCAGAACAACTCCTGCATTCTGCATTCAAGTGTCTCGAGAGCGCTCAGATGTGTTCCTCTTCTCCCTCGTTTACCATCGCTTGTCTGAAATGATTGACTAGGTCAGTCCATCACTCTCGTTTCACATGTTCCGAAAAAACCAAAATTAACTCAAATAAACAAGGCTGATCAGAGGGAACACAGTTTGGTGTTACTGAGAAGTGTTCACTGTGTGGTTCAAAACTCAGAATTGGCCCAATAATTATCATCCACTGCCTTCTCTAGCCTAATTGGGAGCATTTCTAATGGGTTGCAAATGCCCTTGAAAATTGAAAAGGCTTTTAAGTGTCTTTCACATTTTACTCAGTTTATGTCATTTGATGTAGGGGTCAGAATCACAAGATGAAGTACCAGAATTCAGTGGCTTACACTACAACACTTAAAGATGAAAAATGACTGATCTTTACAAAGAAAGAATTTGTATTCAGGATATCTGATTTGTTTTAGAAAATGGGTTCATTTGAACAGTTGTTTTCAGTAAACAAGTTCAAAATATCAATTCAGATTCATTAAAAAACAGATTCATTTAAACCATCACTCAAGGGCATCCCAGCATGACAGTTTCCTTTCTTTTGTAAACACATTTAATGGTTAAATACTGATGCTTTTCACTTATTCTTTTGATTAGATTGGATTAAATTCTGTGTTGTTTATGGCTCCAGTATGTTTCCCGCACTATTGGACAAAGTCATCACTTGCAAATTGGTCAGACGCTTGCAAATCAGTTTGACTGAATCACTGAAAAGAATCAGTTCAAAAGAACAATTTATTCTCAAATCCAACAACACAAAAAAGAATGCAAAAGCTTCATAGACTGTAAATATTCAATTCCTCTTCAATCAATATTTGCACACTCTAATATAATTCTTCACCTTTTTTGTATGTTAGCTAAAAATCAACAGTCTTGCACTGCAAGACAAATTTATTACTACTTTTTTTAAACAAATTTGCTAGCATGTCTGTTTTTGGAGAATTAATTTAGTTGGTATTACAGGCAAATAATATTAATTGACTGACTGACTGTCTTTCTCGCTTTCTCTCTCTGCATCCTCCTCGTCTTCTTGCCTCTCTCCCATGGGGCCGTTAGTCATTAGTAAGGAACACATATTAGTTACTTATGTGGGTGTATAACATACTGCTGAATGGCTGGGCAGTTTGTTCCAGTACTACAGAGATCACAGCGGACGCAGCAAATAATACATTTCCATTTTTGTGTGGCTTTATTTGAGCTTCTCTAATTATCTCCTTAACTATGACTTTCATTATGCATTTGCACTGACGTTTAGCATATGACCTCTCAGATGTATGAACTCAAGGGCACTTTTAAGCCTGTAATAATGACTGTGCTGACTACATTTTCCTTGGACAGTGAGTCATGATATTTGAAGAACACTACCTCCTTTTGGAGTAGTACACAATATTGGTTACAAGAAAATAAAGCCAGATTAATGTGTAATGTGCTTTTTTCATCTTGATTGTGGCAGATTATTAACAAATCTCTTGAACAATGCCACAGCGTAAGGGTCAATTGCTTGATTAGTTCGTTTCAGCAGTAAGACCATGCTGGTACTTTCATTATGTGGGCAAAAAGCATGGCTATTTTTGGAAGCACATACTTCCATACTACTCTTACTATTTCCTCAGTATATAACAGGGATGGACATTTTAGTCATTTGGTCATTTTGCAAATGCACAATGCTCAGAATGCGCATTTCTGTTCTTCCTTCAGGTTACCATAATAAGCTTAGTAAGTGCGCGCCACTGTTTCTGAACCGTGTATCTGCAAACCATGGTTTCCGTGACACCATAATTATCGCATTTTTAAAACACAGTGTTAAGTTGAAAATAGTTTTGAAGACCCTGTGTTCTGTTACATTCAGCTCTGCTCCATCTAGATGTTTGAAAGAAAGATTTTGCCTTGTGTGTGTGCGCACTCTTCTCCAGAGTGTAGGGTGCCATCTCTGCCCTGGACAGAAAGTCATGCTGCGTTCTATTGGAGTTTGTTTATGTGATGATTCATACTTCCTCCCATTTAACTCTGAATTTTAAAGTTCATACAATGGAACGCCACTTTATGTTGGACTTACAACTCGTGGGGAAATCTTCAGCTCTCATTTCGCTGAGATGCAGGTGTGTCACACAAACATGTCGGCACCGAGGGAGATTGATAAACCTTAACTTTTATTAAATAATATACATTAATGAGTCAAAGTTTCTACATTATATGACAATAAAACCTGTTTAGCAAACGTGTACAGAGACAGAAGTTCAAAACACGGTGGATTAAACTTCCTTTTGATTATCGTAAACCTGTAGAACAAACATTAGCATTGCAGCATCGTTTATCAGTTTAGTTCCTATGAGACTTCTCTTTTGACAATCAAGGTACCGCTGAAAATGACACCGTAATCAATCTCAAAATTAAAAATAAGGCCCCTCTTTGATACGTAGTGTATAATTGTCAGGTAGTTGTCACAGAATTTTGAATTCATTGAAAAGTCACGTAAAGCATTTTCATTTTCGATCATCATTTTCATGATCGATCATTGCTGTCACATCCAAGTATTCGGGTACTCAAGTACTCGTGCCCATCCCTAGGATATTGTAGGCATGTACTGTACACATTATACACATTATCTGTGGCATGGAATACTCTGATGATCTATAGTACTTAATTTGCTAAAATATGCAGTGTACAGCTGAGCACAATGCAATGTGGCATGCTACTAATTGAAATGTTTATCGGAGCGTAATGAAGCATTCTGCTTCACTACTATTTTTTAACAAAAATACCAGGCAATACATACTGTGCAGAACTCAGTAGTAAGCTAGTATTCCATTCTAAACCTAACTTGTTTCTCCCAGACTAATCACACTGTGAATTCAGTGACAGAAGTTTGAAAGTTCTGCTGCTGAAATTGGTCTGTGCCGAAATTTGAATCACTACTCCCCAGTGGCCGAAGCTGGAACTGTTGTGAATAGATGAGCATGTGTAAGCTTTATCCTGGTGGAATGCCATTAAAAAACAACCTAACCCACCTTCAGTGGAGGAGAAATGTAGTTTTAGAGTGAAAATGCAACCATGTGAATTGCGATCACCAGTGTTTATATGGTGTTCATAGCGTAACATTTTATCAGTAGCGCTAGAGTAAAATGTGTTTGCGCTTGAATTGAAGCACAAATTTCTGATGGGGGATGGAGCTTGTCAGTAATTTGGCTGAATGGGGTTAATTTCAGGGTACATGAACATCTGGAAGCCACATTTTCCTGTTTTCCAAGATTTTCAGTGTGATCATGCAGTTGTAGCATGCAGGTTGAATACTTCAGTGGCTGCAAGCAGCCAAGCAATTTCTATTGAGATGAATAGGAATGCTAACAGATAGCTTTTTCCGAATTTGCTATAGAGAGTCATCTAAGGGTGGATGGGAACCATCTCTTGCTTCTCTGGAGCAATATTAATGCATTTACCCTCAACTCCAGTGTATTGAGTTATTTTTAAGAGCTCTTTTCTGCCATTAAAGAGTCTTTCATCTTTCTTGTCTTTGCAAAAAGCAGGAAGCATGTTATTCCTAACATCATTCTGCTTTCTGAATCATGTCTTGTCCACTTCTCTCACAGTTCGAGCACCCTCTTCCAACTGCTTCAGAACAGATGTCATCCTTTATTCATATCTTCTTTCCTTTTTTCCCCTCTCTGTTTTGTTGGTTTTATCCCCCTCTGCTTTTTCAAACTATCTCTCCTCCTGTCTTTTCAGGTGTCCCTCTCTTTCTATCTCTCTCTCTTTTCACTTGTGCCGCCCTCTCTGTGGCCAACAGATGGAGAATCAGTGTGTGTGTTCCACCATTTCTCTTTTAGAGTCGAACATGCTGAGAGAAGGTCTTTCTCTGTCTCTCTCTCTTCCTCTCTTTCCTCCTACCTCTCTTCCATTTAGCTCTCCCATCTTCATATATTCAGACAGTAAATATCTGTTCATCTCTTTCTTTTGCTCTATATCTGTCTGTTTATTATACGGCAGAAGGTCAAACATGTTATGCAGCGGGTGTTAATTATTGACCCATTGTGTTCTTTCAAAGTGCTGCTGATGCCTCAGACACCTCAGTTGTCTCATCCAGCGTGCCAGCAGTCCGAAGCTCTCTGTGTTCCTGCCGAACTGCTGCTTATGCCCTTTGGAATAGCTTTGAGCATTGCAAAAGAGTTAAAGGGTTAGTCACTCACCCAAATCCCTCACCCTCATTTTGTTCTGAACTCATATGGCTATCTTTATTCTGTGGAACATAAGAGGAGAAAATGTGAACAATTTTGACGCTGATCTTTTTTCCATACAATGAAAGTGAATGGTGTCTGGGGCTAACATTGTGCCTTACATCTCCCTCTGTGTTCTTTTTGTGTTTCTCAATAAATGTCCTTGTTCTTATTGTACATGATTTATTAGTGCACATTATTCTAATGAATGTTTGATTTTTTTTTATAATCTTTCATCAAAATTTAATTACATTCTCTGGCTTTGAAACAACGTTTCCTTTCAAGTGGCATAAGCAAGGCTGCATGGGAAGAGAAAATGGCAGGGGAAAGTAATATGAACTAATAATATCATTGCAATTCAGTCAAGTGCTGTCCTACATTGTTTCCCACTGAATATTCTGTTTCATTCAGAAATGTCACATTCTAAAAGTTTAATTTGTTGTGAATGTGCTCTATGGGTCGCCATACCAAACTATAGGCTAATATTAATCAAACCAAGAAACTATATACTGTATATAGTAGTCTATTTATATTTGAAATTAAAATAATAGTTTAACATTATTTATCAGAATAGACTCGACAGTAATTATCATATTTATGATTTGGGTCATAGTTTACTTTTAGTGGTGTAAAATATACATATTTTAAAGTTAAAGTGTGGGTACTAAAGCAAATTGATTCATAAACTTCCTGTTATATCACAATTTCTTAATGCTTTTAATGTTCAAATTGAAAAGTAAAGAAAAAAAAGGTAATTTGTCCTATGTAATGATTTAGGACACACCAGAAGTTAAAGGAATAGTTCAGCCAAAAATGATCATTCTCTCATCATTTACTCATCTTTATGTCGTCTTAAACTCTGATGACTTTTCTCTTCAATGCAAATAACGGCGTCCAAAAACTTCATCTCCAAAAAGGACATAAAGGCAGCATAAAGGTAGTCCATAAAACTTCAGTGGTTTAATCCATGTCTTCTGAAGGATCCAATCTATTTTGGGTAAGAAACAGACCAAAATATACCAAAATATATCAGACTATAAATCTATATATAAGTCTATTTAGCGATCATGATTTGAAGATTGATTACACTTCCTCACACTTAATGCAACCACAGAGCGCTGTACACATGTACAGTACATCCTGAAACCTGTTACTTAAAATTGTTCAATTTCAGCAGCAAAGTTTAAAGATGTTTTACCTTTGATTATCATTTGAGTGATCATCAACCGTGTTCACATTAAAGTTGAAGTCCTTGGACATGAAAAGACAATGACTGCCTACATTAATACAGCTTTGATGCATATTAGATGTTCTGAAACTTGGCCTGACTTGTTATGGTGAGGTAATAAGGAGAAAAGCAGGACAGGTGCTATTAATTCTAAACATCAGTTTTATGTATAGTACAGCACTACACATCTGTTGTCATGTGTTACAATGTTCAGACCTCTACCATATAAGCAGCCATAATACCCTGTAGCTCAAGACCAGTTGCCCACTGAAGCTAAGCAGAATTGAGCCTGATCAGTACCTGGATGGGAGACCTCCTGGGGAAAACTAAGGTTGCTGCTGAAAGAGGTATTAGGGAGGCCATCAGGGGGTGCTCACCCTGTGGTCTGTGTGAGTCTTAATGCCCCAGTATAGTGATGGGGACATTATACTGTAAAAAGGAACTGTCCTTCAGATGAGATGTTAAGCTGAGGTCCTGACTCTCTGTGGTCATTAAAAGTCCTAGAGCACTTCTTGTAAAGAGTAGGGGTTTAACCCTGGTGTCCTGGCTAAATTTCCCCCCATTGGCCCTTCTCAATCATGGCCTCCTAATAATCCCCATCCACTAACTGGCTTTATAACTCTACTCTCCCCTCTCCACCAATAGCTGGTGAGTGTACTGGTGCACTATCCAGGTGGAGGCTGCACACTGGTGGTGGTTGAGGAGAGTCCCCTGTTCACTGTGTAAAGCACTTTGAGCGTAGTGTCAGAAAAGCGCTATATAAATGTAACGTTCATTCAGACCTGTTTTGTGATTTTGGTTACTCGTTTTGAGACGATTATTACACACAGTAGTAGTAACTTGATCACGATTGTTTGATCTTATTTTTTGAGATTTCT
This sequence comes from Myxocyprinus asiaticus, assembly GCF_019703515.2. Lineage (NCBI taxonomy): Eukaryota > Metazoa > Chordata > Actinopteri > Cypriniformes > Catostomidae > Myxocyprinus > Myxocyprinus asiaticus. Next base: position 14,705,548 of record NC_059376.1, on the reverse strand, counting down.
GTGATCATTGTGCTTGTTAAATTCCAAAAAGTGATTTTTAGGTAAATATAGAAATGCCATTGTAACAGATAAAGGATGGGCAAGGAGGAGGCGGGAACCGGCTGAACAGTCAACATAAACTTTAATGATATAAATGAACTTAACATAAACAAACACAGACACGCATGCAATGCGGGCACATGCGTCTCTCCCTCTCTCGAACCGGTGTCTCTGGCTGCCCCTTATCTCGCTCTTCCGCTGATCAGCTGATTCAGTGCCGGCCGTGCTCCATCACGGCACGGCCACACCCTCCTCCTTGTCACAGCCATGAAAGGTATATTTTTTTGTCTCTCTTTCTGGTGCAATACTGTGTTATGTGAACGCTTGAGAACATCATGAACATCTCTGAGTGCGGCTTAAATCTTTGGAGCGAGTTACATATAATGTGTGTTATCACAAAGCATTCTGGTTTCACGTTATTTTTACTTTTTATTTTTTTCATATATAAGTAATAAACAAATAATGTATATAAAGTATTTAAGGATTTAGCATGCCATTCTACCCTATGCAATATTTGTTTACATGGCCTTAAAGGAAATCATACTTTTTATTTATGTTACCAAGTTTATTGTGCATAAATAACCTCTTCTTAAGATGTGTATTAAGTTTAACTGAGATAAACAAAATTGACAATAAGATGGTTAATTGCATTAATTTGTATGAGCATTTTTGTAATTTGTTTTGTACATTCTTTGAACATTGCATCTGAGTCACATGATCACACCTTAAATGGATTTTATAATGAGAAAAAAACATGCTCACAGTGCTTCAGGTGTATAAATAGCTAATTGTCTCACATCTACTGCCGGTTATTAATGTCAACTTCCTGTTCAGTCCAACATCTATTCAGTATTCATCAACAAACCACCTTGATGAAAGATAGTGTGAAATATGCCAAGGTATCCAGAGGTAAGTCAAATCATAACAGAGATCATTTACATATAGAAATATTAAAGTTACAGTAGCAAAAAACAAACAGTTTAATTCTAAAGTTCAGAGAGAAGGTGGAGAATGGTTATGTAAAACTAATTATAACTGTTTTTTAAAACATTATAAGTGGACTTCAGTGGTAAAATAAATACAAATAAATACAAATAAAATGCTCTACAGCAGAGTGCAGGCTTTACATCTTCTTTATGTACTGTATATTATGGCGATGACTCCTTTACAGTGGTGGTACCATGTAGTGGTATATAGTGCTATATAGTGATGGTATCAGATAGTAATACTATGGAACTTGATAACTATAGTCATATATCATGGTATCTACATGGTCTCTAAGGTACTTCAAATAATGTCATAGTGCCATGGTATATTTTGCGTCATAATGCCATTGGTGAAATATCCCAGAATTTCACAACTTGATGTGAAACCCAGTATACCAGCATTTTTAAATGTGGCATTTTAAATGCACTATTTACTGCAGAAAGGAAAGGTTTGACACCTCAGGTAACTCATCACAGCTTGTGTGGATATTTAGTTTTACTCTACAGTAAAGCTGACATTATTTCATATAATACCTCTTGAACACTAATGTGAGAAATTACCACCAATTTTATTACTTGCACATGAACTATTTATGGGACCAATTTTTCACAGTCACATTCAAACTGCATAATGTAATCCAGCTTGATTCTATATATTCAGTAAATCGAAAGACTAAGGAAAGGAAGATCTAACATGCTATAAATTACAAAATAAACATATAAGTCTGTGTGTTTGGTTCACCTGTTTGTAAGACAGCCTGTCAGGGAGTCCTACACACACAGTATGACAGTGTTTAATTAGTGTGACCTGAGTGTAATTACAGTAAGCCAGGGGTGTTAATTACCACTGTGAACTTTATTTATGAAACTCTTGTGTGCTTGAAATGGAATTCAGCCAGACATTCATTTATCTCATTGTTAGAGATTCTGACCTAACAAGGGTGAACAAACAAGACTTTCTTTTGATGTATTAAGTTGTTATCCTGAATATTTACATTTTATATTGCCATTTATTCATTTAGCAGACGCTTTCCCCATAGCGAGTCTTGCATAGCTGAACCTTTGACTGCGGCGAAGGTCTGGACTAATGTAGCTTAAATTGGCCAAGAACCTTCCACAGACAGGAAGAGCCATCTAAATGACACGTAAAGCAATCATTCACAGTTGGTTTTGTCATTACGTGCCATGTAGGGGCAGAGTTATCTGAGATATTATACCATAATAAAAGGCTAGTGTGGTAAAAAAAAAAAAGACCTTTTAAGAGACTGTTAAGTACAGCACACAAAACCTCAGAACAGACTATTTCACAGCAAAGCATATGCTGTTATGGCCACTTTACTTGCTACATGCCTTATACAGAACTCTTTTTTTTCTTTCCTTTTCTCCCCAATTTGGAATGCCCAATTCCCAATGCTCTCTAAGTATTCGTGGTGGCGTTGTGACTCGCCTCAATCCGGGTGGCTGAGGACGAATCTGAGTTGCCTCCGCGTCTGAGACCATCAATCCACGCATCTTATCGCATGGCTTGTTGAGCATGTTACTGCGGAGACGTAGCACGTGTGGAGGCTTCACGCTATTCTCCGCAGCATCCACGCACAACTCACCACGCGCCCCACCGAGAGCGAGAACCACATTATAGTGATCACGAGGAGGTTACCCCATGTGACTCTACCCTTCCCAGCAACCGGGACAGTTTGGTTGCTTAGGAGACCCTAGGAGACTCAGCACACCCTGGATTCGAACTCGCAACTCCAGGGGGTGGTAGTCAGCGTCAATACTCACTGAGCTCACAGGACCTGAAGTGGGAAACCCACATAGACTCAAATTTGGAAAAAGGCCCAGCAGAGGTTGTACTTCCTTCGCCAGCTGAGAAAGTTCAACCTGCCACAGGCGCTGCTGATACAGTTCTATACTGTCCTCTGCACTTCTATAACTGTCTGGTTTGGTTCAGCTACTAAGTCAGATATCAAAAGAATTCAAAGGATAGTTCGGACTGCTGAGAGGATTATTGGCGCTCCCCTACCCACCCTGCTGGAACTGTACACATCCGGAGTGATGAAAAGGGCTGGAAAAATCACTCTGTACCCAACTCACCCAGCACACTTTTTAACTGTTGTCCTCTGGCCGGCATTACAGAGCACTGAGCACCAGAACAGCCATGCACAGGAACAGTTTTTTCCCTCAGGCCATCCACCTCATGAACAGTTAAAACTGCCCCCAAATACATTGCTTTTGTCAATACAACCATGTACAATATTCAATCCATCCATTCCTACTTATATCCAGAAGTGTAGTCTAGGGCATACGCAGGCATATGCCATATGCCCACCTATCTTTCTTAGGATTTTGCATATACCCACCTGAAATAAGTGATGAAAAAATTTGTACACATTTTACATATGTACTGTATATAAATGTAAATGAATTTCAGAGATCGGGTGCATGTGTTTTTTTTAAAGTTTTTTTTTTTTATGGGGGGTCTTTCATAAATTCCCAAATGCCCACCTCTTCAGACACTACTACACCACTGCTTATATCTATATTTCATTTTTTTTTTTAACATATCCTGCCTCTTCTTCAATACATCACATCACCAGCACATAACTGTATATCTGTATATAAAATATTCGAACAACATTATTGCTCTATTGTATATTTATCTTTTTATTTATCTGTTATATCTTATTTTGATGTCACTATATGTATATATGTTTAAATGTATATGTTTGTATGTATGTATATATGGTTGCATTCTCTTGCATTGGAAGCTTCTGTCACCATGACAAATTCCTTGTGTGTGTAAGCATACTTGGCATTAAAGCTCATTCAGAATCTGATTCTGAAAAGAAGAGTACTACGAGTGCAAACTGTGTGAATATGTACATTACTTGAGATATAAGTGTTGGACTGAGTTTGGATAACATGCTAAAGCTAGTGGCAACACATCACAAGCATTTGAAACTTCTGTACTACTTCTGTGTAGTAAAATTACTCTCATTCCATTTGAGACAACACTGCACTTTGAAAATTCATACACAAGATGGCTGAGTGCATGGTGTATAGTGTAATTTTACAGTCTGTAGTGCTTCATTTGGGACACAGATGACATGTTCTAAAGAAAATGTGAGTGGCATTTGCAAGTGCAAAACTTACCATGTACCATCATGCTAGGGTGTGAGTGGTTACCTGGATGTTGTATGTGGTTGATAAGGTGAGCGGTTGTTAGCGCATTTTTATGTGGTTGCTAGGGAGTTGTGTGGGTAGGAAGGTCTTTGCGAGGTGGTTGTTAGGGTGTTCTGGATGGTTGCTACCAAAAGAGCACAACCACAAAACTGTAGGATGTTCTCGTTAAAAGATATGGCTTATGTCCTTCCTGTAAATCGGTGGGACTTTTAATAATTTTATTGTCCACCAGGCAAAATTCCACTTGCTGAGAAAAGTAATTGGCATGCCTCTCCTCAATAAGCCGCATGACATTTATTTCTGTAGTACAGCAGTGTGGGACGAGTTATGTGCTGAAGTTTGAGACTTAGGGTTAGAGGCAGTGTTCGAGTTGAGTCAGAGCTCTTGGGGGGTCCCCTTATCCCCACTCCTCCAACACCTCCCCGTCTACACCGTCTACCCCGTTTGAAGTAAATAATTATATCATATGCACGCACAACTCCCCAAGAACACCTATTTGAATCCCTACCAAAAATTCACAAAATAATTCAGTATATTGATATATTTCGACATTTTGATATTTTAATGTGTTGTAAGACAAGAGTAAGATGTTAGGCTTGATAATAGACTATACTTTTTAGAATTTAAAAGGCAATCAATATGGCTGAGATGCATAGTGTGCAGTAGAGTTATAAATAAGAAGTAGCTCGACAATAAACATTAGTTAATGCTATTTTAAATTGTTTTCTTTGTTGTCACTATTGTTTTGAGTATGGCTTGTGTATTTAAAGATATTGAGGGAGGGTCAATTATTAACCATTATTGTGAGCAGAAAATGAGGATCCACTCTGCCGGTGTCACTCAGTCACCATCTGTAAGTTCCTTCAGAAAACAGTGTGTGGTGCATTCGGGCGTTTTTAGGCTTTCCTGGTTTAGAATAAATCTGCCTTAACTATTATGGGGAATGCAGGACCCCCCAACTCTATGTTTGAGCCAAAGTATTAGTGTTGTTGCCTTAGTAAGCACCACTAATAACAAGAACATTGCAATGTAATATTAAAGACAAGGCATTGCACTATTGTTATTTTTCCAACTCCTAGAACAATGCCTAATTACCCAGCACTGGTTTCAGTTCATACATTTGCATGATTATGCTTTATTTTAATTTGGCATTACTGTTTCTTAATTCTGTGCTCACAGCAGGTAGGTTTTGCAAGATCTTAGGATGGAGCTACCAACCACCTCCAGAAACTCACATATTCCACCAGGAAGGACAAGTTGACAGGATTTGCTCTGAAGGCTGAAGTCTAGTTCTCCAGTCATGCAATTTTTGAGATTGTTTCTTGCATTGCTATCTGTCTTTCTCTTAACACCCAAACATATACTTGTCCTTTAGTGTCATTGGTTATAGAACTTTTGTGGGTGATTTAACAATTATATGTATTTATTATCAGATAGGATAAGACTTGTTTTATTGCAGTATCAAAGAATCACTCTCTCTTTGCTCAGTCTCTCTTTCCATCTATGTGTCTGTGTGTGTGTTGCAGCTGTGACTCTAAGCAGAAAATGAAATCACGTTCTCTGTTTTACCCCGCTGTCATTCTTCCCTCTTCTCTCCTTCATCAATCCCTTCTCTTGTTCTCTTTACACTCAGTAAATTTTTGCATCATGTATTGTGCACAGTCAAGCACTCTAGTCTTTCAAAGAATGCTCTTTTGACCGCAAGCCCGCACGGATGCATTTGACACATGCGTACTGTGCTGATGACAAAATTTTAGTCACGTACTGTGCGTGAGATGAAGCGGCACACACTCTAATTACTAATAGTTCTCTCGAGTTGTTAAAGTTTTTTTACTCAAGCATATTTTTTTTGCTGTTCTCGTTAGTTTTAATTAAATTACTGTTACTCTCTAAACCCTAAAGTTATCATTAATAAAAAAAATTAAGTGGTCCTAATTACATAAATAGTACCTGAAATTCAACATTTTAGAGTCATAACTTATAAATATATACTACAAACTCAAAATTGTCAAGTACAAAATTATGGTTGTGTGGAATACCCATAAGCCTTTGCGCATGAATAAATGATGTACTGTATGTTTGGATTAGACAATGGAACTTATGTAGAAATATAATAATTGTTATGAAAAAAATCATTTTGTTTTAATTATGACTTGTTGTTTTGTTGTAGCTGGTTGATAGTTGTGATTTTTGTGAAGTCACCATGAGGGCAATTAGTGTTACCTCTGGTGAACTTGGAGCTTGGTAAATTTAAGTCATTCTTCTTTACTCAGTTGTACTTTACAAAAGTGCAAATTTATGTGCATTAAGGAGTACTGAGGAGAATCTAATGTACCATATGGCTAATCTAGAGTCCAGACATAATTTCTCTTATGGAGTGTAAGATGTGCTATTACTCAATTTATACTTAAATAAAAACAATTATACTTTAAACACAGATGAGTTAAGTTTACTTGTAACTAGTTAACTGTACTTAAATAATTCAGTTCATTAACTTGAGCCAGATGAGTGTTTACTTAGAAAACGCAAACCGATTTGCCTTGAACAATCTAAGTAAGGTCAACTAATTCGATTTTACAGTGCATGGAAAACCAAAGAATACTTTGGCCTTCAGAGTAGCCATAATTTCACAATTGCAAGGCTCTGACACGTTCTTCAACTGGTTTTGCTTTAGGACCCAGAATTTACATTGGACACCAAGTGGCGACCCAACACGGTACCAAAAAATTACAAAATTAAACAAAAATCTTCTTAAAATCAAACATTGAAATTCTGTAGAATTACCATGAACTGCATGGGCCTAACAATACTCATAATTATTAACATGACATAGGCTGAATAGGGAAATTGACACTTTTTTAAATGTATAAACATCAGCAGATTGAAAAAAGTGTGATTTACCTGTGATCCTACATTTAATATAGGCTGAGTTATATTTTCTTTTACCTTGTATAGTTTTGTTCATGGTTTTCAAGGATGAGGGCATGTATCTTAACTTGTGCATGTTTGCATCTGCCTAATTTGGCTTCTACCAAGTGTCCGATGAATGTGCATGAAAATATCATGGCGTTTCATTTAGGGCTGGGCGATATATTGAATATTAACGATATAATCGAGATCATTTTGCTGACAATGTAAAATTGACCAATATTGTGAATATTGTGTTGATCTTAATGTGCTTTAATTTGGCCATTAAGTTTCATAAAGAGCGCATCAGTGGTAATTTCACGATCCTTCAGGGCAGCACAATTAATCAAAATAACATCAAAATGGTGAATTGGTCAAATGTGATTATTAATTATTAAGGCTGTGATTTAAAGACAGATAAAGATGGTCTGTGTGTGATTCAGAACAAACCGCATGGCGGCACTCTCATATCAGTCCACATGCATTCTGAAATCAAAGTAATGCAGGTACATGCATTCACGCAATTCCAACCATTAGTAACCGCTACAAGATGTTATACAAAAAACAGAAAAGGAGGTGATTACAGAATTTCAGGAAATGCAGAACACTGTAAACTGGCAAAAATACACATAGCCTTTTCTGTGTCTAAATAAATGCTCCTTGTGAAGTAAATACGACAGCACTTTCGGTGTCAAATGAAAAGCCCCAGGTGAAGGTGAAGTAAACAGGACAGTAATACAGGTGCTGGTCATATAATTAGAATATCATCAAAAAGTTGATTTATTTCACTAATTCCATTCAAAAAGTGAAACTTGTATATTATATTCATTCATTACACACAGACTGATATATTTCAAATGTTTATTTCTTTTAATTTTGATGATTATAACTGACAACTAAGGAAAATCCCAAATTCAGTATCTCAGAAAATTAGAATATTGTGAAAAGGTTCAATATTGAAGATACCTGGTGCCACACTCTAATCAGCTAATTAACTCAAAACACCTGCAAAGGCCTTTAAATGGTCTCTCAGTCTAGTTCTGTACGCTACACAATCATGGGGAAGACTGCTGACTTGACAGTTGTCCAAAAGACGACCATTGACACGTTGCACAAGGAGGGCAAGACACAAAAGGTCATTGCAAAAGAGGCTGGCTGTTCACAGAGCTCTGTGTCCAAGCACATTAATAGAGAGGCGAAGGGAAGGAAAAGATGTGGTAGAAAAAAGTGTACAAGCAATAGGGATAACCGCACCCTGGAGAGGATTGTGAAACAAAACCCATTCAAAAATGTGGGGGAGAACCACTACGCACAGACGTATGCAAGACATGGGTTTCAGCTGTCGCATTCCTTGTGTCAAGCCACTCTTGAACAACAGACAGCGTCTGAAGCGTCTCGCCTGGGCTAAAGACAAAAAGGACTGGACTGCTGCTGAGTGGTCCAAAGTTATGTTCTCTGATGAAAGTAAATTTTGCATTTCCTTTGGAAATCAGGGTCCCAGAGTCTGGAGGAAGAGAGGCACACAATCCACGTTGCTTGAGGTCCAGTGTAAAGTTTCCACAGTCAGTGATGGTTTGGGGTGCCATGTCATCTGCTGGTGTTGGTCCACTGTGTTTTCTGAGGTCCAAGGTCAATGCAGCCGTATACCAGGAAGTTTTAGAGCACTTCATGCTTCCTGCTGCTGACCAACTTTATGGAGATGCAGATTTCATTTTCCAACAGGACTTGGCACCTGCACACAGTGCCAAAGCAACCAGTATCTGGTTTAAGGACCATGGTATCCCTGTTCTTAATTGGCCAGCAAACTCGCCTGACCTTAACCCCATAGAAAATCTATGGGGTATTGTGAAGAGGAAGATGCGATATGCCAGACCCAACAATGCAGAAGAGCTGAAGGCCACTATCAGAGCAACCTGGGCTCTCATAACACCTGAGCAGTGCCACAGACTGATCGACTCCATGCCACGCCGCATTGCTGCAGTAATTCAGGCAAAAGGAGCCCCAACTAAGTATTGAGTGCTGTACATGCTCATACTTTTCATGTTCATACTTTTCAGTTGGCCAAGATTTCTAAAAATCCTTTCTTTGTATTGGTCTTAAGTAATATTCTAATTTTCTGAGATACTGAATTTGGGATTTTCCTTAGTTGTCAGTTATAATCATCAAAATTAAAAGAAATAAACATTTGAAATATATCAGTCTGTGTGTAATGAATGAATATAATATACAAGTTTCACTTTTTGAATGGAATTAGTGAAATAAATCAACTTTTTGATGATATTCTAATTATATGACCAGCACCTGTATAACACAAATCTAATAATCAGAATAATAATGATAAATCAGCATTATATTATAATCAGTGGTGGAAACCAGAGATTCATTGGGAGGACCCTAATGGGGTGGAGGGGGTGAAAGTTCACTGAACAACATTCATGAATTATATGTGCATAAAACACCTTTCATTCAACAGAATTTGTGCTTGGAGAGAATTACCTGTGCAATTCTGTCCAAATTAAAGATACAATGTGCAGGAACCTACACATGGGGTGCAGTCACACAAACTTTTTAAAGACATGTGTTATAGGTTAAAGAAAACTGCAGAATATTTTAGATCTTTCAGTTAAGTGCATTGTTATACACATATACACAAGTTGTAGGGAAGAGGGAGGATGCAGTCGACACTGACTAAAGAAAGAGGGGACAGGAGATCCTTTTTGAACTGTATTGACAGTAGCATAAATCATATGAAAATATAATCATATGTGCATTGCAAGGAGCACTAGAGATTGCAAACTACAGAAGATGAAAATGATGTAACAATGCATTTTCTTTATGGCTATGGAGAGCATTAGAACAAACACTTGACCGGTCAGAGTAATAAAAAAATAAAATGGTACAGTAAAAGTCCATAGTGGCTTGATCTGCATTAATGACAGCTAAAAAGCTTAATTACATATCTATATATTGACATACATAGTTTATATTTACAATACACATTTAGGCATAACAATGAATATAAATGCTTCATAAGCTATAACAGTAAAATGAGTAAGGACTTTTAAAATCTCAGTAGTGATGCACCGAAATGAAAACTTCTAAACACATTTTTTCTAAAAAATAAATAAAAAATGGCCAAATCTACTGGATATTTCTCCTTTTCCCGCATAATGAATGAGTGCTGGGTAACTGATGTCAGCCATGCTAAACCATGCCCCCAGCATATGACGAAGCACTCGTGTGTACAAATGACATTTATTTGTGCACTAAAATACACATATTGCAGTTTATTTGTGTATTGTATTGTGACTCGTGAGTGAATCATATCAAATCACTTTTATTCAAATCAAATCATTTAACGTGTTTGTACATTCTTCTGATTTGTGGATTTGTCAATTGAGCGTCGGAAGATTTGTTGCATGCATTTGTTGATGTATGTATGCATTTGTAAATCTGTCATGTGCTTGTGGATCCCCATGCTAATTATGAACCTGTTGAGCGCATATGTGGGAGGTTATGAGGTTATGTTTTCACTCAATATGTGTCTCATCAGCTGTAAACACGAACTGTTCGGCAAGACACCTGGATCATTTCATGTATGATCACGCAGCTTTATCGATGTAATGTAATCGTTTCTGAATAGTTTCTGTTATCAGATGTTCAGATTATCGTTCGGTTCATCCCTAGACTCAGTCAGCCTTAAGTAAATTCTCAGTCTGAGCCTGAGGGGATGTGAGGACGCAGAGTCACACACTGACAGAGACGCATTCCCATTAGCTGCATGTATTACGTAATTTCTATCCATTCACAAAAGTCAACACAACGCAAGTTACGCAACCACAGACGCAATAGATCCCACTACATTTATGTGCATAACTCACATAGCTTTCTTGAACCAGAACGCCGTCCCCCATCAAAATTCACTCCCCGGATGCAGTCCCCGAAATTCACTCCCCACTAGTTCTAATCATGAGCTAAATGTGTGCATTTAACATGCTTCATAGTTCAAAGAAATTTTCTGTGACCCCCTTTCCATCTATGGTGACCTCACGTGAGGTCGTGACCCGGTAGTTGAGGTCCTCAGGTCTAGAAGGTGCAGTACTATATGTAACAATACCCATACCTCAATAGATGCCTCAATATATATCAAATAAAATATGGCACCTAGTGTAACTAAGGTATATGGAGCCAATATGTTGATTTACGCATGCTAGACCTAGCAGGATTACATAAAACAAAAAAGAAAAATGACTTAAATGAAATTTACCCAGATTATTTTCTGATATATTGACTATTCTGAGGGAAAATAAGCTGAGATGGAGAAATATTTTCAAAGAGCATTAAACCATGCCTCGTGGTCAAACTTTTTGTCTTTTAATGTGTTTATTTTCTTAAAGAGGGACTCTCTAGACTCTTTCCCTGAAGATCATCCTTATTGTGGGCTGAGAATTTTGGCTATGATTATGTAATATTGTGCTCTCAGCGATGCAGTTGTGCCAGTGCTGTGTGGCTCCTTTCTCCCCTTGGCAAGTAAACAGGAGCATTTATCAAGGAGTGCACCAATGGAGAGAGTGGAGTGACTAGGGCTGTCACAGAATGGTTTGTCCCATACTGACTCATGGTTGAGTGGCTGTAAAAACAAGAGAAAGGGGGGTATTTGATGTACCATCCCTTCTAGTTATTTGAGCGCATTCTCACCTAGCATATTATATAAGCCCTGTTTTTATTTATTAATTTATTTATCTATTTTTACTGTGCAAACTGCCTTTCTCCCACACACTCATGAACACTCACACACAGACTTCTGCACATAAATAGCCTAAAGTGGCATTTCTTGCCAGAGATGTCCTACCAAGACCCAGCATTACCTGTGTATCCTGCATGCATGCATTTATATATGTGGTTGTGTGTATTCATTTCTGTGTTTTGTGTGCTTATTTTTACACATACATGCAGTTAAATGCCAATATTTTAGTGATTTTTTGGTAACACATTACAATTAGGTTCTATATTGTAATATTAGTTAATGCATTAGTTTTAATGAATTAACAAAACTGATTGCACTGTAAATCTGACGACAATAGGTTGAAAGTCTGTCTGTGCTAATTCAAACCTCTGCCTTCTAGTGGCCAAAGACGGAGTGTTGTGAACCCACTTACACGTGTGAGCTCTGGGTGAAATGTCCACTGAGTGGTGCCAAAAGTGAGTTGCAATTTTAGTTTTAAATAAACTTTAATCCCTACCAAAACCACAACCCTAAAGGCCCCTGCATACTTCCTGTGAAATCAAAGAACAAACGGATGTGACATCATTTACAACTAAATCTGTCCAAAAAGCAAATGCTTTTAAGTTTGTTTCGCTGGTTCATAACAGCTTGCCTAGGCTTTCAGGAAAACTTCTTAACAGCTGCTAAACACCTTCTTACTGCCATTGGTTCATGTCATTGGTAGGTGTGACCTGGAGCTCCACCTTTGAGGCCGATAGCTAATTCCCGTTCGGTCAGTTAAAATCAGTCAACAAGAACACACTGGCCCGCAGAGATATTAGCAAGCTGGTGCAAATGTACCTACATCTGTACATTCTTTTGCATAGACACATTTTCCAAGAACATGTCATGCGATTTTTTTTGGGGGGGGGGGGGGGGGTAATTAGTCTACAAAAGGAATTAAATCTGCTCAAATACTCTTAATTGCCCATTCACTCATGTGCCTTCTGCAGTGAAAGCCATTCACACATCTGCCATAGTAAGATAAGCCTATCATTCATTTGTCTGTAGTTTGCTCATTAACACTCTTTTATACACCCATCTTTGCAGCAGTATCAGTGTCATCATAAATTACAATAACAGAGTGTAATCGGCACGTATTATGGCCGTAAATAGCGTGTTTGCACACTAGCTCCATGAATTCAGAATGTAAACAAGACAAACTACAAACTTCTCCATAAATGTGCTGGGGCCTTACATTTAACCATCAATGAAGAAAAAAATGTAAGTTTAGAATGAAAATTCAACTTCCAAATGGCGCTTATCATTGTTTATATGAACGTAGAGGTGGGCGATAAACCGGTAAAAATTTGACAACCGGTATTCATTTTGGATTATCGTCTGTATTGCGGTTATGCAAAACCGCCACTGCATGCAAGAAATGTGCACTTCATTTTGTTCATGTAACATGTTCAGTACTTGGTACATATGCTGTCGGAGAAATGGAGGAGGAAGGCAGAGCGTCTTTATGTGAGACTGAGAGAAGTGAAGAAACAGGGTTTTTCAGGTACTGACAATTTTAGGTACCGAAGCAAATTCAATTACATTAATCTTTCGCTCCCTACCTCTGAAGCATGAAAGTGCGCGCGAGTCCAGCAGGCTTCCAGATTTGGCTCCACAGACACTTGCGCTACTCAACCCGGTTTCTCTCTATCGTGGCACAAACTTCAAAACTTGCGTGACCATTTGAATTCTACTGAGTTTTGAGTTTTTTTACCTTAAAGCGCTATGGAGGAAGTCAAACATCTCAAACGGCAAGAGAGCCTGACATTCTAACCAACACTGACGAGGAAAACAGCTAAAACAATGTGTCATGTGCCAACAATTATGTGTCATCTGTCATGCTGATTTTTTAAACTATACCTCATCACCCTTAATAAAATTCAGCACGAATGATGTTACATATTAGAAAACAAACTGGCTTTGCTTTCAGATAGTCAAATATTGTCTACAGAGATGATTCTAATGAAGTTTTTTTTATAATAATAATAATAATACTAGTCAACATCAGACTGAAATGTGAAATTTATCATAGTGGTATGGTTGATTGCAACTTTTTGAATGCCACCAATTATTTTTTTTTTAAAAATTTTTTACTCTGACTATGTTTGTCAAGTTCCAAATAAAGAGAAAATTATATAAGAGGAAGTAGTTTTCATTTATAAAGTGATAAATGAATGGATTTTTGAAAGAAAGAAAATGCATTACAGTATGGTTATTTAATATATAAACCAATTTTTATTGATTTTTGTGTGTGAAAAATGTAACTATATTGTGATATATATTGTTATCGTGATATAAATTTTGTGATATCGTGACATAAGATTTTGGTCATATGTGATTGTGATTACTTCCTGGTTTACATGGGACCAGAAACAATGTCTCAGAGGTTGCTTGCACAACACACTCTGAGCAATGCCACAGGTGATCATGTTGGAATTGACATAAAAATGTGTGATGGAGGTCTTGGGATATGGCGCTTGTCAGTAACTCTGCCATTTTAATACTTAAACTAATTGTGACTGATTTTTTGTTATCAAGTGTATCTTGGTTGGAAAGTATTAAATCGATTCCTGTCCTGTGTAACTGTTTAACTTGTCAGAACATCAGAGTTCACAAAGTCAGAGCTTGTGTGTGTGTGTGTGTGTGTGTGTGTGTGTGTGTGTGTGTGTGTTCAAATGTGTCTGTTTTCCCATACACACAGTTGCACTCTAAGGAAAGCAGTTTTCAATTTAGTCTCTTCTAATTCCATAAAAGCATTTTTTCACACATGAAAAGCAGATCGTTGTATGTATAATGTTGTTGCTGTGGAAACTGAAGATTCCCGCAGGCTGTTCATAGGGTTCTAGCCACCCTTCCGCCCCCTTCCCTCTTACCAACAGACGATTCTCTGTGAGTGTGTGTGCTTCTGCATGTGAGTATGAGAGCATCCTCTTCACCTCCGCTCAGAGATGTAATACTCATTCACATCTTTCAAACGGCTCTTGTGTAACCACCGATGACAACCTTGCTTTACAGAATGACTTGCAAAATAGGGAGCCCTCAAAAGGCAGATGTTCTTGTATATATATATAAAAAAAAAAAGTTAAAAAATATGTTAGGCTTTGAAGTGCTATCCACCAGATTGTTAGCAACAGTGAAAAAAAGGGTGCTGGGGAATATTAGGCTCCTTTAATCTTCATGTTCCTTTAAAAACTTTTTATGTTTAAATTTAACCAATCAAAAGCATTTAACAGAGGTTAAAACTTTAGTTTTAGGCAAGGAATAAATTAATTTGCTTGTTTATCCTTCATGAAAATATTGGTTGTTGACAGAAATGTCAGTACTGAAAGTTAAATCACCTCAGTTTATGGTTATAGCTAGTTGAAAGTACTGCATTACCATGTTGAAAGCTTAAAACAACATTAAAAAAAGCTTTCAGTGGTGTGGACTAATGACTAGGCTCTTACGTCTTTAAAAGCCAATCCATACCGCAGCAACAGGTGGGTGTTAGCAGGTAACAGTTATAATGTCATATGCCTATGATGAAATATGCCTTCTAGCAAGAAATTTCTCTGTCCAACTGTGAATTTGACTGTATCTGATTTTAAATGGCTCCAAATTACACACATACAAAGCTTGTCATTCTTTGCGCTAATCTTTCTAGTTCATGTGTTACATCACCTCTTAAGATCCACTGTAAAGGATTTGAATGCTTTAGTGGTGATCCTAACAATATGTTTACCAAAAAAAACCTAGATTGACTTTAAAAGATATAAACCACGACTGGTGAAAAAGAACCACATTTCTTTCGGCAATAAACCCTGTGGCTTGCATTGTGTTTGACAACGCAGAATCACTGTGAAAATACATGGGAGATCTGTCATTGCTCCGATGTGCAATGTAAAACAAATGTACATTTTTTTTTATTAATATCATAACTTTACATCGAGAACAAAATACATTAAAATGCTACAATAGTATGCACAGTATGGCCCCTTGAACATAAATGGGAGTTCTTCACCCCAGCACTCCCAAAAACTCTGCCTATGGTAAAACCTGCTTTTTTACACAGTATATTTGGACATATGTGAACACGAATGAAATAAGATGTGGGGCAAGTGGTGGCTCAGTGGTTAAGGCTCTGGCTTACTGATCAGAAGGTCAAGGGTTCAAGCCCCAGTACTGCCAAGATGCTACTGTTGGGCCCTTGAGCAAATCCCTTGACCCAATCTGCTCCAGGGGTACTGTATCATGGCTGACCCTGCACTCTGACCCCAGCTTAGCTGGGATATGTGAAAAAAAAGAATTTCACTGTATATGTGTGATTTATAAATTAAATTATAGATGTATCACAGATGTATAGACTGCAGAGTTGTGGTCAAAATGAACTGCTCTGTGGAAATAAAGCAAACTGAACTCAAAACACCTCCTGAGCTGAGATGTCTAAGGTCATTTGCAGGACTCAGACAATACTGTTCTCAAAAAAAAAAATTCAGAAACAAAGAGTGAGAACCTTTTACACACACATGTTCCACAAGACTGCACGCCTCCGTATAAACATGCTGTATAAATGGCTATTCTGTCATCTGTTATTAATAATATAATAAAGTGTGTTTCTTCAAGTGCGTGTCTGTATGCCTATGGGCAAATTATATGTAATATTAATTTGATAATAATAATAGCCTAATAATAATAATATTAATAATAACAATTTAATACATGGGAAAACAAGCCAAATATCGTCTTGACATCATCAGTGGCATCAGCTATTGGCGATCACTCTGACCATCGTCGATCCCTGAGATCATCGTCTGTCGGCACAACCCTAATGTGCATTTCCCTCTATAAATTAACAAAATGTACAGACAGTCTCCTTGCTGGTTTTTCCGACACATTCAGACACCACTTTTGCTGCTTCGTGCGTGCACTTGTAAAAATTTATATTTAAAAGGCTCATTATTACGGTTTAATATTTCTGTGTAATGTAGAACAGTGTTAGCAATGTTACTTATAACATTCTTTCTCAGCCCTGAAACTCAAACCATTTTCTGATGCCCCCCCAAAATATGTATATTATATATATTAATTATATATTAAGTAATTAAATTAATATCATAAATGTGTGACTAGTCGACAAATGGCTTAAATTAACGCCTACTAGTCGACTAGGAAAATCTTTGGTCAGGGGCAGCCCTATTTTCAGCTTATCACAATGTATAGTCAGGACATTAATTATATGAAAAATTACTATTACAATTTGAAGAAAAATTTCAGAACTTCTTAAACTACTTCAAAGAGTTCTCATCCAGAAATCCTCCACGTGCAGCAATGACAGCTTTGCAGATTCTTGGCATTCCAGCTGTCAGTTTGTCTAGATACTCAGGTGACATTTCACCCCACACTTCCTGTAGCACTTGCCATAGATGTGGCTGTATTGTCGGGCACTTCTCATGCACCTTACAGTCTAGCTGATCCCACAAAAGCTCAATGGGGTTAAGATCCATAACACTCTTTTCCAATTATCTGTTGTCCAATGTCTGTGTTTCTTTGCCCACTCTAACCTTTTCTTTTTGTTTTTCTGTTTCAAAAGTGGCTTTTTCTTTGCAATTCTTCCCATAAGGCCTGCACCCCTGAGTCTTCTCTTTACTGTTGTACATGAATCTGGTGTTGAGCGGGTAGAATTCAATGAAGCTGTCAACTGAGGACATGTGAGATGTCTATTTCTCAAACTAGAGACTCTGATTTACTTATCCTATTGGGGAGGAGTGGTTCCATCCACCAGGGGCCGGAGGACTCGCTGCTGTCCTCCGGGGGAGGAGTAGCGGTTGAGGACCGGGCAACAGCGCGTCCGGGAGCCGGTGAGCAAGTTCTTCTCTCTCTTCTCTCTCTCTCTCTGTGTGTCTCCACTTGCCCTTTCCCTCTCCCTATGCCTCCCCTCGTCTCTCCCCCAGGTTCGCAGGAGGCAGGGTGGACCACCGGCTGACAGAACAGCCGGAAGGGCAGCGTCTCCCCTCCAGAGATTGGAGGGGGGAGTTTTTCAGACCAGTGGCGCCCTGGCCTGAATCATGCGGGGGAGGAGTGTGACGAGGAGGAGGGAGTGGCCGGGCCGTGATGGAGCACGGCCTGCGCTGAATCAGCTGATCAGCAGTAGAGCGAGATAAAGGGCAGCCGAAGATGCCGGTTCAGGAGAGAGAGAGATGTACGTGGCCACATTGCATATGTGTCTGTGTTTGTTTACATTTGTTTTAAATTGAGTTTCTCATTAAAACTTTATGTTTACTGTTTAGCTGGTTCCCGCCTCCTCCTTGCCCATCCATGAACTGTTATGATCTGTTCCTCACACAAAGCTGTCATGTATAAGCTTTGTGTACAGACGGGGCGGACTGGCCATAGGAAGAACCGTGACTTTTCCTGTTGCGGGCGGCAATAAGCTGAAACGGGAAGCCGTGTTATGCCGAATGGGCCGCGACTGGCTGAGGTCAAATCCAGGGCTGATTTCTCTTCCCAATCCACCCCTGTGTACAGACAACCTCTTGTAATGTCAATTATAGTATCTAAAAGCTGCTAATTACAGTGTGTGGACATGTGGGTGCTGTTCTTTATTGATAGTCATGCTGAAGATAACAATGTATGATTTAACTGCACAGTCTTGCAGCAGGTCTAATTGGAGGGGCTTGTGTTTTAGATTTAAGTATAGATGTGTCCAGTAGGGGTTGGAGTGGCAGTGTAGGAAATATCTTGAATTCTCTCTTAATGTAAAATTAATCACACTTCTTGTTTAATGTCCCCACATAGTAATTCTGCTGTGATTTGGGGAAGCCCCTTTCAAAGCTTTTGAATATTAAATGTTACACTCTTATTTGATTTTCTTATATTTGATTTATCAGTCTCATATTAAAACTTACTTGTATTTTGCACCGGGAGAATGATGGACGATTATTTGAACATAAGTGACAGTGAGTGGATTGTTCTGTTTGTGTTTGGTATGATGATGTGCCCCAGCCTCTGGAGGTATTGAATATGTAATGTGTGATAAGCCATAAGTAGCACCCTCTCGGGTCTCTTTAATAAACACAGCTCTTGAGTGGAGGAGATCTGTTGCCGAGGGAACCGTATGAGCTCAGAGCAACTTGGTGGGCGAAATACAAAAAGTGAAAGAAACATGGGTGGGAGAAAAAGAGGGAGATATATATAGAGAGAGAGAGAAAGAGAGAGAGAACTGTAATATGGAGAATATTTATGATTTGGGAAAAGACATGTTGGGGAAAATGTATGGGATTGAATTATTTATTTTTGTTAACAAGTGACACAGCATTTGTTTTTTGATGAAAAACATGATGAACCACGGCTGTTTGCATCAAACAGGACATTTGGTTTTACCAGGTTAACTTTTTCCTTCCCGTGAATTCATTTAACCATAGACTGATTGTGAAAATATTTTCTGGAAGTCATCTGATCAGTAATGTTAGCAGGCATTTCTTCAGGTGCTAATTAGATGTTCCATACAGCCTGACACAATACAGGCAGACTTTTAATGAGTTTTATAGTTGACACTTTTACAAAGTATGTTACAATAAACGTTTTACAGGGACAGAACACCCTGGGGTTACACCCTGAAAGCTCATGGCTCAGTCTTAGCAGGGAGCAAACCAGCAACATTCCAATTACCAGGCCTGAACTTTAGAGTGACATCAGTGGTTCTCAAACTTTTTTACATTCTGGACCCCAATCATATTTCAAACAATATATATATATATATATATATATATATATATATATATATATATATATATACTGGCAGCCAAAAGTTTGGAATAAGGTACAGATTTTGCTTTTATGGAAAGAAATTGGTACTTACATGAAACTGGTGTTGAGCCGGTAGAATTCAATGAAGCAGTCAGCTGAGGACACATGAGGCGTCTATTTCTCAAACTAGAGGCTCTGATGTACTTATCCTGTTGTTTAGTTGTACATCTAGCCTTCCACATCTCTTTCTGTCCTTGTTAGAGTCAGTTGTCCTTTGTCTTTGAAGACTTTAACGTACACCTTTGTATGAAATATTCAGTTTTTTTTGGCAATTTCAAGCATTGTATAGCCTTCATTCCTCAAAACAATGATTGATTGACAAGTTTCTAGAGAAAGCTGTTTCTTTTTTGCTATTTTTGACCTAATATTGACCTTAAGACATGCCAGTCTATTGCATACTGTAGCAACTCAAAAACAAACACAAAGACAATGTTAAGCTTCATTTAATGAACCAAATAGCTTTCAACTGTGTATGATATAATGGCAAGTGATTTTCTAGTACAAAATTAGCAATTTAGCATGATTACTCAAGGATAAGGTGTTGGAGTGATGGCTGCTGGAATTGGGGCCTGTCTAGATTTGATAAAAAATGACTTTTTCAAATAGTGATGTTGCTGTTTTTTACATCAGTAATGTCCTGACTTTACTTTTGATGCCATGCTCCTCGTAGAATGGGTGACTACTTTAAGGCGAAGCTAAACTGCACGCTTCATAAGCACTCAAAATTGCATCAATATGCCAATGAGACAGTCTTTGCTTGGACACCGAAACACCTCTGTTGCAGCCATCAAAGCACACAAACAACTGCTCTAACTTACGCCATTGGCTAGTACAGTTAACATAAACTTGCAGTGCCCGAACTGGGCAAATCATATGTAACATTTCATGCTCCTCCGACTCTAATGGGGAAGGAGAGAAGGACTGTAAATTAATGGTCTGTGAGTGAAATGACATAGAAATAACCTTGGGCAAATAGCCCAAATGAGGTCTTAACACAGCCTTTGAACACCCTGGCACAAAATCTGGCCACAAGGGATTGATCGACAGGGCATGCAAATCACGACTCTCTAAAAGCGATGCCACTAGCAGGTCTTTTTTAAGAGTCAAAAACTTGCCAGTAACTGTTGTCAAGGGCTCGAATGGGGCACCTGTCTCTTCTCTCGCCAGAACTCCCTCATGATCCACGAAATGGCCGAAAGAAAAAAATGAAATAAAATACCTTGTATCATCTGATAGAATCCCAAGAGAATAATGGCACTGACATAGCACTCTGCATGTTGGTTCGCATCACTCAGTTAGGGAATATTCTCTTATTCCAGCCCCCTCGTTCTGCAGCTGGTCCATGCAGGATCCCCTCCGCTGTGAGCAGCACTTCGAACAGGGAGGAGAGAGAGAGAGAGGCCGAGGCCACACCTCTATTGTCTTATTCATGTGCATTCTCCCAGAACGACACAGAAAAATATAATAGGGAAAAAGGGGCCCATTTTGTTTCCTTACCAGCGACAAATTGTCTCATACAGCGTTTTTTAATGGCAGCTGCTCACGACGTGCGTGGCTCTTGCATGCGTTGTTTGTCAGAAAATGGCTACCGGGCAAGGCCTCAGAGCATGTCCGATGAGACTTACGCTTTCGCTCAGGGGAAGGGTGACAAACATGAGGAGGATTCCGGTGTCCTTTCGCACATCTATCTTGTCAGACACAAAGCAAAAATCCCAAATTGCTCCAGCTCACTGAGCTCCTAATCTGGAGGCCATAGAACTGGAACAAGTGGGGATAACGCCTTATGGTGAGAAATTGCGAGCCTCGATGAAGCACTGTTGTCCTCGTCAGTCCCTTGTAATGTTTGGAAAACTTTGAAATTTACACTGTGTAAACGACGTCCTTATGTGTTTGCCACTCAAAAGGGAGAAAAATAATCCTTGCTTCGAAGTGAGTCACTAGAAACAAACACAGGCTTAGACAATTTCGTGCACCGAAGAACAGAAAATATGACTTAATGGCGCAAAAACGAGCGCCTTTATGGAGCCCGTGACATAGCTCCTTAGGGGGAGTTGCTTAAGCGCCATAAGCTAATAAATTGCCATGATTGTATAAGGGCTTCAGACCACATGACACTCGGACGGTGTTCATACGCAGCTCGAATTCCATTAATGGGAACTGTATGTCAGTGTATGTAGACTATAGGCACATGGGGCACATCTTAGTTTGTGATTTGATTATCTTGACCTGTATGGCACTATTACCATCCATTCTCCTTTTTGGCTTCTATTAAAGAGACTTCATTGTGTATTCGCCTATGGTGCGTAAGGGAATGCCTGAAAAGTCCACCCACTGTGCTAAAACGTCGGTGGTCGAAATGTGGTCAATTTGACCACACCAACATTACACAAACAATACCTAATGAAGGACAAGAGAATATGAAGGCTACAAGACATCCAATGACAGACCAGAACTAATAACCTAATAACTAATGACAGAACAGAACTGATAACAAGATAACAAGACTCATGAAAATAAACCAATGAAAAGACAGTACTAATAAACATAGTGAAACAAGAGGGCTGCCTCTGCGACCTTCGTGAAGACGCGAGGGGACAAAGACAGGCCGAAGGGGAGGACCTTCTACTGGTACGCCCAGCCCTGGAAAGCAAGCCGCAGGAAGGGTCTGTGTCGAGGTAAAACCGAGATGTGGAAGTATGCTTCCTTCAGGTCTACCGGCGCAAACCAATCTTGATGCCGGACGTTCGCTAAAATGCGTTTTTGCATCAGCATCTTGAACAGGACACTGTGCAAAGCCCGGTTCAGTACTTACAGGTCCAAGATTGGACGCAACCAACCGCCTTTCTTCAGTACGATGAAGTAGGGGCTATAAAACCCCTTCTTCATCTCGGCCGGAGGGACAGGCTCTATTGCACCCTTCCGTAGAAGGGTAGTGATCTCCGCATACAAGGTAGTGGCGTTCTCGCTCTTCTCTGAAGTGAAGCGTACGCCGCTGAACCTGGGTGGGCGCCTAGTGAACTGAATCGCGTAGCCGAGTCAGACGGACCGGGTCAGCCATTGCGACGGGTTGGAAAGCACAAGCCATGTGTCCAAACTCCTGGACATACCGGCGGGTGGGGCCTCGTGGCGGGGCAGAGCCTGAGGTGCCACGTTGAGGGGGCTCGAGCCCCATGGCCGTGCTGAGTCGAGGGACATCAAAGCACTTACCTGGCTCCTAATACCCACCATAGGATCGGTCGGGGAGGGGGGAGTCCGTTGGAATCAACCCAGTGTGGGCATGCTTGTGCCACAGCTGGGCGTGCAGGAGTGCCAAACCTGCTGAAATGGGACAGTGGACAGTGGTCGTGATGACGGCCGTGCGCACCAGATATGTGACCCAGGGAACAAGAAAACCGCTCTTTTGTCGAACTTTTGGGTACCACAGCCTCTTGGGCATGTGGCGAAATTAAATGAAAATGGAACAAAAGATTGTCCTCCCGGCCTTCCACCGGGGGATGGAGTGGTCTGTTCACCAGCTCCAGAGCAGCGGGTCTCTTCGTCCCTGGGTCGCCCATCTCAGGGGTGCTTCAAAGCCTTTCTCAGGTTCTTGGCGGCCGGCCGTGAGATGGGTGGCGTCTGCTTCCTGCGGTGGGCTCCACGCCGGGGCCGGGCTGCAGGGGCGGGCTGCGGCGGAGCCGGTGCTGTTGCTGCAGGAGGACGCCCTTGGCGACGAGCAGATGGGGTGCGGGGTCTTGAGCCGCACTGGGGCAGGATGTGTTGGATAGCCTCCGTCTGCTGCTTCACCACTGAGAACTGCTGGGCAAAGTCCTCGACGGTGTCGCCGAACAGGCCAACCTGGGAGATGGAGGCGTCAAGGAACCGTGCCTTGTCAGCCTCTCTCATCTCGACCAGGTTGAGCCAAAGGTGGCATTCCTGCATCAATCCCGGGCTGGAACTACCCTCGTGCAGTTCTTTTAGCGCCTTGGCTTGGTGTACCTGCAGGAGAGTCATGGCGGGCAGGGTGGAGGCGGCTTGTCCAGTGGCACTGTGGGCCTTAGCCGTCAGAGACGACGTGAACTTACAGGCCCTGGATGGGAGCTTCTTATACACCTGGGGGATCCCCGAATAGCCCCTGGCCACCCCAGGGGGAGAAGTCACTGAAATGCACAGTAATATCCAGCAGATGAGGTGAATGAACTCGGCAGAAGAATTCAGCTCAATGAATAGAACCGCTCGGCTCTGAAAAGAAAATCTGAATGAGTGGTTGCATACCAGCTCCTTTTATACCCGTATGTCCTGGGGAGTGGTATGCAAATTCCACTCGCCAATTCCCATTGGCCTTTTTTCAAAGATCAGAGGTGTTTGGGGCTCCCTAGTGTCACTACATCGACACAACATCGAGTGAGTGACAGATAGGGAACGTGATTTTTCCAATACGAATCAAGTTCCGATATAGTGCTTCAATGTGAAATGTGTTGGTTTTTCGACACAAGCTTCGAAGCTTTCGTATTGACCATCACATCACAAGCCAAGACATGGAGGTTACTGGATTAGGAGTGTTAAGGTTCCTGTCTGCTACTCTAAAAGTGAACAATAGTGATGGTCGCTTTCGAAACACTGCTTCATAAAGCTTCAAAACCTTTACGAATCATTTGTTTAGAAACAATGCTTCAGAGCGCGTATCAAACTGGACAAGTCATACTGTTTTGAAACAGTTTCTAAATGTTTTGCAGTTATGCTAGGGGGCTTTGATCCCACAGTGAAACTGTTAATCAGTGTTATGTAGACTGTTACTGATCTCGAGTCAGTTCAGCAATAACTTAGGTTGAAGTCATTAAAACTCATTTTTAACCACTCCACAGATTTCAAATTTGCAAACTATAGTTTTGGCAAGTCGTTTAGGACATCTACTTTGTGCATGACATGAGGAATTAAAATAAAATAAAAATAATGTCAAGCCTTTAGGCAATTAGCCAATTAGCTTCTGATAGGCTAATTGGTTAATTGGAGTCAACTGGAGGTGTACCTGTGGATGTATTTTAAGGCCTACCTTCAAACTCAGTATCATGGGAAAATCCAAAGAAATCAGCCAAAAAAAAAAAAAAAAAACTGTGGACCTCCACAAGTCTGGTTCATCCTTGGGAGCAATTTCCAAATGCCTGAAGGTACCACGTTCATCTGTACAAACAATAGTAGGCAAGTATAAACACTATGGGACCACGCAGCCATCATACCGCTCAGGAAGGAGACACATTCTGTCTCCTAGAGATGAATGTAGTTTGGTGCGAAAAGTGCAAATCAATCCCAGAACAACAGCAAAGGTCCTTGTGAAGATGCTGGAGGAAACAGGTAGACAAGTATCTATATCCACAGTTAAACGATTCCTATATCGACATAACCTGAAAGGCTACTCAGCAAGGAAGAAGCCACTGCTCCAAAACTGGCATAAAAAGCCAGACTACAGTTTGCAAGTGCACATGGGGACAAAGATCTCACATTTTGGAGAAATGTCCTCTGGTCTGATGAAACAAAAATGGAACTGTTTGGCCATAATTACCATTGTTATGTTTGGAGGAAAAAGGGTGAAGCTTGCAAGCCGAAGAACACCATCTCAACCATGAAGCATGGGGGTGGCAGCATCATGTTGTGGGGTGCTTTGCTGCAGGAGGGACTGGTGCACTTCACAAAACAGATGGCATCATGAGGATGGAAAATTATGTGAATATATTGAAGCAACATCTCAAGACATCAGCCAGAAAGTTAAAGCTCGGTCACAAATGGGTCTTCCAAATGGACAATGACCCCAAGCATACCTCCAAAGCTGTGGCAAAATGGCTTAAGGACAACAAAATCAAGGAATTGGAGTGGCCATCACAAAGCCCTGACCTCAATCGGATAGAAAATTTGTGGGCAGAACTGAAAAAGTGTGTGCGAGCAAGAAGGCCTACAAATCTGACTCCGTTACACCAGTTCTGTCTGGAGGAATGGGACAAAATTCCAGCAACTTATTGTGAGAAGTTTTGACCCAAGTTAAACAATTTAAAGGCAATGCTACCAAATACTTAAAAAGTATATGTAAACTTCTGACCCACTGGGGATGTGATGAAATAAATAAAAGCTGAAATAAATCATTCTCTCTACTATTATTCTGATATTTCACATTCTTAAAATAAAGTAGTGATCCTAACTGACCTAAGACAGGGAATGTTTTCTATGATTAAATGTCAGGAATTGTGAAAAACTGAGTTTAAATGTATTCGGCTAAGGTGTATGTAAACTTCTGACTTCAACTGTATAAAAGAGCACAGGCACAGGTTAGGAAAGTGATAAGAATTGCCAAAAGAAAGCATTGGATAGAATTTTGTGACACAATTGGAGAGAAAATAGATGTCAGTGATTTATGGGGTATGATAAAGAAATTGGGCAGGAATCATAGGAGCTGCAGTCTTCCTGTTTTGATAAGTGAAGAGAAACAAATAGTCAGTGAAGAAAAAGCAGAAGTATTAGCTAAAACCTTTGTTAAAGTGCATAGTAATGGTAATGTATCAGATGAGGTGAGGAGATACAGAGAACAGTGTTTGAGAGAGAACCCAGAAGTCTTGAAGAAAACAAGTCTTTCTGGATCTACTATAGATGTATTTTTTACTTATATGAGCTTACAGATTCTTGTGGGGGTGAGACATACATCTCCAGGGAAGGACCAAGTTTGTTACGAAATGCTTAAACATCTATCATATCCATCCATCATTAAATGTAATATTAGATCTTTTCAATAGGATATGGGAAGAAGGAAAGCGTCCCTCTTCCTGGAAACATGGTGTTGTGGTCCCAATAGCAAAGCCAGGTAAGGATCAGTCTGTTCCAACAAATTATAGACCTATAGCACTAACTTCAAATCTTTGCAAATTAATGGAAAGAATGGCGATGAATCGTTTAGTTTATATGCTTGAAAATAAAAGGTTGCTATATCCACATCAAAGTGGCTTCAGGAAAGGTCGCAGTACAATGGATGCGGTTTTATGTCTAGAAACTGATATTAGAAAGGCAATAGTGAATAAAGAAGTACTAATCGGGGTATTCTTTGATATTGAGAAGGCTTATGATACGATGTGGAAAGAAGGCCTGCTAATCAAAATGAAGAAAATGGGAATAAAATGGAGGTTATATAACTGGGTTATGAGTTTTTTAATGGATCGGACAATACAGGTAAGGGTGGGAACATCATATTCAAAAGTATACTCAATAGATAATGGTACACCTGAAGGTATTGTCTGCAGTCCCATTTTGTTTAATATTATGATCAATGAAATCTTTTCAAAAATTGGGACTGGGGTTGGAAGATATCTGTGCAGACGATGGAGCATTATGGAAGAGGGGAAGGAATGTCAAATATGTGGAGGATAGAATGCAGGAGGCAATAGATAAAGTTGTTAACAGTTGGGGGTTCTGATTCTCAGTAACTAAAACGCAGGTAGAATGTTTTTCAAGAAGGAAAAAACAAACGTTAAACTAAAGATGTTCAATCAGGTATTAGAACAAGTATCAAAAATCAAGTACCTGGGAGTATGGATGGATTCAAAGTTAACATTTGAATGCCATATTCAAAAAGTAGTGAATATATTCTTACAAATGTAAGAAGGGAATAAATGCATTATGATGCTTGGCTGGAACAGATTGGGGGGCTAGTTGCCCTTTCCTAAAGAGAATATATAGTGCTTTAATAAGATCCACTATAGATTATAGCAGTATTATATACAGTGTTGTGAAAAAGTGTTTGCCCCTTCCTGATTTCTTATTTTTTTGCATGTTTGTCACACTTAAATGTTTCAGATCATCAAACAAGTTTAAATATTAGTCAAAGATAACACAAGTAAACACAAAATGCAGTTTTTAAATGAAGGTTGTTATTATTAAGGGAAAACAAAATCCAAACCGACATGGCCCTGTGTGAAAAAGTGATTGCCCCCTAAACCTAATAACTGGTTGGGCCACCCTTAGCAGCAACAACTGCAATCAAGCATTTGTGATAACTTGCAATGAGTCTTTTACAGCGCTGTGGAGGAATTTTGGCCCACTCATCTTTGCAGAATTGTTGTAATTAAGCCACATTGGAGGGTTTTTGAGCATGAACTGCCTTTTTAAGGTCATGCCACAGCATCTCAATAGGATTCAGTTCAGGACTTTGACTAGGCCACTCCAGAGTCTTCATTTTGTTTTTCTTCAGCCATTCAGAGGTGGACTTGCTGGTGTGTTTTGGATCATTGTCCTGCTGCAGAACCCAAGTTCGCTTCAGCTTGAGGTCACGAACAGATGGCCGGACATTCTCCTTCAGGATTTTTTGGTAGACAGCAGAATTCATGGTTCCATTTATCACAGCAAGTCTTCCAGGTCCTGAAGCAGCAGAACAGCCCCAGACCATCACACTACCACCACCATATTTTACTGTTGGTATGATGTTCTTTTTCTGAAATGCGGCGTTACTTTTACGCCAGATGTAATGGGACACACACCTTCCAAAAAGTTCAACTTTTGTCTCGTCAGTCCACAGAGTATTTTCCCAAAAGTCTTGGGGATCATCAAGATGTTTTCTGGCAAAAATGAGACGAGCCTTAATGTTCTTTTTGCTCAGCAGTGGTTTTCGTCTTGGAACTCTGCCATGCAGGCCATTTTTGCCCAGTCTCTTTCTTATGGTGGAGTCATGAACACTGACCTTAACTGAGGCAAGTGAGGCCTGCAGTTCTTTGGATGTTGTTGTGGGGTCTTTTGTGACCTCTTGGATGAGTTGTCGCTGTGCTCTTGGGGTAATTTTGGTCGGCCGGCCACTCCTGGGAAGGTTCACCACTGTTCCGTGTTTTCGCCATTTGTGGATAATGGCTCTCACTGTGGTTCTCTGGAGTCCCAAAGCTTTAGAAATGGCTTTATAACCTTTTCCAGACTGATAGATCTCAATTACTTTCTTTCTCATTTGTTCCTGAATTTCTTTGGATCTCGGCATGATGTCTAGCTTTTGAAGATCTTTTGGTCTACTTCACTTTGTCAGGCAGGTCCTATTTAAGTGAGTTCTTGATTGAGAACAGGTGTGGCAGTAATCAGGCCTGGGTGTGGCTAGAGAAATTGAACTCAGGTGTGATAAACCACAGTTAAGTTATGTTTTAACAGGTGGGGCAAGCACTTTTTCACACAGGGCCATGTAGGTTTGGATTTTGTTTTCCCTTAATAATAACAACCTTCATTTAAAAACTGCATTTTGTGTTTACTTGTGTTATCTTTGACTAATATTTAAACTTGTTTGATGATCTGAAACATTTAAGTGTGACAAACATGCAAAAAAATAAGAAATCAGGAAGGGGGCAAACACTTTTTCACACCACTGTATATAGTTCAGCTTCTGCATCTCTGAAAAAAAGGTAGAAGTTATCCAATCCCAGGCATTAAGAATTTGTTGTGGTGCATTCAGATCTTCACCAGTAGCTGCTCTTCAAGTGAAAGTGGGAGAAATGCCTTAGGAAATTCACTGGTTACAAATTAAAATGGTTTATTGGATATCAATAAAAGGACATAGTTATAGTCATCCTGTAAAGAAAGTTCTAGACAACTGTTAGGAGTATAAATATTATCAGTTGGCGAGTTTCGGATGGAACGCAAATAATGAGGCTCACCGAATGGGAATTTTTAATGTTGTAGTAAGCCCAACAGTGGCAATGCCAGTGTTACCTCCCTGGATGTTTTCAATGCCATCAGTCAATTTATAGTTGCTGGAAAAAATAAATGACAAACAAATATGGGTTTCTAAGGATATGATAGTGAGGCAATATATAGATCAAGAGTATTTTTATTGTATACAAATTTATACTGATGGTTCAAAGGATCCAGCGTCTGGACATGCAGCAGCAGTAGTTATTCCTCAGTCTGACTGTAAAATAGGGAGAAGAACATCTAATCATCTATCTGTTTACTCATCAGAAATTATAGCAATACAGTTGGCCCTTCAGTGGTTGGAAGAGGTTCAGCCACTAAATGTGATGGTCTGTTCTGACTCTCTTTCTGGCCTTACCAGTGATTTTAATAATTAATAATTATCTTTGATAATTATTAATTATTGCTAATAACCAAACCTGCTCCTAAATGTAGCGCACTACATTTACTGGAGCCCCATATGAGGTTTTAATGAGTTAGATTCAATTAATTAATTTAAATATTAATTAATAACTAAAGAAATAATTATTAATTATTTCTGATAGTAACACTGATCTAAACAACCAGTAAAGCCCTACATAATAATTGGTGCCCCATGTGAGGCATCCTACGTGCCAGTTTGTCACAGTGTGTATGCATAAGAATCCTTATTTCAAAGTTTGGTTCTGTTTGACAATTGACTTCACTCACAACTTGCCAAGCATAAGCCAAACCGCCTTTGGGGCCGTCACTTTATTCTCTCTCGTACTAACCACACACACGTGACCCCTCTCAAACATTCTCGCACACATTTTTGGCTAGTAGATAGCTTCGTGATAAAGCTCAGCTTTGTCCCTAAGCTATCGTACAAGCAGATACACACGGTAAACTGGTAGACGCCATTGACTGGTTTCTCTCCGCCAACATTCGCGGCCATATTCTCTGGCCGGGAGTCTCGCGTGACATACTCTCCACGAGAGTCTCGTCTGCCATTTTGTGCACGTCCCTCCTTACACACACACACACACACACACCCTCATGTGTTATAGGATTATTTTGGTTTCCATATCCAATCATATCACTGTTTAGTTTGTAGTTGTAAGTCGGAAGTTTATTGACTGCATTGTATTAATTATTAGTTGATATTACTGCATAAATAAACTTTTATATTTCAAAGAGAAGTGTTTTGGTTTGTTTTGCATACACATGTGTCACATGCTGACGGATGTCAGTGCTCGGATTCAAGCCTTCATTGTTTCTTTTCGAAAATCGATATTCGGATGTCGATTTTCCTAAGAGAACAATCTAATATTGAGACTGTTATACTATCTGGTTATTAGTCCCTGATTCCAGGGTGGTGCCCCAGCAATATTGATCCTTATTAATATTCTATTGATTTTTGATAATTGATAATTATCTTTGATGATTGTTGAATTTGAATGATCAATAAGCTAGTGTTAATTTTAATCAATGTTTCATCGATGTTAACAATTAACGATTATCTTTGATAATTGTTGATTGGATTAAAAAAAGCTAACCTTGATTCAAATCAATGTTCTATTGATTTTAATAACTAATAATTATCTTTGATAATTATTAATTATTGCTAATAACCAATCCCGCTCCTAAACGTAGCGCACTACATTTACTGAAGCCCCATATGAGGTTTTAATGAGTTAGATTCAATTAATTAATTAAAATATTAATTAATAACTAAATAAATAATTATTAATTATTTCTGATAGTAACACTGATCTAAACAACCAGTAAAGCCCTACACCAGCTTAATGAATAGGAAATCTAATTCTAGAAAGGATATTCTTTTTGAAAACTTTCAGACATGGTTTAGAATACAACAACAAGGGATAAAAACATTATTTCTGTTGGTGCAGGCACACGTGGGGGTAAAAGGTAATGAACTAGCAGATGAAATGGCTAAACAGGCATTAGATTATCCAAGAATAGATATTAATGCACCACTGAGTAAAGCAGAAATGAGAGGATTAATTAAAGAGACAGTTAAAAGGAGGTGGCAAGAAATGTGGACCCAGGATAGAAGACATCTATATGGAATTATAAATGAGGTAGGAAATGAGAGAGTAGTTTGTGGCAAAAGAAGGGATGACACAGTAATTTCATGACTCCATATTGGACACACTGCATTGAACCAGTCACTATTTAAGATAGGAAAGCATAACAATGGACTGTGCAATAATTGTGGATTACTGGAAACTGTTGAACATGTTCTATTAGAATGCATAGGTTAATACAAAGAAAGATCTCAGCTCAGAGAAGATGTTAAAGCCATATCCAAAGGGATAAATACTTTAACATTACAGAACTTATTGAATAACAGGCTGTATTAGATTACCTAAAGACAACAGGTCTGATTAGAAGAATATAACATCAAGTCCTTGGGAAATAATATGATATTCAGATTAAACAATTAGATTTCAGATAGGTGTTTTTTTTTTTTCTCCTCTCTTTTCCATATTTTTATTTCCTTCTTCATTAATGCCTCACACTGCATCCCAGTAGGTGGCAGAAATGCACCTAAGCTGGTTTGCCAACCGCCAATAAATCCAAAGAAGAAGAAGACTTCATGCAGCACTGCACAAACCGATCGGCGCTGGACTTGAAGCTGTGCATGTTGGTTAGAAATTTTGTCACCAGCGCGTCACCGTGACGTATGCTATCAAAGTACTGCAAGAGCGATTTGAGAGCAGCCAGCTGACGCAGCCGCTGCAGTTGCTCAGAGGAGCTGCACAAGCTCTGATGACAACACAGCTCATTCACGATTGGCCAGACTCACAACATGACAATGGTTACACGTGTTTCATGGGCTGCTTTCGCAATTGCATGCTTCACATTCTACTTTTACTACTTCTGCTATGTCAGTAATAAGAATAGTGTGGTAGTATGCCATTACCATGGTGTTTATTTGGACTCCTCCAGTTCGGCGAAAACTTTCACAACTGTGTTTTTATTAACAGTACATCATGTTTATATCATGTTATATTATGTTTGTCATAGTAATATTGTGTTTATTCATTAAAAACATTCAAAATGATTACAAATACTAACTCGTATTTTAATTGGTATTAAAATAATACAGGCTTTTATTGTACTTCTTGCACACCCAACAGGCACTGTATTAAGCAGTACATAAACCTTTCAAATTAATAATGTTTCTGATTATTTTGTGTAAAATTCAAGCATCTGTCTATCTGAATCACATTTCGTCTGCAAACATCGCGTGAACTTCCGTGACTGATGTAGGTTCAGCAAAAGTGTCTGGCTTGACAGCTCTCTTTTAAACTCCTCCCCCGACTGCAAACGGCAAATCTCGCAAATCAGTATATCGAGATGCAGTTCAAGTTGAACACACCTAATGACAGAACAGAACGGATGACAAGAGGTGTGTTTGACTTCGACTGCAGCTTGCCTTACCGATCGGCGAAATTTGCCGAGTCGGGGGAGGAGCTGAAAATGGAGCCGTCAAGCCAGACACCTTCTGCTTCCCGTTGTGTGCTGACCCACGTTAGTAACGGAAGAACCTGCAATGTTTTCTTTTTTGGTTACAGACGAAGTGGAATTCAGATAGACAGA
The DNA here is from genome assembly GCF_019703515.2 of Myxocyprinus asiaticus. Classification (NCBI taxonomy): domain Eukaryota; kingdom Metazoa; phylum Chordata; class Actinopteri; order Cypriniformes; family Catostomidae; genus Myxocyprinus; species Myxocyprinus asiaticus. The sequence goes on along the minus strand of NC_059376.1, from coordinate 14,672,617 downwards.
GGTTTGAAATTTTCATATAAAAACCAGAAACATTATTGATTTGAAAAGTTTGAGTTCGTCTTAATACAGTGCCTGCTGTGTGTACAAGAGAAAGTCCAATAAAAGTCTATTTATTTTAATACCAATAAAGGACTCTGTATTTTTAATAATTTTGAATAAAAGTTTCTATGAATAAACATGACATATTACTATGATAAACATATTATAATATGAGATAAACAATGTACTGTTATAAAAACACAAATTAGCGAGAGTTTAGTGCAACTGGAGGTGTCATAATAAACACCTTGGTAATGGCATACCACCATACTACTCTTATTTCTGCCACAGACTGACATAGCAGAAGTAGTATAAGAAGTATGTGTCATTTGCTATTCGAACGCATCCTAGGAAACACACACAGCCGTTGTCATCTGTGATTCTGGCCAATCACGAATAAGCTGTGACGTCATCAGAGCTCTTGCAGTCACTCTGGAGAAGCTGCGCTGGATGCACCAGCCGGCTGCTCTTGAATTGCTCTCACGGTACTTTAATGGCATACGTCACGGTGATGCGGCGCTGGTGCCATCTCAAGTCAGACAAAATTTCTGAGCAACTTGCACTGCTTCAAGTCAAACTCCGATCGGTCTGCGCAGCACTACATGAAGTCGAACACACCTAAGATAACAAGACTCATGTACATAAACCAATTAAAATTAACAGGACTAATAAACATGGACTAATAAACTTGGTGAAACAAGAGGGTCACATGACAGTCACATGACAAGGAAACCACATGACATGAAACAGGAACAGGAAGCATTGAACTAAACTTCCAAATAAAAGACATGAATTCAAAACATGGACAAAAACACATTTAAACGTGACATTAGCACTGCTTTAACCTTGTTTTATGATGCCCTTAATTCCAGTGACAGAGGGATACAGTGTGAAAAGATGTTACGGTGAATTGCTCAACAGACAACCAATCACAATCTAAACAGTGCTCACCTCATTGAATATTCATGCACTTTGTAGAGTGGCAGAAATGTGATGGACTGTGTTTACTATCAGAGTCTGAGTAAACAGTTAAAATGTCAAACTATGATGGCAAGCTTGTTAAAGGTGTTGTTTTTTTTAAATGAAATGACATGCAGAAAATGTCCCTACCTGTCAAATATCACTGAAATCTGTGCCATGAAATATCACACTTGTCTCTGTGACATCTATAGGCTCTGTAAACAGTGGGGGTGGGGGCGGGCCATATTCTTTAATCAATCATAAGACTTTGAAGCACGTTCACAGGACAGCCATTGTATGGGTGGCTGGAAGCTGAGATCATCAATTTGACAATTGTCAATTTGAGGTATGAGAATATGCAAATAAAAACATTAACCCAGTGTTTACAAATGTACATTATGAAACCTGAGTACCCAGGATTAATTACTCTGGGTTAACATAATCTTGTGTTAACTTATTCCATGTTTTACTCTAATCATACTTTACCCAAAGTTAAAAAGTGTGGTTTGAAAAAAGTGTTATGAGTTTATGCATATTGCCCTGTGTAGACTTTGTTTGCCTGTTTGTTTGGTTTAAAGAATAATGATCAGTTTTCATATGACATATTGTGCAGTGTTTGTGTGCTGAGTTCAAAGTGGTTACTGGTGTTAATAGCTCATTTAAAGGCTGTGAAATGAAAAAGGGTTGCAGGTGCTGGCAGACAGAATGTAATATTCCTCCATCTCTGTCTCTGGACACTGGAATCCATCACTTGGCACTCCTCATAATACACCCACACACGCACAGCCGCTGGGTTGCCAGGCAGCAGTGGTGTCCTGGTAACTAGGGGACAAAGCAATGCCAGTGCAGTGCTGTACCATTTACAGTCTGCCATAGTCACAAGCCTCAAAATCAGGGGCATAGGAGTGGTTAAAGTGGCAGGACACAATGAATAAAAATAATTATCTCCCAAAAATGTTGACAACGAACATATACATTTCTAAAAGTGGGGGCATGTCCTCTGCATCTGTTTTGATGATTGCTATGTCAAAAAATAAATAAATAAATATATTTAAGTCATATTACATAGATCTCGATAGATCGTTTCCCTGCCTTCAGCCCAAGGTAGGGTAGGATCCAGCACCTCTGCAACCCTACATTGGATAAGTGGGTATAGAAAATGGATGGATGGATATTACATAGATTATTTTTCAATTTACTTATAATTATCTTATTAGTAGTGTTGGGTTCAAGTCCACCTTAGTCGAGTCCGAGTAAAATCTTTTTCTGATTCAAGTCCGGGTCTTTAAACAATTGAGTCCGAGTCCAAAAGGGGCCGAGTCGGACTCAAGACCGAGTCCATAACAGGCCGAGTTGAGTCCGAGTCTGAATGAATCTGTTCATTAATTAAAATTGTAACTGTAAACTCAACATCAATTTTTAAACTTAATTTAAACTTAACAATTAAGAAAAACAGTTTGTCAACATAAATGTAACAAAAACACCTCTATATTTTATGATTAGTTTCCTGCTGAACAAACTTCAAAGTGGTTTCAGAATGAAAGCATATGCTTTTGGTGTATGAAGACAAAACTGTCCTTCAACACACTTCTTATTGCATTCTGTTGACTTTTTCAATTATTTGATGCTTTTTCCCCTCCACTCAAACATAGACTAAAGAAAGTGAAAGATGCATTAGTCATTAAATCCAGAGTTATTACTGTGTCAAATCTTAGTTTTGTTTTTTATTTCTACTTCATTTTCAATTTGTCAATTCAAATTAATGTAGTTTTTATTTAAAATGATCCCTATCTATAGAAATAATAGTCTATACTGAGATTTTTTCTCTATCTGCAGACTGATTTGGGAAAATACAGTAAATACAAATGGGTCAACACAGTAGTAATTAGCACTCGCTGAGAAGTTACGTCTCACAATTTGACTGCAAATGCTGCATCCAAAAACACTGGAATAGCCCACTGATAATATTAGGGCCATGTCCTCACGGACATGATTAACCACATAATGCAGGGCAGTTCTGCGTGTTGCTTTTGTACCTAAATCCCTGATGCGTCCGTGTGCGTCTCGCAGCAGCTGCCGCAGAAGATAATTTTTTTTTATAAATGATATTTGCTTGAGCGGCAGCCGCGTTGGTCTGCAATCTGTCTGAAATCTTTAAATACCAACCAAAGAAAATTTCATTGAGCTCTTCTTTAACCACAAAAACATGGAGAATAATAATTTTGAGTCATCAATTTAACAGAATTGTCCTTCAAAATTGTCAGAGATATAGTGGTTTACAATAAAAATAAAATAAACATTTAAAATAAAAATGTCATAACTAACCAAATTCAACTCGTAACATGAAGTTTAGCTTCATACACAACTCTGTCATCGAATAATACATTTATTTTATAGTCTATAATTAAATTATAAACAAAACATTTCACTGCACAAAATATCTTAATATTTTATTGTGCATGGTTGAATGTTGTGAATGGTGGACAAATGCTGTAAAAGAATGTATTTTAAGCAGCTCGTCAATGCTTTGAATACAGTCAGTCTATAATAAATAGGTGCTGTTTATCTGTTTAGAGTTGCTGTCTGCTTTAGCAATAATGCTTTTTTCCATGACTATTTAAAAAGATACACAGTTAATTCATCAAGTTATTGACCAGTTCAAACTGACAACACTGCGTGGACCACAAGAGACTACAGTGCCTACATGCCTAAATGTGTAGATACATTACACCTAAAAAGACTTAATATCCCATATTAATACTATTTTTATGTATTTTTATTTCGATATGCTGTTTTTAGTAAACTGTGAGAGACATGATGTGGGTGACTCAATGAAGTTCTTGATTTTAAGTTTTTAACCATGATGAAACAAATGCCACATGCAATTTTACCAGTTGTCAGGTCCCGTGTCGTGTGAAACTGCCTTGTTTTGTTTCTGTTACATTGGATACATACCCGTCTTTATTTACATAATGACAAAAATGAAAATTTGAATAAGTTTGCTATATTTACTTTGTTGAATTAAGATGGAAATTCATCATAATAGACTGTAAAAAGGGTCCATGTAAGCAGTTTACTTCTGTTTACTAATAACAGAAAAGTCAGGTCTTATCTTTCACATCCTATAAACCTCTGTGATCACATCAAGCCAATGATTGCAGCCATTTACATGTTATTGCTAAAAGCCAAAAGTATACCCATCAAATTTTTATCTTAGAACCAGACGTAGAACAGACTGATCTCACAGTGAGATCGGAAATAGTAGGTCAACTTTTCTTTATCTAAAATCGGCGTATACTTACTGAAATTCGGAACACTGCCCCATGTGGCCAAACAGCGCAGCGCGGCCATCACTGATTATGTGATCGTGATTACTCCCTGATCACAACAGGATTCTATTCACGGTGTTCCCCGTTGGTGTGACGCACATCCAGATACAACACGCTTCTGGGTGCGCCACAGGGGCACAAGCAATTGAGCTGGAGCCGTTGCAGACATGTCTGTGAGGACATGACGGCGGTATAATGTCGCCGATCCTAGTGTATCGGAACTATCGGAAACAACATGCTGACCTCCCGTGTGATCATGTTGCGTAGAAGAAGAATAGAGTTTCTTCTTTCTTTGCAGAGGAATATACTGTGTGTAAGGGCCTCTTGAATGTCTTGCTACTTTAAATTTTGAATATTTGGACGTTCCCAAAATATATGATAATGTTTTGCTCTGTGGCATCCACAGTTCGCTAAAATTCAATTATATGATTTTTGGATGGTTTGGTGGAACAAATATGAGTAATTATCATCCCTTGTGCCCACAAGCTTGTAAATGATTTTCTCCTCCTTTTTCAAACTAGATTTTTTTAGAGTTCTTATTTGCTACTCTCTTAGTGCATCAATATAAATGAATCCTGATAAAAAATCAGCACATTTTGTCAAACTGGTGGCTTTGTTAGTATAAAAGAATTCTAGTTTGCTATCTGATTTGGCAGTAGACTTTTGTTGCCATGTGAAAGATGTGAGCTGGACATAAAATCTTGAGCTTTCAAACCACACATCTTATTTGATAACATTAAGGACATGTCGGGATTATATTTCTGTGTGAAAGAAAGTCTTGAGCTTGCTGGTGCAGGCATACCACTACTGGAAAACAAGGAAGCCACACCCTTAAAGCATTTGCTGAAATGCTGTCTTTCTTAGAGTATTCAGAAAAGCTTTTAAAAGCACATTACAGAAACTTTACTAAACTGATTAGAGGAGTCATTTATGTGGGAGTATTTCTGCAAAACGACTGCCCAGCAAGTATTCCAACAGCATTGTATTAAACCAACTCTAGCAATACTTTTAGTAATTTTTGGTAAACTCATTAAAAATATTTAGACATGAAGAAATTAGGTTTAATTTGTGAAACATGATATTCATTGAGCAAAAGTACTGGTATGTGGGATTCGTGATGTCAACGGAAAGGAAAGTAATTTCAGTGACTGAGCAAGTTATTACATTTTGATAAAAGATTACGAAGAGATTTTTTTTTTTTTTATTGGAATAACGTGCACTGACGTATCTAACACAATAAGACCAGAAACATGAGATGTGTCTTACGTCCTCAGCTCAGCTAAAAAATTAACTTTTCTTAAACAAGATGGTCTTCGTAGAACAAACGGAAACAGAAAGTATCGTGGATGCTACAGAATGATAGCACACAACACTCTCAACCTGCTCACTAGCGCTCTGAGTGAGAAGGGAATCTCTGGGGTAAACTTTAGGAGTGTTATAACTATGTTTATGATTTTGTGGCAGTACTTCTATATTGACTTTATAATACTTTATTTTACAATATACAGTATACTGTACTGTAATATTATAATTTTACATATTATATATTTTACTTCCATCTACTGAGGTACTTTAACTTGGGAATTAATATAACTTGCATTTGAACATCATATTTTCTGGTAATTTGGTATTGATGTTTTAGAAAAATATTAACATGGATGAGAAATGATTTACGTTTCTGTTGATGCAAAGAATTGTGGGTTGTGAGTGCCAACAAAGGATACACCTCTTGGTTATTGTCGCTTTGCTCTGACAAGCTCTGCAAAACTCCCCATAGGAATGAATGGGAGATTGCCATGAACAGCGCAGTTTTTTACCAAATAAATCTCGTAAACAGAATGAATAATAATCTTAAGTGGGCTGAAATGAAGAGTGACATTGTAAAGCATATTTATCTTATATTTTTATAACAGAAATCGTTAAATTACACAGTAATTTGACTGAAAACTGTGGAGACTGTGAATCAGAATAAAGAAACCGATTATCACAGTCACTTGAAAAGAGAAAAGCGTCCTTTGATTACACATCAGATAAGATTAATGTAAATGAACAGAACTGCTTATAACATTTTATAATACACTCATTTTGATGCTGTGAACTGTTTATTTAAAATAGCTTTTACTATTACATGAATCAATACATGAATTAATGTTCAGTTATTAACTTTAATTTACCTTGGAGGAAATGTAAGTGTCCTCTTTCTCCTCCCACTCTCCTCTCTACTCCTCTGTGTGAAGTCCTAGTTCTGTCCTTCAGCCACCTCTGTGTCTTCCTGTGAGCTTTCAAACCTATATCCTGTGGCCTCTTCAAATGCTATATCGACCATTCGAGGTGTAGGTGTTTCTCCACTTATCCTGCTGCTCATCCCTGGGTTTCTCTATATGTCTTTTCTTCTGCCTTACTCTCTGGCTGTGTTTCAAAATCTTGTGAGCTGCCTACCTATGCACCATTTCTGGTAGCTGCTTGCAAGGTTTTGTGTGTGGTTCATTCAGTGCCCAAAAATGTTGTCTAGGAGGGTTTCGAATTTGAATGTTTGAGTCAATTGCTCAATTTAAACATTTTACAAATGCCTACGATGCCCAAAAATGTCTACTTTGGCAGCTCACAAGGTTTCGAAATTGGACATTCAATCTGAACTTTCAACTATGTGCAAAAATGCTGCCTAGGTAAGCAGTTCAATAGGTTTTGAGTTTACAGGTTTGAAACAGACATTTCAGTGTGCCTATGTTACACAAAAATGCTGTCTAGGTAGGCAGTTCACTACTGTAGGTTTTGAGATTGAACATTTTAATTGGACATTCAAATGTGCCTTTGCCCAAAAATGCTAAATTCAAACATTCAAATGTGTCTACTTGATTTTGAGTTCACATGTACCAAACCTGTAATGCTCTCAAAAATCTCTAGGATGTCTAGGATGGCAGCTCACCAGGTTTTAGAGTTTGGATATTCAAAGCGAATGTTCAACGCGCCTACAATGCCAAACAATGCTGTCTAGGTTTGCAGCTCTCTAGGTGTTGAGTTTGGACGTCCAAGTTTAACATTCAAATTTGCCAGTGATACCTAAAAGTGTTGTCGAGGTGGGAAGCTCACAAGGTTTTGACAGTGGAAGTTCAAACATTCCCATGCCTATGCCTAAAAATGCTGTCATTTACATTGCACTTAATGAGAGCTCACTTAAATTTTAAATTCATGTAAATTGAACACTGGATGTACCTATATATTATGTTTAAGTAAGCAGCACACTAGATTTGAAGTTTGAATGTTTAAATAGAACATTTAAAGTCACTGCCTAGATTGGCAACTTGCTACTAGACTTTGGGTTTTCGTGTCAAAATCTAACATTCAAATGCGCCTATGCCAAAAATGCTTTCAAGGTAGCAAGCTCACAACTTTTTGAGAGTTTAAACATACCGATGATGTCCAAAAACACTAAGTTGGCAATTAATTAGGTTTTGAGGTCAGACATTCAAACTGAACACTGAAATGTGCCTATTATGTCCAAAAATGTTGTCTAAGTTGGCAGATAACTAGATTTGAGTTCAGACATTCAAATCAAATAGTGAAATACAGTGGCAAGAAAAGGTATGTGAACCCTTTGGAATTACCTGCATTTATTTATAAATTTGCCTTGAAATTTAGTTTGATCTTCATCTAAGTTACAGTAATGAACAAACACAATCTGTTTTAACTAATAACACACAAATGATTGTATTGTTCTTGTATATATGGAATACAGTATTCAAACATTCACAGTGTAGTTTGGAAAAATTATGTGAGTCAGGAGTTGGCAAACCTGGCATCTAATTAATGAAACAAGATTGGAGGTGTGGGTTAGAGCTACTTTGACTTATAAAAAGTTTGCTATTCACAAGGAGCACCTGCTGACGTGGACCATGCCTCACAAAAAAAGAGATCTCAGAAGACCTTCAATCAAAGGTGGAAAGAGTTACAATGTTATCTCAAAGAGCTTAGATATTCATCTGTCCACATTTAGACAAAGTCTCAAAGATGTCTCAAAGGGCACACCTCAGAATGCTCAATGAAGTAAAAAAAAGAACCCTAAAGTGACAGCTAAACACTTGAAGGAATCATTGGAACTGGTTAACATCTCTGTTCATGAGTCTACTATATGGAATACACTGCAATTTTCTTTTGAATTTTTACTGAACATAATTTTTTCCCTGCCATCCGGTTCCTCGCTCCATCACGCGCACAGACAGGCTGTCCGCTTCTATCAATTCGCATCAGTTCGGTATTGTACTCCCGCATTAAATTCCATAATCGTTCACCCCTCTTGTTCAAAATAAACTGTCCTAGCGGGTAACACTCTCGCTCACGGTGCTGTACTGTACTTACCTGCCCTGTGTAAGGGTACAAGGGATGGATGTTATATAAATAAGGTATGAGAAATCACAAAACATAATGTAACCAAATGCTACAATTTACTTCATAATAATATCTCAATATGTTAAATAACCATAATGTTAATTAAGACTTTATTTTTACAACTGTAATACAATAATACATATACAGAACAACCACTTTTAGTGTTTGAATCAATCATATCTCTCACTAAACACTGTGTGAAATGTTTATTTTTGCCTTATTTTATTCAGTTGCCATGTAGGAGTTGAAAACAATTTGCTTAAAATCTCATTCCATATCTGGATAATTGCTGCAATATCATAGAGCAGGGGTTGTCAACCTTTTTGACATGTAATGCCATTTTTTATTTTCCTCATCAGTGGCTGTGCCGACAATGTTTCTATTTTGCATTTTGCTGATTTAATCATTTATTTTTAATTACAAATGATATTATCATAATAATAGTTTGTGTGAAGTTTTTTTACAAAACCCAATGATTATGATATAATTATGATCCTGCATGTGAATTTTCACAGAGCATCATGTGAAAGTGCTTTAATGAAAGAAAATCTATTCTTTTGTACAAAATGAGTTAACACGAATGTCACAAATTTGCTTATAGGCTAAACACTATTAGACTGCGTGTGCAAGCCATTCGTGCATCACAAGCCAGTTTAGTCTCCCATTCAGCTCATGAAAATGCTGCGTGATCATGAGGAAGGATTATATCAAGATGTAGATTGGAATGCAGGTGCTGAATTTATATAAATAAAATAGTCTACTCTCTCGCCGTTGCTGGCGTGCCAGTGATTACCCCTCCGCGTGCCATAGGTTGCCGACCCCTGTCATAGAGGATACATTTCCTTTATGATATTGCATTATATTAGTTTTGTACAGTATGTTAAGTATGTACAGTATGTACAGTATGTTAATGTTAACTAATAGGCAAAAATACTTGGACATACATGAATGAGAATAAACCTGAAATAGGAATGTTTTCAGTCACAATGCACATTATCTAGAGACAGTTTAGAGATATTTAGAATGTTACAAATGGATATTTGTAATTAAATAAATGTTGTATTCTTAAAATGTTCTGTTTGTCCAAGACTCCTCTTGCAGCAATGAATGTCTTTGGCATTTAGAAGCTTGTAGTTTAGGACACATGAGGAGTCTGTTTCTCAAACTAGAGTCTGTGATTTACTTGTCTTTTTGTTGTGCATCTTGCCATCCACTTCCCTCTCTATCCTGATTAGAGATTCTTTTTTTCAAAACAGTAATGCATAGAATAGCCTTCAGCTCTATAAAACAACAGACTGGAGAAAATAAAATTTCAGGAGAAATGTGTTTTTTTTCGCCTATTTTTAAAACCAAAATTAGACTTGCATGTGTAAAGCAACTTGTAAGAACTGAATATCTCATAATACCTAAATATTGGGATTTCCGCACGGTAGCGCAACCATTTTCAATTGTTCTAATAATAAGAAAATTTTCTTGAGTACCAAATTAGCACTTTAGAATGCTTTTGTAAGGAATAGGTGACACAGTATATGTTTGCCATCACAGGTAAAGAAAAAAATTAATAAATACCACTTAAGACAATTATTTCAAACCGTAATAATATTGGCAGTTAATGATTTTGACAGTATTTTTGATCAATTTAATGCATCCTTGGTGAAAGGAAGCATAAGTTTCTTTCAAGAACAAAAAAGTCTTTGTGTTCTAAAAATGGAAGCATATATACTATATATAATATAATTTTCATAAAGTAACTTGTAACGTAATTACTTGAGTAGCTTTTCGGCAAACTACTTATTTACTCTTACTTGAGTCATAATATTTATTTGTACTTCTACTTCAGTAGCAGTACTTTTGTTTAAGTAAAAAAAAAAATCAGTACTCTTTCCACCAGTGATAGTCACCTAATATAAACAGACATGTCTGTGTGCAATGGATGATCGTGTTCAAAGAAGTGTTGACTGTGATTACAATCAACAAAGGGTCGTGAGTTTTAAACTGCTATTGTGGTGCTTTTGTGACAATTTGGCTGTCTGTTACATAAAATAAACTTATCATATGCTTAAAAAGACTGCTTGAGTAGCTGTTTGTGTGACAAATGACAACCGCATAACCACTAATGTAAACAAACATGACCACACGCATCAGATGATCGCATTTGATGTGTTGACTGTGTACATGAGCTGTACACTTTTTATCATACTTTGGAGATCATTTGGATGTATGAGTATTAATTAAACTTATCATGTGCTTGAAAAGACTGTATGATTCAATATTTGTGTGAATTTGAATTATAGACAGTTTACCAGCAGCTCTGTGTGTTGCCGCGAAAGCCGATTTGAATCTGGCAGCTTGTAACTTAACTGGCTGTTGCAGAAACACATACTGTATGTGTGACGCTTCTCTTCAGGGGCCAGTTATTAACTGTCACTTATGTGTGATGGTACATATGAAAGGGTTCAATCGAAGGGTTCCCTTACTTTTTACACATTACCGTGAATGTTTAATGGGATGTGTTCATAAAGGCATGAAAGATTATAATTGTTTATGTTTTGTTAGCTTAAGCTCATTGTGTCTATAATTGTGACTCAAATGAGATGAGATCACATTTTATGACCAAATAATGCAGAAACCAGTTAATTCCAAAGGGTTCACATCCTTTGTCTTGCCACTGTATGCCTATGATAATTCAGGTAAGCAGCTTACTAGATTTTGAGTTCAAATGTTTGAATAGAACATTTAAACTCGCTGCCTAGGTTGGCAGTTCACTAGGCTTTGGGTTGGAATGTCAGGATCGAACATTCAAATGTACTCTATTGCTCTTTTCCTTTTGCTCTTTTCCGGTTCTGTTGAGAGTACGCTGTGGGTGCTGCTTCGGACGCTTATGTTTGTTTATGTTGTTTTTTTGCTGTTCCGCTCTTTCTTTTTTACTAGTCTTCCTCTGGTTGTGTTAATTTAGTTAATTTTCTCTGATTGGATTGCTGATCCCTGCTCTGTTTCATCATATGGACTGTCTTTTTTTCTACACACCTGGATTGACTCCCGTGCTGCTGGTCCATGTTATTTGGATCTGTGTTTTTCCTTCATATGTGCTACTGGACTAGCTGTTGGACTAGCTCCTTGACTGCTGGATCATCATCACTGACTCGCTGGACATTTTGAAACCCTGGATTGACTGTCTCTTGACTGCGATTTGGATTATTCAGATTTTATCATACCGTTGGATATTTACTTTGACTCCTGCTAAACTACCTGGTTACAACGCTGACTCACCTGATGCACCACTCCCGGCCCTCTGTTGCCCTTGTTATGCTCTCTCCATCTCTGCTTGATACAGGCGGTGAGTAGGTTACCACTCTCTCATAACTGTCTTGTGGTTGGAACTGCGTTTTGTGGTTGGACTACGGCTTAGTGTTGGTGATGTGCTCCAGTGAGATTTCTGATTAGCAACATGGTGGTGCAGGCTTCGAAGATTAAATTTCCTGCCCTCTTACTTTTAGTCCTAGTGCTATTTGGGTTGCTTGTCAACTCCGTCTACATCTCTGTGATGTTGTGTAACTACTCATCATAACAATTACGTTGACTTAAATCCTTTTCCCCCCTTTACTCTGAAACATTTGAACTTTGTAAAAGCCTTGGAATCGCCCATTGCCCACGTTACATACATCGCTCTCTTAGATGCTCTTTGAATGTGCATTGCCCCTTGTCGACATCCATTCCAGTTATTTGGACTAATAGACTGGTTAATCAATATCCCTCGACTTGACACTCATATCCTGGTAACAACAAAGACCTATTGAGACCCCAAGAAAGGGCTCCAATTGAACCTCCGCGTAACCACAAACAACACAACCATGCATTATTTAACAGGCAAAGGAACTTTTCTCGGGAAGTTGATTTCTGACAAAGACTTGGACATGCTCTTGCTTACTGAAACCTGGCAAACTCCTAACGTCACAACTTAATTTACTCTCGTCTGATGGCTACAGTTACCTGGAAAAGCCCCGAGCTATGGATAGAGGTGGTGGTCTGGCGGTTGTTTATCGTCTCTATCTTAACATACAGCTGGTTGAATTGCATGATGTTAACTCTTTTGAATATCTAGCATTTAAGTTTTTTGGCTTTACTTCCATGCTTGTTATACTTGTCTATCGGGCTCCCAAAATGAATTCGAAATTTTGTCAGAACTATGTGAAATCCTCACTGTTGCCTGTACTCAATCTATCACTGTTATATTACTTGGAGACTTTAACATTCATTTCGATACCAATTCTGTATTTATTTATTTTTTATTCATATCAGTGCTTGAGTGTTTTAACTAGGGATGCACTGATCCAATACCTGGATCAGTATCGGCTCCAATACTGAAGCTTTTAGACGGATCGGATATTGGTCACGACGAGCCCGATCCAAATCCGATACTGTGTGTTAGTCATGTTCATTACTGTCAAGCTCAAAAAATGACATAAAAGAACCATAAAAACACCATTAAAGTAGTTCATATGACTCGTGCATTTTATTCAAAGCCACTTGAAGACGTGCAATAGCTCTGTGAATCACAAAAGGCTACGTTTAATAAGTAAATATATAAAATGCACGCGCAACTTCAGCGCGTCAGTGAATGGCGCTGCTCCGTTTATACACACCCGTGGCTATTTTTAGCCTTCACCTGGTGCGCAGTATTTGAGCGCTATTCACGAACAACATCTCAGATGTAGATGCTCAAAAGTTCGGTTCACTTATAATATGCATTTAGAATGGCACTGGAGGTGCTTTTTTCTTTCTTTTTTTTTTTTTTCCAGAATTTGAATAAGAAGCCAATTAAACTACTGTGAACTTGCCTACAAACAGACATATACAGGACTTCTTGGAGAGTTCAGAATGTCAAAATAAAAGCGTGAGGATTTAAAAGTTAAAGGTGCACGATTGAGATATATTACTGTATATTACTATTATAATACATTATTATTATTATTATCATTTGTTTACAAATGATAATAATATTAAGTTGAATGGGTTCCAAAAAATAACTGTGTGAATGAAAAATGAGCTGATATCTTACAATCTGAATCCTTTAAAGTCCAGATACAAGTTGAAATTTTTTTGCAAAAAATACAATAAATAAATACTGGAAAAATGTATACTGGAATTACTGTTAATTTTGCTGCTACATTATCCAGTATACTAGATAAGCTATACATTTATATTGAAATAATGTGTAGTTAGAGGTTTGATTTTCTTTACATATTAAAGAGCACACCCAATTAGTTCCACAGAATAATGTAAAGATTTTCTAAACTGATTATGCAAAAAAACAACACTGGTATCGGATCGGGATCGGTATCAGCCAATACTGAGATTTCCGATATCAGAATCGGATTAGAAGAGAAAAAGTGGTATCGGTGCATGCCTAGTTTTAACCTAGTACAACATGTAAACTTTGCAACCCATGTACATGGTCATACACTGGATCTATTATGCTCATCTGGTCTTGACAATATTGCTGTTGATGGAACAAATACTGGTATCTGATCACAAATTGATTGAATTTTCATGTTGTTTTTCTATCTCTAAACCAAATGTGAAAACATAAATTCTCTATCATAACTTGAAGTATATTAATCCTCTCTCCTTTTCAACTTCTATCTCTGCCTCTGCTCTTTCTACTTGTCTTAATCTCTCCAGTACTGATGATATTCTAGAATTATACAATTCAAGTATTACCTCTGTTTTGAATGATCACGCTCCAATAAAATCCAGGCTCGTTCCCTCCTCTCATTTCTCACCTTGGTTCACTCCTGAGCTCAGAGCAATGAAAGCTAAGGGGGGCCGTCTTGAGCAGCTTCTTAAGAAGACTAGTCTCTCTGTGCATTCTATAGCATACTCTGAACACATTTCACAATGTAGGTTAGCTCTCAATTCTGTACATTCTTTCTAATGTCATTGCTAATTCCAGTTGTCGGCCCAGAGCACTTTTTGCCACTATCTCTAAACTTATTCAGCCTCCTGATGTGGCATTGCATTCCCCTGACCAAATGTGTGAGCCTTTCCTAACATTTTTTTAGAATAAAGTAAAAACTATTTGCCTGCTAACTGAAAATCCAAGTAAATTCAGACCCCCACATCTAGTTCACAATTTCACCAAATTCTGCCCTACTTCCCCAGCTGCTGTTGTTGAGATCATTAGAAAATAAAATTCCTCCACTTGCCTACTTGACCCTGCTCCTACCTCCCTCCTGTAAAAATGTCTCCTGCTATTAGTGCACCTACTGTATTTCACACTTTATCAATGTGTCACTTGTTCCTGGTACTGTTCTACAACAACTCAAAATTGCTGCTGTCACACCTGTTCTCAAGAAGCCTGGTTCTGAACCCCTGACTTTGAATAACTACTGACCTTTTTCTAACCTCCCTTTCCTCTATAAGGTATTAGAAAGAGCTGTTGCCTCTCAGCTGCATGCTCACCTATCTTCTAACAGTCTTTATGAAACTTTCCGGTCTGGTTTCTGGCCTAAACATAATACAGAAATTGCATTACTGAGGGTCTTAAATGATCTTCTTCTCTCTGCTGATTCAGGTGCACTTCATATTCTAATACTACGTACATGACCTTAGCTCTGCATTTGACAATGTCTCTCATCACATTCTACTTAACCGTCTTTCAGAAATAGGTATCACTGGTACAGCTTTAAACTGGTTCACTTCCTATCTTACTAATAGGCAACAATTTGTTGTTTATAACAAACGTATGTCCTTTTTTCGTGTTATTTTCAAGCTTAATTTCACTTGCTGGTTTTTTTCATATGTTTCTTGAGCTCTGATTTTATGTTTATGTTTTGTTTGATATTTCTGTAAAGCGACCTTGGGTTTTTGAACGCCGCTATTTAAATAAAACTATTATTATCATTATTATTATTATTATTATTATTACTTACTATGCCCAAAAGTGCTGTTTAGTTAGACAGCTGAGCTCACTAGATTTTGCAATGAGATGTTCAGATCAAACACTGAAATGTGCCTGTGGTGTCAAAAAATGCTGTCTAAGCTAATTACATGTAGAGTTTAGACTGGGGCTGCAATGGTACACAAAATTCATGGTTTGGTACGTACCTCGGTTTTGGGGTCACGGATCGGTACGGTTTCGGTACAGCAGGGAAAACAAAGAATCTTTCTTTAAATTATTTATTTTGAAAACAGTGGCTGATGGGCAACAATTCTTATTGTGAAGGCTCATATATATATATATATATATATATATATATATATATATGACTGCACTATGCATATTTCTTCAACAAAATTGCAATAAGACATAAGATATAAGCAGTGCAGAGTTCTGTGTCTTTTGCCTTTCAGCTCACCACTTGTACTTATCACTCAATTTTCAAGTTTTTTATTCAGGAAAATCAGAATATCCACTTTATCAGAGGAGAGGACAATTCGTGGATAATTCCAGTGTGTGCTTGTTTAGTGTGGACACTAAATGTTTTCTTATAGGAACTTTATAATGGGGCTGAAGCACGTTAAGCAGATGCTTAAATCCTGTGATCTCGACGACTGAGTATGGTCACATATCTGCATCAATAAATACTCCTATGGTGTTCATTATCGCTTTAGCTCTGTCTGAGCTTGCAGCAAGAGGCTGCTTGAACGCCGTGGCGAGACTAACTTGCACAGGCTGTTTATGCTTTGCTCTCGTAAGCTCAAGAGACACATGTGATGATGTCGCCGCAAATGAGTCATCATGTTAGATGTGCCGACTTCGATGAAACAAAGCCGACACACAGCCTTCATCCTGTTCACTACTCGTTGCCTAGTATTACTGTAGTTTACTGCAAAACCATAATGCTCCCAAACAACAAATTTTAGAGACAGCGGTGGGTCTTCAATCTCTGGGAATCCATCACAGTTGGGAAAAATAGCGAGCTAGCTAGTATAAACTTCACATGCATTTATCTGATCCACAGTTTCTAGTGTACCATGTGGCGCTCTTTTCTGTTAAATTTTGGTTTTATGCAGTCCTGTGTTGCTCTGCAATTTTTTTTTATTTTAGTTCCATGTGGTTTGTGTTGTTCGTTATATGTTGTTTTAATATTGGTTTCACGCATGTCAAGATATGTAATCATTCGGATGACTGCATGTACCATACCGAAGGCCCTGTCTCCATTCGGTTTGGTGTGGATACATGTACCGTTGCAGCCCTAGTTAAGACATTCAAATTGAACATCCAAATGTGCCTTTGATGCCTAAAAATACTGTCTAGGTAGACAGATCCCTAGATTTGCTCGCCGGCTTTGGCTTTTGCTATTCCGCACTGTCTCCGTGTTTATATTCATGTTTCCCACTGAATGCACTTAGATGCGCTATATAATATGTGACAGCCTTTCTTTGAACCCCCCCTCCAGTCCGTCTGGGCCCTACCCCCCTCAAGTCCTGGCCCAGGACAAAAGGTCCTGTTGTTCCCCCTTATCGGTGGCTCTGAGTGTAGGACTAGGTAAGCAGCTCACGAGTTGCTCACAAAGCCTCTCTCTTCTGCTGTGAGACCAGTTTTTGGATCCTACAATGTGTCAAAGGAAGAGCAGGTGGTAAAGTTTTAGAAAGACTGGGGAATGGAGAAGATACGTGGAGGTTTGGGGGATCTGGGAAATATAAATAGTGAGCTCAACCGCAAAGACGATTGATAGAAAGTCTTTCTTTAAATACAGCTAAGTGTGACAAGAAGGAGATGGTAATCGAGTCTTATCTTTTAGCTGTGGAGCAGACGATCCTGTGCGCTTAAGTATATATGTGTGTGTGAAATGGAATAAGAGGTCCCTCAGGTGAGCCTATTACTTATGCTTTAACAGATAGGTGCAGGCTGTGGTGTGAGGGTAGTAAATGTAAAACAGCTTGCTGTTGGTGTTGCATAATCTTCCCACTGGGAGTTCTCGCCACGGGGACTGACTGTCTTGCTCTCTCTCTCGTGTCTTTAATTCAGTCTCTGCCATAAAGCATTTAGGGAGATAAGATGCTGTTTAATCAGTTGTCTGTCTGTAATGATCTGCTGTGAAAATTTGAATGTGTATAGCATTATCAACACTGCATTAGAGAAGATTTGAAGATTTTATCTTTACATTTTTGTTACTTTTTCTTTTTCAGTTTACTCTTGTAATTAGCTTCAAAACATTCTGGCATGTTTTATAGAACATTATGAACCTGAGGAGTGGGACCTAATTTAGTTGCTTCTTATTAATTAGGCTTTTCCCCCTCATGATGGTAGTGTTAGCATTGATTCTTTACTTGGCCATATTCAGTGGGTCTGATTAGGCAAATTTTATGAATGCCTCAAATTGTTTCCTACAGTCGGGGAATGTATTGAAACAGATTCATTCATGAGACCAATTAAAGAAAAGTTGTTGAAGTGTTGTGACAGTGTGTGGCTAAATCCTGTTGGTAATGAATACATTTGTCACATGTGTTCATGGATGGGCTTATTTATTCTTAGATCATTTTTTTACATCCTGCTCCAGATGCACACAAATATTCATATATATGTAACGGGAGCCAGCTGGTACGTGATAGCTGTGCTGTGTGTCCACTAGTGACTGACACTAGAGGCTATAGCCTTTAGCCTGCTTGTTAGTGCGCCCGCCTCTCATGCCAGCTGATGCTGGTACAAATCCCGCTTGGAGTAGGTCGAGCAGGACCGGCTACAGTGGTGCCATTATCTGGATGGGAGTGAGGTTTAGGGGGGTGAGTGTAATGGGAGCCAACTAGTATGTGATAGCCGTGCAGTATGTCTAAACCTCACTATGTAAAATAAACTAGTTAAGGGGAAAAAAGTGGTAATAAAATTGTGAAATTTTTTTTAATAAATTTTTTAACTAAAATCTTGATGTTGATAAAAGGGGGAAAAATATGTGGATAGATTGTTTTAAACACCAATATACATATAAATATCATGTATCCCGTACATACAATCGGGACACTTAGGTGCCTTTCACACTAGCTGTTAATCATTAACAATAACAAAAATTAACTGTCAGTGATATACAGTGTGTGTATATATATATATATATATATATATATATACACACACAACAGTTAGTTCCGGTCCTCGAATCTGATTGGACAAGAGATGTTCCATGAGTACAGAAGGTCTCTCGTGGCACGAGATCTCGTCACACCCCTATCACTCAGTGTTTACATTCAACAGCACAAACTGATCGCTCATATTACTACTACACTACCAAAGCTAGGAAATAGCTTTAAACAGTTTTAAACTCAGAAATTCATCATTAAGGCTCATCACAGCTGAGAGACACAACAGACTGATTAATTACACAAATTTAAGGCACTTACCTCTTACCGGAGTTTCCACATTGGAGAGGACAAAATGGCAGAGTAGATTGTGGTTTCTAGAGTAAAAGACTCTTGTGCACTGGCTACTGCAAAATAAGGAGGAATACCCCTGCTTGGACGGCTATTTTTCAAGAGAGAATAGGATGAATTTCACCAAAATGACATTATCTTCAGAAAGCTGACTAGACTACAGCATCATCAACAGGTGATTACACATGCTTCATCTCTCTCTCTCTCTCTCTCTCTCTCTCTCTCTCTTTCTCTCTCTCTCACACACACACACACGTACATCCTTGTTTCTCCAATAACATGTTAGAAACAGCCCAAGCCATGATACTAGTAGTTCTAAAGTGATGTTTTTGAGAGGCTTGGAAGCATCATTTGTTTTGAACCAGCAATGGCAGATTCTGATCCATGGCATAAGAAATTAGTTCCATGCACAAATGCCTGTGAAATTTATGACCGTACTCAGTTTTTCCTATTTTTTAATTTTTTATTTACTTGTTCATTGAACTGTTGTAAATAAGCAATATCACATGAGCAATCGTGCAATATAGCCCTAAATTAGGCCGAGTGCCGTAGGCAATCACAGCAGTGCTAATGTAGGGCCATATCACACTCTTGCTCATGTGATATTGCTTAAAAAAAAAAAAAAATATATATATATATATATATATTAGGGCTGTCGATTTAATGCGTTAATTCAGTGCGATTAAATATATAAAAAATGATGCGTTAAAAAAAAAGAACGCAAGTAATCATGTCCCCGGACCATGATAAGGAATATTTCTTCCATCTGAGCAATTCAAGCTTGTAGTACCACCTGTTTTCTCCAGGGGGCAGTAAGTGAAACTTCAGCTGTTTGGGCAACACGGTTATACAGAGAACAAACCGCACTTACCGAGAGCAAAAAACACAAGATGAGAACACGTTCTTGCGTTCAAACACAGCTTGATGGAGCACAAATACGAACGCAGGGATCTCAAGACGTGTTTTTCTAAGCTTCAAACTATGTTTAAGTTTATGTTTATGATGCTACACAAACGAGACGCTCCAAAAGCGTCTTACACAGGTGTGCATTGATGCATCCTTAGAAAAGCCCTCATAACAAATATAACTCGGACTGATTGACGAATTCTATTGCAAAATGGATTGTATGAACTGTTGGCCCATGATAGGCAGATGACATAAGGAAATAAATAAAATACTGCATTCTAAAGCCACATTTTGAATTGTCTTTTTGGTAACACTTTACAGTACGGTTCTAATTGTTAATATTAGTTAATGCATTAGGTATCATGAACAAACAGTTAACAATATATTGTCTAAAGCATTTATTAATCTTTGTTAATATTAGTTTATAAAAATACAATTGTTGATTCTAAGTTCATGTTAGTTCATAATGCATTTACTAATGTTAACAAACACAAATTTTAATTTGAGAAATGTATTAGTATATGTTGTAATTAACATTAACTAAGATTAATAAAAGCTGTAAAAGTATTGCGCATTGTTATTTAATGTTAACTAATGTTATTAACTAATGTTGACAAATAGAACCTTATTGTAAAATGTTAATGTATTTTTTAATGCTTTATTCATGTGCCACAATGATGTAATGCATTTTAATTATCTATATTATTATTTTTTATAATATATATTTTATTTATAATGATTTAAATATAATTAAGTATATAATCATTATTTACTGAATTATTGTTATTTGAGGGGCTTTCTAAGCAAATATTGATATATGTGATCAATTGTGATTAATTCGATTAATTAATCGGCATACCATGTAATTAATTAGATTAAAAATTGCAATATATATATATATATATATATATATATATATATATATATATATATATATATATATATATACACACTATATTGCCAAAAGTATTCGCTCACCCATCCAAATAATTGAATTCAGGTGTTCCAATCACTTCCATGGCCACAGGTGTATAAAATGAAGCACCTAGGCATGCAGACTGCTTCTACAAACATTTGTGAAAGAATGGGCCGCTCTCAGGAGCTCAGTGAATTCCAGCGTGGTACTGTGATAGGATGCCACCTGTGCAACAAGTCCAGTCGTGAAATTTCCTCGCTACTAAATATTCCACAGTCAACTGTCAGTGGTATTATAACAAAGTGGAAGCGATTGGGAATGACAGCAACTCAGCCACGAAGTGGTAGGCCACGTAAAATGACAGAGCGGGGTCAGCGGATGCTGAGGCGCATAGTGCGCAGAGGTCGCCAACTTTCTGCAGAGTCAATTGCTACAGACCTCCAAAGTTCACGTGGCCTTCAGATTAGCTCAAGAACAGTGCGTAGAGAGCTTCATGGAATGGGTTTCCATGGCCGAGCAGCTGCATCCAAGCCATACATCACCAAGTGCAATGCAAAGCATCGGATGCAGTGGTGTAAAGCACGCCGCCACTGGACTCTAGAGCAGTGGAGATGCGTTCTCTGGAGTGACGAATCACGCTTCTCCATCTGGCAATCTGATGGACGAGTCTGGGTTTGGCGGTTGCAAGGAGAACGATACTTGTCTGACTGCATTGTGCCAGCTGTGAAGTTTGGTGGAGGAGGGATTATGGTGTGGGGTTGTTTTTCAGGAGCTGGGCTTGGCCCCTTAGTTCTAGTGAAAGGAACTCTGAATGCTTCAGCATACCAAGAGATTTTGGACAATTCCATGCTCCCAACTTTGTGGGAACAGTTTGGGGATGGCCCCTTCCTGTTCCAATATGACTGCACACCAATGCACAAAGCAAGGTCCATAAAGACATGGATGAGCGAGTTTGGTGTGGAAGAACTTGACTGGCCTGCACAGAGTCCTGACCTCAACCCGATAGAGCACCTTTGGGATGAATTAGAGCGAAGACTGCGAGCCAGGCTGTAGAGCCGAGGAGGGTGGGGCCGGGCTGGAATGAGACACACCCGGTCCCCAATCAGCCTGATGGGGCGCGCGAGGGATAAAGGCGGCTGGGGACGACAGTTCGAGAGAGAGAGAATTACAGACAGCTGTACTGTGTGTTTTTGTACTGTGTGTTTTGTTTAAATTGTTTATTAAATTAGTCGTCCCCGGCCGGCTTTATCCCTCGCGCGCCCCATCAGGCTGATTGGGGACCGGGTGTGTCTCATTCCAGCCCGGCCCCGCCCTCCTCGGCTCTACACTGGCCTTCTCGTCCAACATCAGTGTCTGACCTCACAAATGCGCTTCTGGAAGAATGGTAAAAAATTCCCATAAACACACTCCTAAACCTTGTGGAAAGCCTTCCCAGAATAGTTGAAGCTGTTATAGCTGCAAAGGGTGGGCCGATGTCATATTAAACCCTATGGATTAAGAATGGGATGTCACTTAAGTTCATATGCGTCTAAAGGCAGGTGAGCGAATACTTTTGGCAATATAGTGTATATATATATTTCTATGTATGTGTGTTTGTTCACTATGTTCATACACTATATTTATACACATTTTATATATACGTTTTATTTTATATTCCATTTACAACAATATTAATAACTTAAGCCTTTTAAATATGTGGGGTGACAAAACAATTTTAAAAAGTACAATTGTAATTTCCTTTAATGTCATTAGCTTGCATGTAAAATAATACAAGCTGTCACTGTTGAAATTTCATGTCAACTACACATTTTAATACAAATCTTTAACAAGTTAAAACCTAAAATTAAGTAGAATTAGACATATAACAATAAAATCTCACTGTCATAGCTGTCTGAATGTGATCTGCCAGGTCCAATTTACCTCTGTGGGTGTCGGAAAACAAACATTTACAGTGACAGCAAAAAGCCTCACTAGCATTTTTACATAGTAAAGGGATGGTGTAGACTCTCAGTAGCTTCAATACAAACAGGAAGTTCGATGACAAAATCCGAAATAGTGGAGCGCAGAATAGGGGCGGGGCTAAATAAGCTTTTACCACAGCTATCACTCGATATGTTTATCGTAGGTTGAAACCAAATTTGTATACTTCTACAACACACAATGTATATGTACTGTATGTATGTAGTTTGCTGTTGATGGGACAGTACATGTTAGTATGGACTGCACTAAAACAGGGCCAGGACTAGTATTGGGACATACTGTACTACTACATCATAAAATTGCTTGATGCAATTTCTGGATGCCAATGGTTGCATGCAAGTGTTAGCAATTTGCTGAATTAAGTATATCCAGAATGAGTTTGACATAGTTTGAAAAAAAACTGATGAAATGTCCTCATGGCTGTCACAAACAGTATCAAATAACAGCTAGCATTAGCTCATAATTATATGTTAAACTCAACACTAACTAGTAGGAGAACGAAAGAGAAGTTGCATGGTGGTTTTTCCCCAGGAAGAAGTCCAAAATAAAATGGCTGCCATTGTGTTTCTCTAAACTTATGACTGGTTTTCTATCCAACAATAATCGAAGGAATCCTACCTAGAAATTAAAATTTCTGTTGTGGATTGAATAAAGAAGAGTTTAACCAACTCTCTACAGCAAAATTGTGGACATTATTTGTATCCTGTGGAGGTTTTTGGCTCTATTCAGTTGAACTTTGGGGCTAGTAGGCCTTGTTGACCAAACCATGCCACCCAAAGCTTCAAACACCACCACTGTGGAATATTTCACCAAGGCTCAACTGCGTGAATTGTTGGACCAGCAAAAAGACTTCTACAGAAATTTGCTTGAACAACAGGAAAAAAGCTTCAAAGCTTGTGTACAGATCATAGTTGGTTCTTCAAACAGGAGGATTGATGATCTGTCAAAGCAAGTATATGATTTCAAGGTGAGTCTAGAAATGACTCAAAAATAATTTGATGATTTTAAAATTTTATGTAAAACTTGGTCCAAGAATTGTAGTGAAACTAGGACGGAATTGTACATAATTTGTAAAAGCTTGATCTCAATCTCAGACAAGACAGAATATCTGGAGGGCCAGTCAAGACGCCGTAATATTGTTGTAGATGGCATTAAAGAGTCTGGGAGGGAAAATGTGTCTGAATCTGAAGAAAAAATGAGAAACTATTCAGTGAAAACTACAACTGGATCATTTGAAAATAGAGTTGGCTCATAGGACTAGGAAGCCAATGATATCATCAGAAAAGCCCCGACCCATTGTAGTCAGATTTCTGTGGCTGAAGGACAAACTTGTTGTTCTGGATAAAGCTAAAAACTTGAAGGGCTCAGGCATCTTTATCAATGAGGACTTCTCCGTCCAGGAAATAAGGAAATAACTACTCCCAGCAATGAAGGCAGCTTGAGAGAGAGGTTACATTGCATATTTGAGATATGACAAACATATTGTCCATTAACCTACCCAAAATATATCACAACAAAGGAAGGCCAATGTTCAGAGTTTGGCTCATTAGTCTCCATAATAGGCATTTACAGTATTTTGATTACCTAATCACACATTTACAGTAAACTTTTCTTTACACACACTATGGACCAAAAAAACTCAGATTTTGAAGGCCAGATTTTTAAAACCTCTGATCTCTCTATAATTTACTATATAATTGAATTTTGATGTTGATCCAGACCTAAAAAAAAAAATTCATCATTTGATGCCTCTAACCTCTGTAGTTTTTATAATGAAACTCAGTTTAATGATTTATGTGTTTCTATGCCTCCTAATATATTCTCTACTTTTCATCTGAATATAAGAAGTCTTTCCAGTAATTATGACAAATGTATTCATTTATCCTCACTAAAACACACATTTTCCATTATTGCTTTATCAGAAACATGGCTTAAAGAGGACTCTAGAGAAATCTTTAAACTACCTAAATATAATTCAGTTCACTACGTAAGAGAATAGACCTGGAGGTGGAGTATCTCTGTTTATTCTTGGTGACTATGAATTTAAAATTAGGGATGATCTCTCTCTAAAGCCAGATAGGGCTGAGGTAGAATCTGTTTTTGTAGAGCTCTCTGGTCTCTCTGGTGCAAAGAATGTTATTTTTGGTGTTATTTATTGACAACCTGACTCTAGCATCAAAGATTTTAATGAAAGTTTGACCAGTTCTCTTGACCTGATAAACAATGTGGATGAACTCAGTTACATTTTAGGATATTTCAATATAAACCTTTTTAAAAATAAATTAGATACCCTTACTGGGGGATTTCTTTTCAATATTCTTTATTCTAGTTACTTTTTCCCTCTTATTCATAAATCTACACGAGTTAAAGAGAATTCAGCAACTTTGAAAATATTTTGACTAACACTGTGAGTGAAGGAATGAAATCTGGGGTCTTGTATTTAGATTTGTCAGATCATTTTCCCATATTCCACTATTCTAAGGTGCAGTATGTAAGATTCAGAAACCCTTGTAATTAATGACACCTGTGGCCGTTAAGTGAACTGCAGCCAGCTACCTGTTGCTCATGCTTGCGCTCGTGCACACACTCCATAGGGACACGAGCAAGCGAGCATCAACCAAAACAGTGACATAACGTACAAAGACACTGAACGTGATCCACCGGCATCATGCTGACAGATGAGGTAGCATAATTAAAATTACAGTTATGATTGTTTTACTACAAACTTTGAGAATATATATTATATTTGACTCTCCAGTGCTGGAACAGGGCTAAAACAAAGTGTGGATATAGGTCTGACGATGCGAGACTGTAGTTTGAAGTAAACAATTTCTTTGCATGATACATTGACTGCATTTACACGATAGCCTATATCAGCGTTAGCTAGCTAGCCAGCTTTATCAATAGCTGTTAGCTAAATTTGGTGGATGATGACAGAAGCTGTTTATAAAATAGACTGTACATTATAAATATGTTGACACAATTCAGTATTGATGTGATTCCATCTCAACTGTCATTCTGATATATCGATGCGCTATTGTTTTATAATAATAGATTGTATATATTTTCTGTATAACCAAGTTACGTTACACTAATGAATGGGTATTTTTGCATTATCTTGAACACTGTCTAGCATTCATTTCATGTGTTATTGTAGTTTAGCTAAAATTACACAGATATTGACTGTCTTTGAAAACAGGCTTTGTGCCAGAGGATTTAAAAATAGCCAAAGTTATTCCTCTACTTAATGCAGATGATCCATGTTGTTTTAATAACTATAGACCCATATCTGTTTTGCCATGTTTTTCAAAAATATTAGAAAAATTCTTTTTTCATCTAGATTCTAAATAATTCAATTCTTTACAAACACCAGTATGGCTTTCAGAAAAATCATTTTACATATATGGCTTTGCTTCACCTGATTGACAAAGTTACCTCTGCACTTGATAATAATGAATTTGCTTGTTGTATTTTTATAGACTTGTCAAAAGCTTTTGATACAGTTAATCATCATATTTGACTGGAAAAGCTGTATAAATATGGTTTTCATGAAACTAGATACAAATGGTTAAAAAAGTAAGTCTCCAACACAAGAATGTGTTAAGGGTTGCTGTTCCAACAAGGCCAGACTACTTTGTGGGGTTCACAGGAGGGGTCCATTCTTGGGCCATTATTATTTCTTATCTATATAAGAGATTTGTCCAATGTCTCAAATATCCTTACTCCAATAATGTTTGCAGATGACACAACCCTAGTTCTCTCTCATTCAAATTTTAACTCACTGTTTAAGAATGTAAATGTTGGTTTAACTGCTGATGCCACATGGTTTAGATTAAATAAATTATCTTTGAATATAAAAAAATCAAACTTTATCATTTTCAGTGGTAAAAAAATCATACTCTAAGGATATATCTAAAATTACAATGGAGTCTGTTGAGATGCCTCAAGTGTCAACTACAAGATTCCTGGGAAATTTTGTTGATGACAATTTGAGTTAGAGAGAACAAATTGACTTGGTTAGTAGAAAAATAAATAAATCTATTGGTATAATAAGGAGGGTTAGTCATCTTGTCACCACAAACTGTCTTCTCACTCTTTATTATAGTCTAATTTATCCCTATCTTTCATATTGTAATATAGTTTGGGCGAGTACTTTTCCTACTACCCTCCACATAAGTTTGGTCCTCCAGAAACGTTTTATTAGGATTGCAACCCGATCAGAGTCATATGTTTCATCTGCACCTCTAATTTAGAAACTCCAGATTCTTACTATTTATGATATTAATATTTCTCAAATATGTGTTTTCATTTATAAGATATATTCAAGTGAAGGGAATATTCCTGAGAATTTCAAGACTTATTTTAAAACAAATTCACAGGTCCACTTAACTTGTCAATCTTCAGATTTTCATCCGCCTAAATTGCTTACTTGTAGAGGGTTTCGATAAGATTCAGGGATACCAAATTATGGAATGGCTTTTCCCAACTGGCAAAAAAATAAATTCTATAAAATGTTACAAAAGATGCTTTAAAGATCACTTAATTGCTGCCTTGTAACTTCTCCCCATTTATTGTTGTCCATGTATTCATGTTTTAATTATTTCATTCATAGTGATATGTATTATTACTATTGTTCAGTAGTCATTACAGGTGTATTCAATATTTCCCTTATAGGCACTCATAAATGCTCATACACATACAATTGAAGTCAGAAGTTTACATACACTTAGGTTGAAGTCATTAAAACTAATTTTTTAACCACTCCACAGATTTCATATTAGCAAACTATAGTTTTGGCAAGTCGTTTAGGACATCTACTTTGTGCATGACATGAGTAATTTTTCCAACAATTGTTTACAGGCAGATTGTTTCACTTTTAATTGACTATATCACAATTCCAGTGGGTTAGAAGTTTACATCCACTAAGTTATCTGTGCTTTTAAGCAGCTTGGAAAATTCCAGAAAATTATGTCAAGCCTAATTTAGCTTCAGATATGCTAATCGGAGTCAGATGGAGGTGAACCTGTGGATGTATTTTAAGGCCTACCTTCAAACTGACATCATTGGAAAATCAAAATAAATCAGCCAAGATCTCAGAAAAAAAATAATGGACCTCCATAAGTCTGGTTCATCTTTGGGAGCAATTTCCAAACACCTGAAGGTACCACATTCATCTGTACAAACAGTAGTAAGCAAGTATAAACACCATGGGGCCACGCAGCCATCATACAGCTCAGGAAGGAGACACATTCTGTCTCTTAGAGATGAATGTAGTTTGGTGCAAAAAGCGAAAATCAATCCCAGAACAACAGCAAAGGACCTTATGAAAATGCTGGAGGAAACATATACAAGTATACTGTATATATCCACAGTAAAACGAGTCCTATATTGACATAACCTGAAAGGCTTTTTGTGAGAAGCTTGTGGAAGGCTACCCAAAAAGATTGACCCAAGTTAAACAATTTAAAGGCAATGCTACCAAATACTAACAAAGTGTATGTAAACTTCTGACCCACTAGGAATGTGATGAAAGAAATAAAAGCTGAAATAAATAATTATCTCTATTATTATTCTGACATTTCACATTCTTAAAATAAAACTGAGTTTAAATGTATTTGGCTAAGGTGTATGTAAACTTCTGACTTCAACTGTACATACGTACACACATTTTATTAAAGATCGCACACAGGTGTGGCCACACACACACACTATGCACACTATGCATGCATATGCATGCACATGTACACATAGCACATATACATGTTGTTTACTCATTTTGTTTATATATTGATATATTTTTATTTATTGTTGTTGTTATGATACATATTTTGTTATATTTAGTTTGTCATTCATTGTGATATATTCATATTATTTTCTATATGTTAATTTTGTGTTCTCTATTAAAATTATGACATTTTAACATTATTTAGTTGCTTCTCCTATTTAGTAGGCTTTTCTGCCTCTCCCTGCACTGTATATAAATTGTTATCTTTGCTATTTCATTTTTTGTTTACTTTTTGATTCGTGCGAAATAAAAATAAAGAAAGAAGGGAACATACAGTACACAATTTGAACCACATGGTGCTGTTTCCATGGTAAAATTAAAGGGTTTGGGTCAGTATACTTGACTGTGGTGGGTTCTAAAGAGCTAAAATGCTAACAATGTACAGATGGAGTGACTCATGCAGCCTAGCAGTTTTATGGAAATAGATGTGGGTGACTTGTTTCAGTGAATACTATATCTCTTATTCTTCCATAAAAATACTGCAATATGATCAAATAGAGTGAAATTGTAAGCGGACGTCTGCTGTGGAAGCAGATAAATGTGTATATACTGCATAGAAAGTTTTTGAATGTCAAATGAATATCAAATATCATGATGTGCGTATGAAAAGGGCTGAATAGAACCATAAAGGGAGGGAAATACCATATGCATAATGAGTAGACTTATACAATATGCAGATTTCAGTATCTATGTTGCTTTATGTAAGCCACTGGGGTGGTGGGAGTCTTTAGTTACCCTTTCAGAACTGATGAATGCTCTCTCTCTCTCTCTCTCTCTCTCTCTCTGCTGATGTCTAGTGTATCTCTATCTTTCTCTCCTTCTCTTGCACACACCAAACAATGCTTCTTTTCACAATCCTGCCGGTCAAGCAGTATTTCAAAATATTAAGTATGAATGGTTCCCTATCTGTCACTCACTTGATGTTGTGTCGATTTAGTGACACTAGGGGTCACTCTTGGGAGCCCCGAACACCTCTGATCTTTGAGAAAAGTCCAATGGGAATTGGCGAGTGGAATTTGCATGCCACTCCCCCGTACATACGGGTATAAAAGGAGCTGGCTCGCAACCACTTATTCAGATTTTCTCTTCGGAGCCGAGCGGCTCTATTCATTTTATATTCACCTCATCTGCTGGATTTATGGCACATTTCAGCGGCTTCTCCCCCTCTGCACCGGTGCAGTGCAGAGAACACCCCTGGATGCTTCTGCAGACAGAAAGAGTATATTCTTCTCTCTGAAAAGAGTATATTTTCTCCTTCTAAAAAAGTGGCACTTACGGGAGCGTCTTTTTAAAGATGCCTTTCCGTTTGTGTATAATTCCTGATTGTGGTCGTTACCTCTCCGCTTCTGACGGCCACGGTCGTTGTCTTACGTGTCTGGGCGCTGCCCACACGGAGACATAATTTGTGGATGGGTCATGTCCTCATTGCGAGAACATGACTATGGCAACGTTGCGGTTGCGGCTTTCTTTTGTAAGAAGAGAAGCCACCCCAGCGGCTCCCCGCCTCGGTCCTTCTACCTACCGGGTATGAGGCTGCATCGGTTAGCACTGGGTGTGATTTGGGGACTTCAATGGGACTAACTCAGCCGGGAAACCCCCCACGGACCTCGCATTCCCAAGCACGCTCGTCCGCCCCTGTTGGGTTCTGGGATGAGACCGCCAGCTCATCTCAGGGCGAGTTCGCGCTCTCATTTGAGTTGTTGATCGCAGCATCGGAGAGCGGGCTCGTCCAGTCCGATGCTGAGGCCTCGGCTGGGCTCCCACCTTCGGGTGCGGTCGCCCAGTCGCAGGCCAACGCCGAGCTGACGGACATGCTTGCCCGGGTGGCCGCGAGCATCGGGCTAGAGTGGAATCCTCCACTCTCCCCTGAACCCTCGCGGCTCGATGATTGGTTCCTGGGCCTAGAGCGCCGCTCACGGCTGCACCCCACCCCGGTCCCTTTCTTCCCGGGGGTGCATGAGGAACTGACGAGGTCGTGGAGGCCACCTTTTACTGTCCAATCCTGGTCTTCCAGCTCCCCCGCTCTCACTATCCTCAATGGTGGGGCTGCCAGGGGGTATTCGGTGATTCCCCAGGTGGATAAAGCGGTTGCGGTGCATCTATGCCCGCAGAGCACCGCCACCTGGCGGGGCCGCCCGAAGCTCCTGTCCAGGGCCTGTAGGCTTACGTCGTCTCTGGCGACTAAGGCCTACGGTGCCGCTGGACAGGCCGCCTCCACCCTCCACGCCATGGCTTTCCTGTAGGTACACCAAGCCAAGGCGCTAAAAGAACTGCACGAGGGTAGTTCTGACCCAGGATTGATGCAGGAGCTGCGCTCGGAGACTGAACTCGCTCTCCGGGTGACGGAGGTCACGGCGCGGTCTCTAGGGCAGGCAACGTCCACCTTGGTGGTCCAGGAGGTTCCTTGACGCCCCCATCTCCCAGGTTGGCCTATTCAGCGACACCATTGAGGACTTTGCCCAGCAGTTCTCGGCAGTGAAACATCAGACGGAGGCTATTCAGCATATCCTTCCCCGGCACGGTTCAAGACCCCGCACCCCTGCTTGTCGCCAAGGGCATCCTCCTGTTGCAACAGCACAGACTCCGCCACAGCCCGCCCCCGTGGCCTGCCAAGAACCCAAGAAAGGCTTCGAAGCGCCCCTGAGATGGGTGACCCAGGGACAAGGAGACCCGCTGCTCTGGAACTGGTGGACAGACCACTCCATCTCCCGGTGGAGAGCCGGGAGGAGAATCTTTTGTTTCCTTTCTCTTTGATTTCGCCACACGCCCAAGGGGCTGCGGTACCCAAATTTTCAACAAAAGACTGGTCTCCTTATTTCCTTATTCCCCAGACTCAACACAGCCACGAGGTCGGGGCTCCAGCTCCCTCGACGTGGCGCCTCAGACTCCGCCCCGCCACAAGGCCCCACCCACCGGTACGTCCAAAGCGATTGTCCCCTTGGTCCCCCTCGGCCGGAGTTTGGACGCGTGGCTTGCGCTTTCCAACCCATCCAACTCGGCTACGCGATTCAGTTCACCAGGCGCCCGCCCAGGTTCAGCGGTGTCCACTTCACTTCGGTGAAGGGCAAGAATGCCGCTGCCTTGCGTGTGGAGATCGCTATCCTTCTATGGAAGGGTGTGATAGATATATACCCCGAGCTTTAAGGGGTTTTACAGCCCCTACTTCATCATACCAAAGAAAGGCAGTGGGTTGTGGCCAATCTTGGACCTGCGAGTACTAAACTGGGCTTTGCACAGACTCACGTTCAAGATGCTGACGCAAAAATGCATTTTAGCGAGTGTCCGGCATCAAGATTGGTTCGCGGCGGTAGACCTGAAGGACGCGTACTTTTACATCTCGGTTTTGCCTCAACACAGACTCTTCCTGTGGTTTGCCTTCGAGGGCCGGGCATACCAGTACAAAGTCCTCCCCTTCAGCCTGTCCTTGTCCCCACACATCTTCACGAAAGTCGCAGAGGCAGCCCTTGCCCCACTAAGGGAAGTGGGCGTCCGCATCCTCAACTATCTTGATGACTGGCTAATCCTAGCTTACTCTCGGGATTTGTTATGTGCGCACAGGGATCTGGTGCTCAGGCACCTCAGCCGGCTGGGGCTTCAGGTCAACTGCGGAAAAGAACAAGTTCTCCCCGGTTCAGAGCATCACTTTGACGGTGCGCTGTCAGTGCTGAACTGGAAAACTGTGGTCCCACTGAAACTTTTTCAGAGGCTCCTGGGGCATATGGCATCCTCAGCGGTGGCTACACTGCTCGGGTTGATGCATATGAAACCGCTTCAGCACTGGCTTCAGGCTCGAGTCCTGAGATGGGCATGGTGCCACGGGACCCATCGCGTGGTCGTCACGGCAATCTGTTGCCGCATGTTCAGCCCTTTGTCGGACCTGGCATTTCTACGAGCTGGAGTTCCCCTAGAGCAGGTCTCCAGGTGTATCGTCGTCATGACGGGTGACGTATGCAACGGGCACGCAGTCGCTGGCTCTTGGACCGGTCTGCATCTGCATTGGCACATCAACTGCCTCGAGTTGCTGGCAGTGCTGCTCGCCCTGCGGAGGCTAAGGCTGTTGATCCAGGGCAAGCATGTGTAGGTCCGGATGGACAACATGGCGATGGTAGTGTACATCAACCGCCAAGGCGGCCTACGCTCCCGTTGCATGTTGCAACTCGCCTGCCGTCTCCTCCTCTAGAGTCAGCAGTGCCTCAAGTCATTGTGAGCCACTCATATCCCGGGCGACCTCAACACCACGGCAGACATGCTCTCACGACGGATCACGCTCAGAGGAGAGTGGAGACTCAACCCCTAGGTGGTCCAGCTGATTTGGAGTCGATTCGGTCAAGCGCAGGTAGACCTGTTTGCTTCCCGGGAATCCTCCCACTGCCCGCTTTGGTACGCCCCGACCGAGCCCCTCCTTGGTACAGCTGCTCTGGCACACAGCTGGCGGATGAGGAGCAGGTCATCCTAGTAGCACCCTACTGGCCCACCCAGGCCTGGTTCTCCGACCTCACGCTCCTCACGACAGCCCCCCTAAGACCTAAGTGACCTACAACCTGCAGTGGAAGACACGATCACTCAGGCTAGGGCTCCCTCTGTGAAGTGGTGTTCTTCCAAGCGCGAAGACCTCCAGAGATGCGCAGTCGGATCGGTGCTTTCCTTCCTGCAGGAGAGGCTGGAGGGGCGGCTGTCCCCCTCCACCTTGAAGGTGTAAGTCGCCACTATATCAACACATCACGATGCAGTAGACTGTAAGTATTTAGGTAAGCATGACTTGATCATCAGGTTCCTGATAGGCGCTAGGAGGTTAAATCTCCCCAGACCGCGCCTCATTCCCTCGTGGGACCTCTCTGTGGTCCTTTGGGGCCTACGGGGAGCTCCATTCGAGTCCCTGGAGTCAGTTGAGCTAAAGGCACTCTCTTTGAAGACTGCCCTCCTGACGGCGCTCACCTCCATCAATAGGGTAGGGGACCTGCAGGCGTTCTCTGTCAGCAAGATGTGCCTGAAGTTCAGTCCGGGCTACTCTCATATGATCCTGAGACCCCGTTTAGGGATCAGGTGGTGAACCTGCAAGTGTTGCCCCAGGACGAGGCAGACCCAGCCTTGGCGTTGCTGTGTCCGGTGCGTGCTTTGCGCATCTATTTGGATCGCACGCAGAGCTGGCCGGGTGTACCACTTGCGTATAGCGCCTTTCCCCTCCCCGAGGTGAAGACGTGCACTTTGATGCCCAGTCGTGTTCACAAAGTTGTGGCCCTGGATGACTTTCCTCCTTAGCCCTGTGGTAGGCGGGTTTGCGGAGAAACTCCCTGCTGGCCCAGTACGTGTGCTAACTAGGCCCTGTACTGGGATAGGTGCTTCACATGCGCTGGTTCCCTGTAGGTAACCCCGTGTGATGTATCTTCTGCAAAATTGTTTCCCTCTTGGTAAACTGCATCTTCTTTGAGCAGAGGCCTCTGCCCCTGGTCACCATGTCTGTAGAGCTCCTCCCCCCTCGGGTAGGACCTACCATGGGACTTTTCCACATGACACTTCCGACAAAACTCGGTAAGACCATGTGACATATTTCCACTCAAATACCCCCCCCCCCCCCGGGTGTGGTGTGGTCTCTGGGAGTGACAACCCCCCCCCCCCCCCCCCCCGATGTGGACACTTATGTCCCCCAGTCGGTTAATGATTTCCACTCTTTTTGGGGTTAAAAAAGAGGAGAAGAGGCCAAGGCTGGGCTAGCCTGTCCCCATTTTTTTGGGGCAGTCGACTTATCCCCTGGTACAGAGGACCGTTCGATGCTCGTAGGAGCACTGGGGAAGGTTACATGACGGCCTGATGCGCTAGCTACGAGGCACACAGCGGTCTGCCCATCTAGCACTGCCAGTTCACGTATCACAGTTCAGTCGTGGCATTTTGTATAGGGACCCCTAGTGTCACTACATCGACACTTTTGTAACCTCCATTCCCTGATGGAGGGAACAAGATGTTGTGTCCCTCTTGCCACAACACTGAACTACCCACTGAAATGGCCGGGACCTTGTCTCAGCTCCTCAGCACAAAACCTGAAAGAGTTAAACAGTACAACAGTACAATGAGTCTCTCGTAACAGTTCTCGAGTCAACAGTACACTGAACTGAGAATCGCCTCTTTTGGAGGTGTCCGACATACTAAGAACCGATGAGCTGCTGACATTGAGCATGTGTGTGATTAATGGGCGAAATGTATGTTTCAGGTGTATTTTGCTGAACAACAGAGAGTGTAATAAATAAAACATACTGGAAATATTTTTATGACTTGATTGTATTACCATTTTATCAGTGTATGAAGATAATCCAGTCTACAGCTCTCGAGTCAACAGTACATTGAGTCGTTCGCAGCAGTTCTCGAGTCAACAGTACACTGATCCGAGGACAGGAGCTCCCGCGTCAGCAGTACATTGAGTCGATGATAGCAGTTCTCGAGTCAACAGTACACTGATCCAATCACACTGAACTGAGAATCGCCTCTTTCGGACATGATACTGAGAACTGCTGATCAGTGAGCAGCTGATGAGCATGCGTGAACCGAGGACTTGAATGAGGGGGCAAAAATTTCAGTTGAGAGATGTAAACAAATTTTACTATTGAGTATTGTGCATGCAGATTATATCTGAAGTTGTGATGAGCTGGATCATGGTTTCCGTAAAAAAGGGTGAGTTGATTAAGACTAGTTTAATCACTTTTTATGCTTTAAATGTGTAGAACATCCACATTTGTATATCAGTGTCAGTATTGGGTGCTTTAGGTGCAAAACTTTAATGTAGGATGTATTGTAAGATCACTGAATGAAACACTGATGACAATAAACACCCTTATTATTATAACTTAATTAAATAATACACTATGTGGCCAAAAGTATGTGGACACCCCCTTCTAATTAACGAATTTGGTTACTCCATTAAATCCAATAAAGAAAAATCTTAATGTTTCTTTATGTAATGGCTTGGGCTTTGTGTGCTTACAAATTTGTGGCAACTGTTTGGGGATAGCCCTTTTCTGTTCCAGCATGACAATGCCCCTGTGAATAAAGTGAGGTCCATAAAGAAATGGTTTACTGTGTCTGGCGTGGAAGAAATTGACTGGCCTGCCAAAGCCCAGACCTGAACCCCACTGATCACTTTTGGGGTGAACTGGAACAGCAACTGTAAGTCAGGCCCCATCGAACAACATTAGTTCCTGACCTCACTCATAGCCTTGTGTCTGAATGAGAGCAAATCCCTGCAGCCATGTTACTACATACAGTATAGTGGAAAGCCTTCCCAAAAGAGTGGAAGCTGTTATTACAGCAAAGGGGGAAATTGATGCCTAAGGTTTTGAAATCAAATGTTTATCAAGCACATATTTTGTCCACAAACATTTGGCCATATAGTGTATATTATAATCAGCAATATGCCCTTACATATATATGGCTTTATTGAATGTGTTTGTGTGTGTAATCTACAACACCGACGTATTAGCATTATATATAGTGCCGCCATTACATGATGACATAAGTGAACTGGTGAATCGTTTTTTTGAACCAGTTCATTGAAATGAACTGTCCAAATAAACCGGTTCGTGGAAAAGAATCAGACTTTCCATCACTACATCTGAGCTGTGACGGTGCAGATTGTTGATGCCCAACCCCCAAAGTGAAAATAATAAATTTGATTGGTCAGGTTTTCTGTCACTGCTAATACAAATGAATAAAAATACCCTTCTGAATCTCCCATGAAGGGGAAGCATTTATTTATTTATTTATTTATTTATTTAATGCACATACATGTACACTGTTAAATAAATGGGTGAAAGAATAATTCATCATTTGAATTTCCATCTCAGTTTGTCACCCATTCTCTGAAATGGTTTGAAAGTGCTGACTGCATGCCACTGTCTAATATAAATTGTTAACACTTTTACTAGCTCATTACTAACAGTGTCTTATCATTTGTCTAACTTTATCTACTTTAAATAGTTACTTCACCCAAAAATGAAAATTCTGTCATCATTTACCCACCATACTGTTGTTTCAAACCCATATGACATCCTTCCGTGGAATACAAGGAGATGTTAGGAAGAATGTTACGGACTGACAGCCCAGTCACTATTCACTTTAATTGTTGGAAAAATATGCAATAAAAGTGTGAATGGCGACTAAGGCTGTCAATCCCCAACATTATGCCTTAAGCCCAAAGTATACATTGGTTTTAACGCAAATGCTTAAGAGTATGCGTAAAGTCGTACCCCAGCCTTTTCAAATTATTCTTCATTTGACTGACACACACAGGCAGTTGGCGCATGTGCGCTACGACTATTTATCTTCAGGAGTTTAGACCCATAAATATGTCTTTATATTCCTTCAGACTCCAGTTATACATATGCAGGTATCTCCTGACCTTCCTTACATACGCGCTCTTGACTTGCGTATCCACTGCTGTTGTTTTTACCTTTGTCTCCTGTTGTTTAGCACCGATTACATCTTCCTCTAGTGCTTCTTCGTGACAGCAATGGCTCAGCTGTGAGTGTTGCCACCTTGTGGACCCACTAATTAGTGTAAATAATTCCATGTGCATGCATATCCTGCACATTTAGAGTACGTGCAGTTAGAAAAATCTGGCTGCACACATTCAGTGCTTGAGTACTCTCCTGATGACAAAATTTGCATCATCACGAAAGAAAGTAATTTGGTTTCGGAACAACATGAGGGTGAATAAATTAATTTTAAAGTTTTCTTTTTTGGGTGAAATATTCCTTTTACATAGCATTTTAATGACATTTCTGTACTTGAACTGCTTTTGCCTGTTATGTATGTTGCTGCATCATGCTATCATCTGCTTATCTGCTTCTTTCTTTGTTCATTTCTGTCCCCTTTTTTGCTATCCACTTGTTCCTCCATGTCTCTTTCTGTCTGTTTGTCTTTCTCTCTCTCCCTCTCTCAGAGGTATCAGACTCCACTCATCCTCCTGCTGCTCCACACTCTCTCATCTCTCCTCCGCCTTCAGTTCTCATCAACCTGCTAAAAGCCACAGTCACCATCGGTTCTGCTGCCCGTCCAGGATGGGCAGAATCAAGCCGCCCTCTGACAGGTCTCTAGAGCAGGCCAGGTAAGGACCAGCAGAGGGCTGACGAATCCAAAGTCATATGGTTTCACATAGTTTCATAGTTTTTTGGACCCTACAGCACCCTTAACACCTTTGGACCCCCCCCCCCCCCCCCAACCACCGTTCCCTCCCACATCCCACACAAGGCTGTTTTCACACCTTTTCTGATTGCTTGCTCTGAACCCAAGTTCAATTCCAACACCTCCTCCTGCACTTGGGCATCTCTCCAACATTGTATTATTTGCCTTTGAAATGCAGTATGGACAGTAATCACTAGAGGTAGCTGTTTACCACTGTAGTTAGTTATAACTGTAGCTAATGCTGCCTTCAAGGGGACCTGGGAAGCTCCTTCATCTGAGTTGGGAATTTGTTATAACATGTCATGCATTCAAGTTGGAAATAAAATATGGGAGAATCCAAATTTTAAAAAAATACCCAATGAATGATTGGACCAGTGAATAAGCATAACTGAATACACCTGCATTTTTATCAGACCTGCATGATTTATTAATGTATGAAATCTAAATTATTTGCTCATTTTCATAAAAACATGGAGAGTGAGTCACTGGCTTTACATTATATCTGTCATATATAGAAAATTTATATTATAAAAAAAAAGCACAGAAATGTAAATAATTTAGCAAAATCATTGCTTTCCATCATCTTTGATGTCGACATGGCCCTTTTAATATTACACCTCTGCAATGGACCCTTTTCACAAACTGTGATGATGTGTTTCCGGCTTATTTAGCAGTGTAAATCTAGCAAACTTTTTTTTTTTTGCAATTTATTTATTATTTAGTGTAAATTTCTAACATTATACTTTGCATTACTGTATATTACCCAGGAATTCGTTTAAAAACGAGTTACCACAGATGCGATGAGGTTTCTAACATAGCTGCCAAAAGAGTTAGAGTAAATTTGCCATCTCTGTTCTGGTGGTCGTAATCTATCATTCTTAATTTTCTCTTCATTTGGAAAGTTGTGGAAAAGTAAAAGTACCATTTTTCTTTTGATGTTGGAGCAAATGGGTAAGCAAAAATTAGATTTGCCATGGTCACTCCCATTCTCAGCTATCAAAGTTTACCCTGCAATCGCTTACTTCTGTGTTCCAAAACCCAGAAATGTGAAAAGAGTCCATTCGGGTATGTTCTAGAATTCTGAGTTTCCCATTGGTAAACATGACTTCACTTAGTCATTCATGTGCTCTTAACTCATTATTACAATATTTGCAACTCCACCTTAAGACTGCATAAGTAAGGAGGACAAGGCATCAAATGGGAAAGCGTTGTTCAACTTGTTTCCCTTTTTTGGTTTTTCTACCAAACCTTCCAGCCTGATCTCATGAAAAATATTTGCTCGCGATTGACATTTGACAAATTGACATTACATTGTTCCTTACACGTATCATGGCAGTACCGAGGAGAAATGTCCACTGAGTGGTGCTAAATTCAAGCAATTTGCTTCAAAATAAATGAGGTTTTTAAGGTTAATGCTATCGAGTTTTAAATCAACAAAACTTACCCCCTACCCTAAACCTTAAACCTAACCAATAGGGGCTGTCCCCTTCTGCATATTGCAGCCCCCTTCAGCATATCACGGCAACATTTCGCAGCCCCTTTCAGCTTATTGTGTCCCACTTTGGCATATCGCAGCTCCGTTTCTCAGCCAGCCCACCGGGAAAAGTCCTGGTTCTCCCGATGGCCGGTCTGCCTCTGCTTACAAGTCATGTACTATAGTTAAAGTGTTTTAAGGTCACAGCATTGTGTAAGGGACAGGAAAGGGAATAAAAGTCATTATTTTAGTGCCTCTAGTGTTAATTTCAGCAGGTAACTGCCAAAACACGTACAATTAGTGACAAAAAATGTAGGTATAGTCAAGATTTTCTTTGAGACCATGTAGAAATCTTCACATGCACAGAACAGTACCTGCAATATAGTCTTTGTAAGAATGTGAGCTGCGCTCAAGTCAATTTCTATGGAAATAAGCAACGAGAAAGGAGAAATGCATAATGCTATAGAAGCCAAATTATATGTCATCAATAGCGGTATTACTGGAGTGCTGTCATACTGTCAATTATACTCTGGTGCATTTCTTAGTTGCACCAGAGTTCAGAAGAAAGCTTTCACATCAACAAAACATACCAAACTGTGACATCAAAAGGTCTGCACCAAAAGCTCTGTTGTGAAAATGCCATAATAAGCTTGATTGTGTCATGCACATCCCTGTATACACTTATCACTCATATATTTGTCTGTACTTCCACCAGCCTCAACCCCAGCTGCTCCGTCCCTCACACTCAACTCAAATTTTAACCTAATATACTCATCCCAAACTACACAGTCTTTATCCTGCTGCTCTCTTTGTGGTTGTCACCACATCCTTCAATGTTTCTTCTTATTCTTGCTGCAGTGTTCTGAGAGAAGGATACTTAAGAGGGCAGCAGAGGAGGAAGGGATCACTTCAGCACTGTGTCAGAGAAAAATGCTTGATGAGGCATGTAAGACAGATGGCTGAGTCACTGAGAGACAGCAATTAATGTCTTACAGTTTGAGGGACATCAATCTTATGGTGCTTTTTCTTTTTTCCTTGTGCACCAGCCTGCCTCATTCTCGGTCTCTTCCTCCCATCTCACAATCTCTCTGTACATTTCAGGCACATGCATGACTGGCTTAGTGGAAGCCTTATGAAAGAGCCATGCATGGGCAGACTGTTCTAACAGGAAAATCAGCGACAGGAGGATGAAAGTTTTATGTGTTCTGAATTTCCAAAATGCCCCCCAGTGGCTAAAGCTGGAGATTCAGTCATGTGCATACCTTCGTGCAACGCAATGCACAAATGCGAGACATGAGCAAACGTTATACGAATGAAACATTTGAATGGACATAATGTGAAAGGCAAAGTGCGTTCGATTTTCGGAAACATTTGAGTAGTAATTACATTTAAACCAAATTGTTTGATCTTAATTGCATTGCAAATGTAGTTTCTCACTAGCTGGAGATCAAAAGCGATGTGATGTCAAAGGCACAATGCAGGTGATTCTCAGGACATGAGCATTCACCACATGGTGGCGCTTGTCCAGAATTTGGTACATGGGGTCCGAATTTTGGTGGAAAAAAATTCTTTTTAGTTTTTGGGAGAGAGCAAACACAGAGTATGAGATTAATCTGTCGATCTGTATCCTCTTTTCCTTAACTGTGCTATTTAAAGGCTTGTGTGCATGTCTGTGAGGAGAATGCCTCCCAAAATAACCTCATTACTTCAGACTCATTACTTGACACGAAACTGTGGACCTTTCCTAGTTCTGCACTTTCCTATTTTCTGCACTCCAGTATCATCATGTTTTGCTGTTTATTTTCATTTTGATTATTTTAATTTACTGTTTATTCTGCATGCTTTTCATTCCCATACATTGTAGCAAAACACATAGAAATATGTTTATACTTATACAGTGCAACCATAAATGGTAAATGGATCCTGAAGCCAGTGTTGATAAACTAACTTTCCATTTAGGCTTAAAGGAGTAGTACAGTTGTGGTGCTCTAATGTACTGTAACCCCAAAAAGTATTTCATCACTATTTGAACACTTTTGCATACATTTCATTGCATATCAAAATATCAAGCCAAGTGGCATCTGCAAATAAATTATGCTAGAACTTTTTCTCAGAACTAACTTCTCTTTTATAGTCATTTTTGCAATAACTTTTAACCAACAGGTTCTATTATTATTTTTTTGTTTGTTTGTTTTTTTGTGGATGTATGAAGCAGTTCTCAATTTCACACAGATGTTCTGACAGAATAATTGCAGGCAGAGACATGTTCACCACATTGGACATGTTCCTCTTAGTTTAACAACCAGAAAGTATCCAAATACCTTCTTACTTGTTTCCTTAAAAAAAAAAAAAAAAAAAAAAAAAAAATATATATATATATATATATATATATATATATATATATATATATATATATATATATATATATATATTATTAGATATTGCATAATTTTATATATATATATATATATATATATATATATATATATATATATATATATATATATTCTTTTTTTTTTTTTTTTTTTTAAGAGAATCTTATCTATGTTTTTTAAAAAAGCCACTTGGTTTGATATTTTGTTATCTACTGCAACTGCATCATACATTTTAAAATGCTGCTTAAGCGTTCAAATACTCTTTGGGATCACAGCAGAATAGAAGATTTACAGAAAAATATAATTAGCAATTACAGTACCCAGCTATTGGAATGTGTTTAGCCTGCCATCTAGTGGACATAAGTGAGCAAAACAGTTTATCTGAGCTCTCAAAATTGAACAAATGCTGATGAGTTAACTTTCATTTCAATTAGAAATTATAAAACATAATCATTTGTCTAATAACATTTATTTGTATGTTTTCATCTTGTCTGTGTATTTTCATCTCTTCCTCTCTGACTCTCTATTGCTGTATATCTCTCTCTATTTCTCCCCTCTGAACCTTGTCCCCCAGTGAGAAGGAGGGTGAGAGTGATTCTGTGCATCAATTCTGCTGCACCGCCTCTGCGTGCAGTAGCCCCTCCTCTCGGTAACCTGCAGCCAATCAGCATGAGTGGAACTCCATGATTGAAAGTTGTGATTTGAACTGTTGATAGTTCAACAGGACACATTTCTTGTTGAATTTATGTAATTGCATGATAAGTAGTTTAATAGTTTGTCTTTCTGAAAACTTTCTACTGTAGTTCAACTTTATGTAATTAACTTTACAGCATTAAATCAAAGTTTTATTCCGGGAGGCGACAATTTAGGATAGTAATGCAAAAAATGCAAAATGATGTGACTGCTATTACATGTTTTTGTGTATATGTGTTATATTCAGAAATGTTACTCAACATGTTAAATGAATTTGCAGGTGAACCACATATCACAGAAATTGTGACTTTGTAGCCGTGTTAGATGTTCTTAGAGTTGCTTTGCTGAAGTATTATAGAAAGCCATCAAGCATGTAGCCGATAGTCCAAAAGATATAGTTTCTG
This sequence comes from Myxocyprinus asiaticus, assembly GCF_019703515.2. Taxonomy (NCBI): domain Eukaryota; kingdom Metazoa; phylum Chordata; class Actinopteri; order Cypriniformes; family Catostomidae; genus Myxocyprinus; species Myxocyprinus asiaticus. The sequence goes on along the minus strand of NC_059376.1, from coordinate 14,629,831 downwards.
TTACGTTTGGTTAACATTTTCTTTTAATGCTAGACATTTTTAACATACTTAAATCCTTATCTCATACACAGTGGCCCCAAAAAATATATTTATACTTCAAGCCAGACTTAAAAATTTATTAATTTCATTGCATAAATCACCAAAATTCAAACCAAAATGTTTGTAAATTTTTGCAAACAAATGATGCTAGAGCATAATTGGGATAGTTCACCCAAAACGTAATTTACTCACCCTTATGCCGTACCAGATGTGTATGACTTTCTTTTGCAAAACGTAAAGATTTTTAGAAGATTATTTCTGCTCTGTTGGTCCTCACAATGCAGGTGAATGGTGCCCAGAACTTTGAAGGTGCAAAAGGCAGTATAAATGTAATCCCTAAGACTCCAGTGGTTAAATCCATGTTTTCTGAAGAGATATGATAGGTGTGGGTTAGAAACAGATCAATATTCAAGTCCTTTTTTAACTGAAAATCTACACTTTCACTTTCACTTCTACATTCTTGTGTGGAAGTGACTTTCACATTGAGCCACCTACTGGTTGGGGCTGGTCAAAGGTGGAAATTGATAGTACAAAAGGACTTAAATATTGGTCTGTTTCTCACTCACACCTATCATATCTCTTCTGAAGACATGGATTTAACCACTGGAGTCTTATAGTTTACTTTTATGCTGACTTTATGTGATTTTGAAGTTTTAAAATTTTGGTCACCATTCACTTGCATTGTGAGGACCAATGGAGCTGAAATGTTCAGCAGAAGAAAGAAAGTCATACACATTTGGGATGGCATGAGAGTGAGTAAATGATGCAAGAATTTTCATTTCATTTCACAGCCAACTCCATATGAACGTTTTGTAGTGTGTAAGCACCCTTATGTGACCGAATGCTTTTTGGGGCCACTGTAAATTAAAAGCATTTTTTTGTATATGAACGGGAACTTAAATGTCACTGTGCTTGTTGAATCTGTGTACATAATTTAACCAGTTGTTCACAAGAATAATTTATGTTTTGCACTTGTTTTCTCCTGTAGTGGGCAGTATACTGTATATTATAGCTGAACGTGTCGCTGTGCAAAAAGAGCAAATACATTATGAGATTTATTTTAGAGTCATGACTATTTTATATTTAAAGGAACAAAAACACACTCTCAAATGAGAGTCTCACTTGTGGCCAGTTACCTTTATTTACATAATGGAAATGCACCGGCAACAGGGTAGTACTATTTAAATGAAAAACTCACATATACTGTCATGATGAATAAATGTGATGGCTGAAAATTCTCCATTTTCTCTCTGTTATTCTCTCACACATACACACACTCACAGTGCAACAGTATAATTACTACCTGACTCTCAAACTAGGTTTTTGTTCCTCCCTGTATGTTCTATTACCACATGAACTTTGCTCCACCCCCTTTTGATTGCACACAGGCTGTTCAGAAAGTAATGTATTATATCTCTTTTTCTCATATCTTTCCCTCTCTCCTCACCCCTGTCGGTTTTAGCCTTGCAGGATTAATCACCATATGCATCAGTCATCTATGTTTACACACATTGTTTTCCCGGTGCAGGGGATTGTGCCAGCTCACAACTGTCAAACACTGTCTAAAATGCAGTCATTCAACTATGCAGTTGAAGAAAGTATGCGTGCTTGAGAGTGCGTGCATGCTTGTACGTACGAGGGTGTGGTTGGTCTGATATTGGACCAGTCTGAATGGCTGAGTAGCTGTGCCAGGAACACGGTAAGTCTTCCATATGTTACCTGCTTTTTATCCGCATGGTCAGACACACAGAAACTAATGTTATTGGTCACAGTATACAGATTACTGATATAAATACAATGGTTATAAAGTTTGTTTATAGAGATTTTTACAATATTTAGTCTTGTTTTGCATGAATACAGACAGAGCATGTGACAATTTGATTTTTACATCTCAAACAACTGAATTACAGTAATCCAAACTGTAAGCAAATGTATTCTGTTTTATGTACGAAGAGTAAACTTTATATATACACATATATATACAGTATATGGATGAGTGTGCTGTGTGAACAAGGAGGAAATGCTGAAGATTAATATTTGCCCTTTGTATTGTTTTTTATTTTCAGGGACATTATTTCCTGTAATTTATTTGCATTTGAGTGTGTTGTGTGACAGCTCTTTGTGGGTTATACAGTGGAGCTTATAAGTGAATCTGGGATTGAAAGTATATTTTAAACCTGGAAATAAACAAAGTTGTAAAACTTTAAACAAGGAGACATTATGACATGAAATATTTAAGACTGTGTATTATTTGTAGGTCACTAATCAAATAAGAAAATCTGTGACATTTCTACCAAAGATAGCATTTCCTTGTTTCCACTGAAGCATACAAGATGCCCTTTGGAACTTTCCCAAATCATGCTGAATATTATGTATAATTATGTTTTGCACAAACTTGTGGAGTCCGTGCCAGATTGAGTGCAAATTGTAATGCTGAAAAGGACTGTATTAAAGGTGCACTTTTAATATGTAATCTTGGACTTGGACCCTGACACCTAGGGGTCTGAATTCAGCATCATTCAAACAGTAGTTTTCAATTACAGATGTCATTGTAGAAATTCAGTTGCAGTTAGCTATGATTAATTTAACCCATGAGTTAATGTATCCAGTAGCAAGGCGATTAAGGAGATTAAGCAAGTAGTGTTCGGCTGGTCATGTGATACCATCATGGCAGCCCCCATGAAGGGACCCCCTTCATGTAGAATAAAACAGCTTTTATAAGGTTACTGATATGACTAAAGTCTCCATCTCTTGTGAGTGGTCTTGATTTTATACATATGTTGTACAGTTTTCACTTAATTCCTTTTAGGAGTGCACCTTTATATTAGAAAAGTGCCAAAGTAAATCTTTTTACAAGTGGAACCACTGTTTGTTATTCCTAATTAGCAGCTAAGGAGAGCTGAACACATTTCAGGTCAGAGCAGAAATATGTAAGTGAAAGTACTGCCTTGTGTTGTTGTAAGCGTGTCATGTGAGATCATAATGCTCACGAATGCAACAAAATCAAGAGATGGCAAGTTAATTTCCATTGACACCTTGAGCTGTATATGTGTGCAGTGGGGAAATAAAAGGGAGTGGAAGCAAATGAAGTATATGAGCTTGTATGAGTGGTCAGTACGCTACCTTTTCGACAGGAAAAGGTGAATGCTGGAAAAGAGAAGAAGTACGCCTTTTACTGATGGACACAGTGCAGATGAAGCATTGGTCAAATGGATTGTGGGATAGCGTGTAGATTCTTTTTATAGGGAATATTTGGCTAGCCACATGAGCAGTTATATTAAGATGCGGTTGACTGGTTATTGACAAAAGATTGAGTTGACGGTAAAAGAAGTTTCATTTCATCAAGTTAGCATATCGCTTTGCTTTCATTAAAGTCAGTGGCAGAGAAAGTGTTTTCTTTCTGAACTAAGGAGCTTTATATTTGCGTGTGCTGAAATTTTGTTATTTGTGGTTGTATTGTAATATTTATGTCTAATGTAAGATACCAAGGATACTATGCATACTCAGAAAAAACTGAACCTTTTAAGGCACTGGGGTGGTACATTTTTTGTGTCTCTAGTTAGAGTCTATAGCTCGTATTGAGTTTGGGTACATAATTGTTCCCCAAAGGAGCTATTGTGTAACATTAAAGGTACATTTATATGTTTTGTTCCTCTGAGAACAAAAATGTACAGTATATGCACAGTACATTTTTTTTCTTAAGGGTACAATTATGTACACAAAACTCTAATGAGAGGTACAAAAACTGACCTCTTGAAGGGGTATCACCCCAGTGACAGCCCGTATACCTTAAGACATGGGTATAAGACAGCATATACCTTCTGAAACTGTATAGAATTTTTCAATTTTTCTCCTAAAATGGTAATGAAAGATGAATAAATGCTACCTGGTAGCTTGGTAGTTTAAAAGTCAGATGGAGCTTGTAACATTGTGGCAAGAAGTAAACTGCAATATGATTGTCAGGTTTTTTTTTTTTATTCTGTTATGTGTCTGTGTGGTATTTTAAGCTGTTTTTCATCCCTCCAGACAACTTCAATTAGCCTGATTGTGTTGTACTTCTTGTATTTTGTCTTAAGTGAATCTGTGAAATGGCTTTAAAAGGACTACATTTGATCCACAGTTTAAGCTGATCTTGACAGCTGGTTCCATGTGTTTGCCCTCAATAACTTGAATCCTTTCTTTTATTACTCCCTTTCAACAATATTTTATACTGAGACTCATGAAGCTACACAATAGCTTTAAAAAGTATTCAGATCCTTTCAGTTTTTCCACATTATTTTGCGTTATAAACTTTTTTTGCAATAACATTTATTTTTGCAGTTATATATGTATTAAGCTTCTACCAGCTTCCACACCTGTATTTGGCCAATTTCTTTCTTGCAGATCCTCTCAGGCTCTGTCAGATTGTTTGGAAAGTCTTTTCAAGGCTCAGATTTTCCATTCAGCTCAAGTCTGGGCTTTGACTGATCCACTCGGGGACACTCAAACACTTTTCTAGAAGCCACTGCAGCATTCTTTTGACTGTGCTTGCTGTCAGAAAGATTGGAGGTTAATTGACTCCCACTGAAATGGAGCCCTCAATCACTTTTTGTTTTTTTTTATATAACCTCCTCTAAATCTAAGCATCTAATGAGAGCATATGAAAGTTCCATGTACTAAGAATTGTGGGACCTTATCTTAAAAGAATACTTTCCCCTAAAATTAAAATGTTGTCATCATTTACTCACCCCAATACCGTTCAAACACTTAAGGAGATCTTAGGCAGAATGTCAAAACAGCTCTTTTCCAAATAATGGAAGTGGATATTGGTTTTAAATCAAAAAGCACAAACAACACCATAAAAGTATCATAATAGTCTATACGACTTGTATGCTACATTCCAGGTCTTGTGAAAGCCATAGGATAGCTTTGTGTGACGAACTGGCCAACATTAAAGTCTTATTCCCTGATAATCTTCCCCTCTGCCAATGCTGTCAAGTATAATTTGCATTTGCATTCATTTTAATATAAATGGCCTCTTTGGATGTTCTGCTCTGGGTTTGATGTCATTGATGCTAAACGTCATTGATTTACGTGCAACACAGGATGTCTGAATACTTGTTTTTACTGCATATTACCCCACAAGGGGTATGCAGACACCCTTCAACTTTTTACATAATTTGGCTCAAGAGTCAAACCATAATTCACAAAACTGCCAGAATAGAGGATCTCAATGTGTGGCATGTCCATCTTTTAAACTTGTCAGCACTGCACATAATTGTAATGTTTCAATTTAATCTTGTTTACAGTACTGTTTGTACAAACTGTGCTGTAATGTTGTCTTTCCACTATTTATAATGTGATTAGGGATTCATTAAGGACAGGTTACTTGAAGTCAATGAATGAAGATCAAACCCTGCTGTATCTCTTAATCCAATTACAGATCAATAAAGTCACTATATACAAAGTGATGACATTGTTTCTTGTTAGTTGAACTGATAAACAATAACTCAATGCTTTTTATTTCTTAAGCATATTTGAAAATAAAATGTGAAAATCATAATGACAAAAATCAATAGATAAAACAAATCCTAATTTTCTGGGAATGTTAAAGGGTTAGTTCATGGGTTAGCAAAAATTAAAGTTCTGTCATCATTTACTCACTGACATGTGATTCCAAACCTGTATAACTTTATATTTTCTGTGGAACACGAGAAATTCTGAAGAAAGTTGATAATGCTTTCTTTATTTTTCTTTCTTATTTTGAAAGAAATATTGGTTTTTGGAATGACATGAGGGTGAGTAAATGACAACATCATTTTCAATTTTCGGTGAACTATTCCTCTAAATCTAGCAGACGCAGACCGAAATATACTGTTCTTCGAAACATCTGATTGCACATATTATGTTTCTGATTGAACTTGCTCAGCAAGTTACTACAAAATTCCTGTCTCTTTTGGAGAATAAGCACCTGACATGGTTGTACTGCTTTCTTTCTATAAAATGAAAACTAGAATAAAGTGAAAACTCTTTTATTGCATTGAGAAATAATTTCAACAAAGGCACTGGAGCTCTTGGTATATACATTCCAGCATATCTGTTATAAAGTCTTGGGGTTATTAGGTTCACATTTGCATTATTATAAAATAGAATAGAAACAGAAATTCCTTAATCATCCGCCCATCATTATTATGTGGATTCTGTGAAAAGGTCAGGCGGCTGATCTGTCAGTGCTATTTTGTTCTTCATTGCTTAAGGAAGGAAACCCTGAAAGCTTGTGCTGAATAGAGAAATGAGTAAGGCACTTTTTGAGTTAAAGGAAAAGAGTGGAAAGTTTAAAGGGAATTCTGGCATTTCACAAGCTTTACGGTAAATGCAAGATATATTCCTGAAAGACCTTTCTGTGGAGTTTATTTTTAAAACTGATTTTGTGATATTTGTTTGTTAACCTCCAGATCTCTAGACCGTCTGTGAAATATAAAACCTTTTTTGTTTGCTTCACAAACATACAGTTCTTAATCCTTTTTACTGTCTCCAAAAATGAATAAAAATCACCTTGAGAACAGTTTTACTCACCCTCATGCCATCCCAGATGTGTATTAGCACTGCAATGGTACATGTATCCGCACTGAACCGAACAGATACAGGGCCATCGGTACGGTACACACAGTCACACGAATGATTATTAAATCAACATATAACGAACAACACAAATCATTTAGAACTAAAATAGAAAAAGATTGCAGAGCAACACGGGACTGCATGGAACCAAAACTTAACAACAGAGTGCCACACGGTACACTAGAAACTGCGGATCAATTAAATCCATGTGAAGTTTATACTAGCTAGCTCACAATTTTTCCCAACTGTGATGGAACTAAACAAAATTTAAATATGTCGGACTTAAATAAGCCAGAGATTGAATACCCACTGTCATCTCTAAAAAAATTTTGTTTGGGAGCATTATGGTTACGTAGTAAACTACAGTACAGTGCATCCGGAAAGTATTCACAGCGCTTCACTTTTTCCACATTTTGTTATGTTACAGCCTTATTCCAAAATGGATTAAATTCATTATTTTCCTCAAAATTCTACAAACAATACCCCATAATGACAACGTGAAAGAAGTTTGTTGGAAATCTTTGCAAATTTATTACAAATAAAAAATGAAAGAAAAAAAAAATCACACGTACATAAGTATTCACAGCCTTTGCCATGACACTCAAAATTGAGCTCCTGTGCATCCTGTTTCCACTGATCATCCTTGAGATGTTTCTACAACTTGATTGGAGTCCACCTGTGGTAAATTCAGTTGATTGGACATGATTTGGAAAGGCACACACCTGTCTATATAAGGTCCCACAGTTAACAGTGCATGTCAGAGCACAAACCAAGCCATGAAGTCCAAGGAATTGTCTGTAGACCTCCGAGACAGGATTGTATCGAGGCACAGATCTGGGGAAGGGTACAGAAAAATTTCTGCAGCATTGAAGGTCCCAATGAGCACAGTGGCCTCCATCATCTGTAAATGGAAGAAGTTTGGAACCACCAGGACTCTTCCTAGAGCTGGCCGCCTGGCCAAACTGAGCGATCGGGGGAGAAGGGCCTTAGTCGGAGAGGTGACCAAGAACCCAATGGTCAATCTGACAGAGCTCCAGCGTTTCTCTGTGGGGAGAGGAGAACCTTCCAGAAGAACAATCATCTCTGCAGCACTCCACCAATCAGGCCTGTATGGTAGAGTGGCCAGACGGAAGCCACTCCTCAGTAAAAAGCACATGACAGCCCACCTGGTGTTTGCCAAAAGGCACCTGAAGGACTCTGACCATGAGAAACAAAATTCTCTGGTCTAATGAAACAAAGATTGAACACTTTGGCCTGAATGGCAAGCGTCATGTCTGGAGGAAACCAGGCACCGCTCATCACCTGGCCAAGACCATCCCTACACTGAAGCATGGTGGTGGCAGCATCATGCTGTGGGGATGTTTTTCAGTAGCAGGAACTGGGAGACTAGTCAGGATCGAGGGAAAGATGAATGTAGCAATGTACAGAGACATCCTTGATGAAAACCTGCTCCAGAGCGCTCTGGACCTCAGACTGGGGTGAAGGTTCATCTTCCAACAGGACAACGACCCTAAGCACACAGCCAAGATAACAAAGGAGTGGCTCCGGGACAACTCTGTGAATGTCCTTGAGTGGCCCAGCCAGAGCCCAGACTTGAACCCGATTGAACATCTCTGGAGAGATCTGAAAATGGCTGTGCACCGACGCTCCCCATCCAACCTGATGGAGCTTGAGAGGTCCTGCAAAGAAGAATGGGAGAAACTGCCCAAAAATAGGTGTGCCAAGCTTGTAGCATCATACTCAAAAAGACTTGAGGCTGTAATTGGTGCCAAAGGTGCTTCAACAAAGTATTGAGCAAAGGCTGTGAAAACTTATGTACGTGTGTGTGTGTGTGTGTGTGTGGTGTGTTTTTTTTTTTTTTTTTTTTTTTTTTTTATAAATACATTTGCAAAGATTTCAAACAAACTTCTTTCACGTTGTCATTATGGGGTATTGTTTGTAGAATTGAGGAAAATAATGAATTTAATCCATTTTGGAATAAGGCTATAACATAAAATGTGGAAAAAGTGAAGCGCTGTGAATACTTTCCGGATTCACTGTAATACTGGGCAATGAGCAGTGAACAGGACGAAGGCTGTATGTCAGCTCTGTTTCACCAAAGTCGGGTATGTATCCATGTGTCATAAATCATCCACATGTGTCTCTTGAGCTTATGGGAGCAAAGCATAAACAGCCTGGCAAGTTAGTCTTGCCTTGGCATTCAAGCAGCCTCTCGCTGCAAGCTCAGACAGAGCTAAAGCGATAATGAACAACATAGGAGTATTTATTGGTGCAGAAATGCGACTATACTCAGTCGTCAAGAACACAGGATTTAAGCATCTGCTTAACTTGCTTCAGCCCCGTTAAAGTTCTTACAAGAAATCATTTTGGCATTTCTGTATTTCCCGCTCTATATAAACAAGCACACGCTGTAATTGTCCAGCAGGGGGCATTGTCGATGCTAACAGATCTCCTCTGATAATGTGGATATTCTGATTTTTGAAAATTAAGTGATAAGTACAAGTGGTGAGCTGAAAGGCAAAAGACAGAAATCTGCACTGCTAATGTCTTAATTTTGTAACAATTAGTATAATTTTTTACTTTTATTATTTATGTTTTAACACAATGTGCAATGTAATTTCATTGAAGAAATAGTGCAGTCATGTATAAATGAGCCCTCACAATAAGAATTGTTGCCCATCAACCACTGTGTATTCAAAATAAATAATTTTAAGAAAGATTCTTTGTTTTCCCTGCTGTACCGAAATCGCACCGAACCGTGAATTTTGTGTACCGTTGCAGCCCTAATGTGCATGATTTTCTTTCTTCTGCAAAACAAAAACAAATATTTTTTTAAAGAAAATTTGAGCTCTGTTGGTCCTTAAAATGCAATTGAATGGTGTCCAGAACTTTAGAGGCCCAAAAGGCAGCGTAAAATTTATCCATACGACTCCAGTAGTTAATGTCTTCTAAAGCGATATGATAGGTGTGGGTGAGAAACAGATCAATATTTAAGTCCATTTTTAACTATAAAGGCAGTTTTACATGGGACGTGGTGGGCGGCATGCTTTGCTTGCGATCTTGCCGCCTCTCATGCGTACAGGTTTTTTCCATTGTCACGAGAAGCGGTGCGAGTCAAGTGCAATGCCACCCACTGCTTCAGCTCAGATACTGCATCTATGAGGCGATTACCGTGAATATTGTATTAGGTTTTAAGTGATAGCACTTAAATTAAATGCCAGTTATTTTTTCATAAAATGTTTTATAAGTATAAATATTGTAATAAGCAATTTTTTTATATTAATGTAAAATTATAATATCAAGGATGAATAATGTAATTTTAAATATTGATGGTGTCTTGCTTGAGGCAACATTTAGATAAATATCCGAATTAAACACTCTGGACACTTTTGTCCATTCCGAGTGCAAATGTGAGATTATGGGGTGTAATTTAACTTCTCCGGTTAGACTGATAGAAAGGATTTTCAGTGGCATAATAGGGGCAAGAACTTCCTGTTCAATACAAAACCAGGGAGGGCTATGCAGTTTACTGAAATGTAATCTGGGACGTTTACCATTCCAAATGAAGGACTTCGCTATGCTATCAAATTGCTTGAAATAAGAGAAGGGGACATCTACAGGGAGAGACTTTAGCAGGTAGATGAATTTTGGAATACAATTCATTTTAATAACAGTAACCTTCCCAATCATCGATAAATGTATTGAAGCCCACCTGCCCACATCGCTCGAAAGACTTTTTATTAAAGGGTCAAAATTAAGTAACTAAATCACTCAAATTTGCTGGGAATAAAATACCCAAATACTTAATGCCCTGTTTGGGCCACTGGAAGGCATCCGGCTGGAAAGCCGTTACTGGGCAGTACGCTGTCAGAGCCAAAGCTTTGGGTTTAGACCAATTGACTCTGTATCCTGAGAACTTAGAAAAAGAATTAATAATTCTGTGGAGGCAAGGCATAGATCTAGTAGGTTCAGAGACAAATAATAAAATATAATCTGCATAAAGCAGAAGCTTATGCTCCATACCTCCCGCCACCACCCCTGGAAAATCATCCTCTTTCTTATTGCGGCTGATATTGGTTTCCGGGCAAGACAGAACAATAATGGGGAAAGAGGGCAGCCCTGCCGGGTGACCCTATCCGGAGTAAAATAATCTGAAATTAATCAATTTGTTTGTACCGGCGCTACTGGGTGTCTATAAAGTAACTTAATCCATCCAATAAACATACTCCCAAACCCATACATTTCCAAAATCTTAAAAAGATAATCCCATTCTACCATATCAAACGCCATATTATTATAATATTTTCGGCGTCAAGTGAGATGGCAGCAACCAGTCTGATCATTCATCACTGACCACATAATATTGATGAGACGCCTTATGTTATCAGATGAGCTGCGGCCCCGAATAAACCCCACCTGATCTATATGTATAATAGATGTCATAATATTACATAATCAATTAGCCAACATTTTTGACAATATTTGAACGTCTAGCTTGATCAGGGAAATTGGATGGTAACTCTTACACTCACTTGGATCTTTGTCCTTTTTAAGTATTGATCTTTTTCTCAACCACACCTGTTATATCACTTCTGAAAACACTGGAGTCTTATGGATAACTTTTATGCTGCCTTTATGTGATTGTTGGTGTTCTGGTCACCATTCACTTGCATTGTGAGGGCCAACAGAGCTGAAATATTCATCTAAAAATCTTCATTTGTGTTCTGCAGAAGAAAGAAAGTCATACACATCTGGGATGGCATGAGGGTATGTAAATGATAAGAGCATTTTTTATTTATTTGGGTGAACTATCCCTTTAATGCAGGGTTTCAAACTGGGGTGAAAGGATAAAGAAGGTTTTGCTAAATGCATTTTTAGGGCAAAGTTAACTTGTGAATTTTGTTAATTTTAATGCACTTTAAGCTAATTTGACATGATGACTGTTTCATTCTTTTTCAAAAGACTGGTTGGAAATCATGTGATCAAGTTTTTTATTCTATGAAATATGCAGTCAATTGAATACAAAGTGTCCGTGTTTACATTTGCGTCTCCCGTGAATGTTGAGAGGGGAGAATAGCGTGGTGGATGCCGTGCCTGTGCCCAGGTAAGCCTGTGCTTTAATGCTGCCCTGATCACAGTGCATAAATATGAGTGTAGAGTGTTCATGTTTACTGGCTGCACAACATCCGGGATGCGGATGCACATCATTACATGGCGACGGGCAGACGGGAATAGATAGGTGTTGGTTACGCTGAAGCCGTCTTCCCGAACCACCTGAGTTTATTTACACACTCTGAATGCAACTCAAACAAAAATAACACTTTTCAGCGTCAAATATAAAACTGCTGCTTTTCAGCCATACAGTGAAGCTTCCATAATACGCACACTGTGCTCAGGTTCAGCTCTCCCCCTTTTGGAGGACTGGGCCATCTTTTATCTCCCCCGACTTTCACTGTGAACATAGAAATGGTAATTAGCCACAGTTCATCTCAGGTGGATGTCCTTACCGCTTTCTCTCTCAACCACGCCCTCACCTCCACAACCACTCATTGGAAAAAGTAGCTAGTTACAAGAAAAGCTAAACTATTGTGAAAATAGCTGAGCTACTGCCACGCTACTGAAAATGTAGTGAAGTTAGTAGCATCTTTACTTTTAGTTAACTACATGTACTCCCCACCACTTTATTAGATTACAGAAGTCAAATTGGTTGTTTGCAGCTTTTCACATTGAATTCTTGACTCAGGTCTATTTGTTTACATCTTTGATAAGAGTTAGATAACACCTGTACATAATCTGTACATTTTAATCTCAATGTTTGGTTTCATACAGAAGAACTGTTTTGAATACTGTTGTGTTTAATTATGCAAATTCAACATTTACATTTCCTTGTTGCACAAACCTTTGTTTTGGAACGAGGTGTTGTTTAATTAGGTGTATTTTAATAGAGTTACAGTAAATTAAAATCATCCATTGTAATGCTCACAAACTCACAACCAGCAATTTATCCACCAACACCCACTGTTACAGTAGTAGTGCTCTGTATCTATAGCAACACGATCTCTAATGACTGCCTCACCTCCCACGGTGGTCTCACGGCAACTGTCACTTAGCAACTGTCCCTACCTCCCTCACTCCTGTCTGTGTGTGTGTGTGTGTGTGTGTGTGTGTGTGTGTGAGTGGGCGGGAGGTGTAGGAGGAATAGGGAAAGGAAGAAGTAATGTAGAAAAGATTGAGGTTGGCTTCCAAGACAATTTATGAGCAGATGTTTTATCACCATGCTCAGAATAAAACAGCATTTCAAGTTTGTCTTTGAGTTTTACGAACAGTGAAACGTC